>NC_092596.1:7420483-7723951 GCF_047663525.1 Anas platyrhynchos
TTAGACCCCAACTACGAAATCCGAGCATGTAATATTCTGATTTAAACAGTGCAGAGTTCAGTCGAGTGAGAATTCAATAGCAGCATCCTGGCTGCGCATAGGGAAATATTTATGTAATTGTATTCGTTTTAGAATGTTATGGTAATCGAAATGAGACGTCATTTCTGAAATTTGGAAGCTGAGCAACCTCCAACTGCTACCATGTTGTGCAAATTATCTTCATACACTTATGTGCTTACATGCTTTAGTGAACGTGGAGCTCATTCAGAAAGCTGAATTCTGATTCTATCGCAGTAGTCCCATTGATTTTTTTAACAAGACAGCAGTCTCTGTCTTTCATGGGCTGTTCTTGGCAGCAGCTAGATTTGTGGATTCCTCCAGCAAATTGGGCCAGCACTTTCCCAGATCTGTGAATCTTTTAAGCAAATATAGCTGTTGGATACCTCTGGGCAATGACACTGTGGCAGGTTTATGTCCTAAGTTTTGAACCCCCTGTAGAAATTAATGAGATCTATGCCTTGTAAAATTCTCTCAAAACTGTTGCATTATTTATTTATATTCTGCTTCAAGGACAACACTTTTCAAGCCAAGAGATGACACAGAGGAGCCCCGGGCTGTATAAATATAGAATCTTTTTATTTTTTTGGTTAATAGATACAGTACAATTTTTGACTACATAAGAAAGCGTTGTTTTCAGTGCATACATTCTTCAGACAGACAGGAACAGGGCAGACAAACATTCCTTAGTGTTCTGAGCAATATGTGGCACTTAGTTTATCTTCTTCAAGTCCCCAGTTACTGGGTTTTCCCAGTTTTCATTAGCTGCTTTGACAGCTCAAGGTCTAAGGAAAAATGAATCGAGTAATAAGGATGTGCTGGCCCTTGTGGCCCAGGATTATGAGGCAGGACAATGGGACACTGCTCACTGTCCACCACACAAGTCTTCCTGTAACCAGTGCCCTTATGGCATTGTATTTGCTTGGGGTCCCAAATGACCCTGTCCAGTAAGTTTTCTTTTCTACATTAACAATAATGAAAACACCTGCCTCAAAGAAACAAGTCAGTGCCTGCGCTAAACACTTCTTGCTATACAGTGACCAGGGGCAAATCCAGAAGTCCTCCCTGAATTTTAATGATTTTTTTTTTTTTTTTTGGTGGCACAGTATAAAAACCGGAAAATGGATCACAGGGTTTGGCCATTGCTATTTGTGGGGAGGGACAAAGGAAATATTGCTGCCTTCTGTATTTTCCCTTCAGTTTATCATAAGAAAAAAATAGACTGAGCTGTGAGATGCTGGCCAACTCCATTCAGGAAAACCCACTAATGCTTTACCTTCTTATGTAGCTTTTTGCTAGTTATGTTTCCCTGCTAATATTTCCTGGTGTTGTCCAGTTGGTGCTGGTGGGAGCGAGGGTCCGCCAACCCAAAAGTGAGCCCTTATGGCTGGAACGGGACCAGCTCGCCTTGGTAAAGCAAGGCAGGACACGGCGAGGCAGTGCCGATGCTCAGCGCGAGGGATCGTGGAGAAGTCACGAACACTTTACTGGCCAGTTAGAAGCTGCCATACCAACTAACATTCCTACAGTATACAAGAGCATAAATACAAGGAGAGAAGTGCCTGGCCACTATCCTAGGCAGTTGGCAAGCTGGCAAACTGCAGAGCAGTGTTGCTATTAGTGGAACGTCTCAGCAGAGCAGTTTTTACCTGAAGGCAGCCTTACATGTGTGTCTTCAGCACTCGGTGGGTTCAAATGTCAGTGCTTTCATGGGAGGCTGTTACTCAGAAAGACTTTAGGTTTTGTCTGGCCTGCCTTGATATCCCAGGCAGATGGTGTGGGCCCAGCATCCTGCTCAGGAACCCCTTCTGTTGAGGACAGCTTGAAGGAAGCAAAGAGAAACCACATTGTTTGGGAAAGCACTAGGAGAAAGATGAGGTTCACATAGGTAAGACACCAATCTTTGTCTTGCTACAGATACCCAACACTGAAAAATCACAACAGTAAAAAGCTTCTGTCATTGAGGGAAATATAGAGAGATGCTTCCAGACACATCAGCGTAAACTAGTTTCCTGTGCCTATACTGGAAACATTTTTTATCTGAAAAAAGCTTGCTTCAGGTTGTCTAGTTCAGCCTCTGCAAGAGCAGAACACACACGAAATAGCTGTGGAGTGAGTTCTATCCCTGATCTTAGTCAAAAGGCAGAGAAAAGCCATCAGGGGGCTGTGAAGAGCAAATAACCAAGAAGTAGAGGAAAAGTAGAGCAAAGAGGAGGTAGGAAACCAGACTGCCAAAAATACCAGCCTGAACAGCAACATGCAGGTGAAGGCACTTTTCCTTGGAAGCCTACATGGCAGGGGCAGGGGAGAAGACAACACCTTTCTGTGGTGAGCTCTGACTTCTTTTGCCCTAATTCTCTAGGGTTACAAGAGGAAAAAAACAGTCAGAGTAAGCACCACTAAAGAAAACAAAGGTACTTCTTGATACCAGCTACCACTGAGCTCAGTCAGGATAAGAAAAGGAGGTGGCTGACAAAAGTCGAATAAGAATCCCTGAGAAGTCTGAGAAGGAAGATAATAAACATCCTATCACTTACACAATTTGGCCCCTTCTGATACTCTAGCCAATACACCAGCCTTTAGTTAAAACAGAGGCAGTGAAAATTCCTCCCCTTTACCTTGAGCTGCATGAAACACTCCCAGGAATGAGATAAACCTGCCAGATTCCTCCAGATCCCTGCTTCCTGATTGAAACTGAATACCATGGAGAGAAAGCGAGAGCCAGAGACACGAGTCAGGAGGAGACCTGCTAGGAAATGGCACTTGTAGGGTACTGTAAACTGGAGCCTGGCCTGCAAGCATTAGTGAAATGTTTAGTAAAGATATTCAACTCTGTTATGTTTGGTATCTTTTGACTAAAATGTTACAAATATTACCATATAAATGAATCACTATATTTGTTGCTATTGGGTAAACTATATACATCATTGTAAGAAAAGAACAATAATTAAATTAAGGGAGGAGAGAAAAAGACAAACAAAATATTAGTAAATAAAATAGAAAACATATGTTCAGTAATACTTTTAGGCAGTATTTTTGCTTGTTACATTTACCATAGGGGAAAAAACCTTCCACTCAAAATAAACGTTGGAAACACAGCTGCCCAAACATCAGTCACTTGCCATTTCCAGAACACCCCAAGGCCATGAGGACAGGCTTGGAGGGTGTCCTTGCTCTCCGAAGACATCGGCATCGACGCTGCTCAAGACAGCTGTTGATTTTGCCACTGCAGAGGAGCCCTGAGTTTCCAGGGGGCTGGCGATGCAACCAGTGCTTCAAAATGTGTCTTGAGCACATGCGCCTGCACTCTGCTTTCGCATCATCTCACATGGAGCAAGACAGGCTGGTATATGTTACCAGGAGCCAGAAAGGGACCCTGCTGCCAGTGTCCATCAGAGTGTCCTCTCGGGTCCCACTCAGGAAATGCCCTTCGTATTCCTTGGGTTTCGAAGAAACCTCTACAGTTCGTCCTTCATAAAGAGGAAAGACATTGTACTTGGCTCTCTCGGAAGCAGGCAGTCCATGCAGCAGTGTTTCCCACTCTTTTTCAAAACAGAGAGCGTAGTTGTGTTTTCTTTTTTCTTCCTATATATACTTACTTTAAAGTTTAAAAGCAAAGGTTTTTAAACATTGTTATCTTCTTACACTACATCACAAGGCACAATAACAAACCATCTCACACTGATGCCAATAACAGTAGAGCCAGACAAACCATATGCACATTTTTTCCTTTTTGCCACATGAATAAATTATTGCAAAAGAAGCGATCCTTTATATGATCAGCGCTATAGATAGGTATTTTGCTATTTGATGAAAAACTGACCCAATGAGCTTTCTGTGGCTCATCAGATGAATGATCTCCCAGTAGTTTCCTCTGTTATTTGACCAGCCCCACTTAATACATAGGTACTAAAATACAAAGAAGTGCAAAAATGACCATAAAGCAACTACAGATCCCAGCTATCTACCAGGTCCACTATGAAGAAGGGGCTCATGACTTTCTGCAGGTGATTTCTTTAATGTGTCAAATCCAAAGCTGGGGAGAACAAGAAGTACAGTTCCCCAGAGCTGTTACTTCAGATGCTTTAGCATTCACAGTTAACATGGTATGGGGTTTGGAGATTTGTTTTCCCCCTTTGATAATACCTGAGGCTTTTGCTGTTTATTTCAATGCAACCAACTGTAACTGAGCTTCCAGAAATGTTGTCTTCACTGCTGTGAGGGTGTTCGGGCTGTCTTCACCAAGGTAAAATAACTGTTTGGCAAGTGTTGGATATTTTAGGAAAAAAAATAGTTTGTAATCATTTCAGCTCATAATCATGAAGAAAAAATCTTTCTCCAAAGAAGTCAAATCAGAGTCTCAAGTCTAAAAAGAAAAGAAAAGGGCTGTGCAGACCTTTGAAGAAACTGCACAGAAAGTCATATGCAGATCTAGGTTTATAACTTAGGAGCTCATAGGCTTGACTGCCAGTGAACATCTTTTTCATCTTTGCTTTTTATGCCTGAAAACTAGATACTTTACTCCTTCCTGTTTTTCCACCAGCAACTCTGGTTGTTTCCTAGCACATTAAACGACAAGGATAATTTGTTTAGTTGTGCAGCTGCAGGGAGTACGAGCAGTGCTACACGCAGGACCTGTGTGTACGTAGTGGCAGCCAGTCCCTGACACACGCAGCCTGGGGTGGGGGATAACACACACTGAATTGCTCAGATGGGAGAAGTGGTGATCCCTCTGCTCTGACGTGATCAGATTGCAAAAAAAAGCTTTGAATTACTCATGAAGGGTTTAGATACAGAGGGCATGGCATATCACACTGGTATTTACCTTGGCAAGACAGTCGGAGACAAATCTGTGTCACATATGCTCACAGCTTAGCATGGGCTAGTATAACCAAGATCAAACTGTTGGGCACCTGCCATAGAATTCAAAGGAAGTGCTTTTGGTTTTTTGTAAATAATCTGTGTCCAGAAAGGAAGGAGAAAAATGTTGCTATGCTGATGCCTCAAGGGTATATGTGCATGTGTGTGTAACTCTTCGGTGTTGGTGTTTTCTGCACATTCACACAAACGTGTGCTGGGAAACGCTGGCTGCTTCTGCCAGAGAAGGTTCTTAGTTAATGCAGCGCTGATGCCTTGCAGTCATTGCAGATGCATCCCCATCAAGGTTCCCTATTGCATGGATGTTAAATGAATTGTTGTTTGGACGAGGAGGAAACATGGGGAAACATTTCAGCATGTTGTGTGCCCTGCCAGCCCAAGAGACCAGCCTGCCTCGTGATACATGAACACTGGCTGCTTTCTGGGTGCTGGATCATTTTAGGAGTGGATCCTATTGGCAGTGGAAATTACTAAACCACAAATTGTAACAAAAATATTTTGGATTTCAAAATATTTCAAAAACATTTATGGAAGGTGAATTCCCAAGTTAAGAAAAATGCTTTAATTTCTGGGTTTTCTCCAAAACATTACAGTTTCTGGCTGTTGTTTTCAACTGATCCCTTACAACATCATACTAAACAATCCCTGCAGGATGTGTGCAGGACCAGCAGAATGAATCTTGTTTTCACAGCTAGCTTGAGATGACTCGTGGTGACTCTTACAGAGCTAATCTGCAAATGCCAATGAACAGTCCCAGCTAGGGAGGAAGGATGGAAATGCTCGGGGCTTACAGCTCCTAATTACAATTCTGATAGACAGAATTTTAATTTACTGCATGTGTTGCAATAGGCCTTTAAAGATAACATGGAGGATGCTCATAAAGAGTTTCTGTTCACATCAGAGATGTGCCAGAAGAAACGTCAACCAGTGTGCTGTCAGATTTCCCTTCTGTTTTCACCCAGCCCCTGTACGGAGGCATGTAAGAATCTAGCATAGGTAAGAGAGGAGCAAGAGGCCCTGCCTCAGGGTGGGCTGGTTACACCGGAGGTGCAGAGTAGTGAATGACGGAGTTGTAATCTGGAGGTGGGCTGTGGCACTCCAGGTTGGGATCCATCGGAAGGAGAACAGAGTCTTCCAGTGTGAAGTCCATGGTGTCCTCTTCAACCTGCACTGCTGGCTGGTATTTGACAGCCTCACGCTCGTGGTCAGATAATATGGATTCCTTGCTCTTGCTAACAGCTCTCCGCCTGTTGAGAACAAACAATACAGTATATTGACCCTGGCGCCACAAGTTGTTGTCTCCCTGTGTAATGAATAGTCAAAAGTATTTAAAAATACATACATATATAAAGCATTTCAATTTAACTTTGCAGCATCCTGTAAGACAGTGACATTTTACAAATTGGATAATAAAACTGAATTAGCTATTTCAAAGAACTCAGTGTAATGAAAATAGATTTACGAGAAAATCCAGGAGTCCTGATGCCCTTTCTTTTTAGCTTTGTACTTTTTAGCGTATTGTATATCTTAGTTGTAAATGCACCTGTCCTATACATACAATATTTTTCTCTCATTGTTCTGACACAGATCAGTAAAAACCTGACTTTTCTGAAAGCAGAAATGAAGACTGACTTTTCCTGAAGTGTAATAAAGGATGAATTAATTAATAATCTAAGTCAGACTCCAATTTAAAATGATACTGAAAGCATTGTAGGGCAAGATCTCTCTCATATTCTCTAGCCCTTTAAAATTACTGAGCAGTACGCTAGTGAGGGGCAGTGCTTTTCAACAGCATAACTGCTGGCCTGTAACTGATCCTATTAAAGAGAGCCAGGTTTCATTTTCTGCTGTCTCTTCTTATTATAGGTGATCCAGGTGGTGGGAGAGAAGTGGCTTACATCGCACAGAGCAACATCAATGTTAGAAGTGGGAGAACCTGCAATTTGTACTGCAAGGTGACCTTGAGGAAGTGTCATGGAAGAAAAGGTACTTTCTCTTGTAGGCTGCCTTAAATGCAATGTTTTAAGCCTGGTTTCTTTCGAGTAATTCGTTGAAAGAGGTTTGGATAATTTAGGATCGGTTCTGATAAGGATCCCAACCTAAGAATGGCTTTCGAAACTCTCCACTTTGCTTAGGACCCTTTATCATGCATCTCTTTGGAATGAGCCTCGCTCCCAGACTGATCACGTGCCTGGGGGAACTGAAAATCAGGCAGTGCTGAAGCACTTTGGGTATTTCACATGTGTTCAAAGGAGCATAAAGCTACATCATAATGACCTTAACCAAACCCAAATAATCAATACTCATCAAATGATTGTATTATTCGTTACACTTAATTTATTTGGACTGCTTCAGTGACTACAGTCCCCAACAGCTCAGCAGGAATTCAGAGTGCTGGGTGCTTTACAAAGAAAGCAAAGCAGGTTCCTGCTCCAGTAAACATAAAACAGTAACTAAGAGACAGATGCAGTAACTGGAGGAAGGGGGACAAATATTGTGAAAAGGAGAAGTTGGTGATTCCAGACACCAGTTGTGTGTGCTGACATGTTTTTGTGGAGGTACAGCAAAGTACTGCTGTTGACTTAAGAGCAGGTTGATGCTGGGCATGACAGAATTGCAGTGGATACTGGGCACAGCTTCTTTCAACTGTGAAAGGATAAACATGACTTGCCAGTTGTGCTACTGTGACTGCAGAAGTTGTGTCTCTGAATCTGGAACCTGCCAAAAGCTTCCGTTTTCCTGTAAGCAGCAGCTGTTCTAATCTGGATGACAGAATTAGCATCAGTGCCTTCATTTAAAAATTTTCTAATTCTGAAAAGGTCAGGAGTATGCATGGATAATGCAGTGCCTTGGCTAAGACAGAACACCAGTTTACCAATCTGTCCACAACCACATTTAACAGTCTGTAGTGCCCATCTGTAAATTATCCATCCCTGTAGTTCTCCTCTTAGGACAGTGTGTGGAGTAGGTGATGCTGTGTATATCCTAGTCCATGAAGCTAGTCATTCAAAGCCAGGAGCTGAGATGTGCAGCCAAATTCAGACTTAACAAACAGCTGCAACTCCAGTCAGCTGCACTGGGAGATTGGCTGCCTCGTGGCTGGCTTGATTTGAGCATGTGGCTTTCCACAGAATGTGGCATCTCCAGCTTGGTCTTCAGGACGTGAAGCCAGGACCACTGAGTTGTAAGAGCCAGCTCACCACCTCTTGCCTGTCTAAACTCGAGTTCTGTGACTTCTTAAATGCAAGTACATAGTTTATAGATGAAAGCTAATGTTACTGAGCTATTAGACTTGCATTGGGTGTTGAAACCAACCTGTTGACTGGCAAAGCAGAAATTCTGAAATAAATAGTAACCCTGAGAGCTCCAACAAAAACGTAGCACACTTTGATTTCACAATCTAAGTTTTTCCTCTCTGTCCAGAGAAAAGCCCGAGTGGAAGCTTTTTCTCTGTACTAGACATTTGGCTGCTGGCTCTTTTTGCCACACACTTTCTCTGTAGATAAATTCTTCCCTGGCTTCACCAACAGAACCACAATTTGCTTCTCTGCTTATTTATGTATTTTTATTCTTGTTGCTCAGTCCTATTGACTTGTGTCAGACAATTCCATGGATGCTCTGGCATCCAATTTGCCAGGTATTAAAGTTGTCAGTGGAGACAGGGAGAAGCTTGAAAGTATCTGTTTAACTTGGCCCCTAACCTGCATATCTCAGAGTGCTAGAGAAAAGAAATGTTATTAGGGTTTAGTCTGGCCACACAATAGGAAATTTTCAGACCCACATAGACTCCCAGTAAGAGTTCTTGTTAGGTTTCTGCCTCTCGAGGTCAGGACACTGGATCCAGGAATGACTCGGTCTATCACTGAAATCATGCTGGTGTTTGAGAAGGACCCATAAATGCTGACATCTAATATTTACTCCAAAGACAGAAGGCTGATGAGTTAGGTCAGAAGAAGCAAATTTTGTCGTTAGCCATCTTACGGCAGACCAAAATGCAATTAACTTTAAAAACTACTCCTTTCATTCTAAATACATTTCCTAAATTACAGCTATCCAAGGGTCTTTACATTTTTCCCTTTAATGCTCTATATTTACTGACACTTCAATCTCCTCCGTTCATACTCAGCCGCAGAGAAATGTACATATGCTTGGGCTGTATGTGGGAAAACTGGACTGCAGCTTCCCTTTTCTGTCTGTCCTTGAAATCTCATTTTTTTTACATAAAAACTGCCACACTGAATCAGACGATCAGTCCATCTGCACCTTGCCTCTGGCAGTGGTCAGTACTTAATGCTTCAGAGGAGACCAAACCCCCTTTATGCTCTGAGCCAGCTGTACCATCCCGTATAAGATAAAAACTTCTCCCTCAGCCCCACAGATAAACATTTTCTGACTGAAGTCATTTGTTTTGATTAATCATACAATTATATAGCTACAAAAGATAATAATGGCTATGCAATTAAATAATTTTTTTAAAAGCCATTGCTTGGTTCAGTGCTTGTCCTGGCGTGGCATTACAGCACCCCAAAAGGTGTTTCCTGAGCCTGATTTTGCAGAACTGAACGCTGCAGCTGCAGGAGGTGATAAAAGAGATGGTCAGTTTTGATAAATCTGCTCCTAACTGTGAATGTGTCAGCCCAGCCCCGCGTGGCTGGCAGTGTTCTCACCACAGAAGGTGTAGGTGTGTGAATGAGGTGACATTCAGCTGAAACACATCTGCCCACTGACCCCAGCTGGTCCCATCTGACACACTGCCCAACTCGTCGGTCATCCCAAGATGTACTATTTCAGGCAAGATAAGGCACTTGACTCCTCTCCTTCAGCAAGGGTCTTGCATATTAGAGAGGTTTATGGGGGAAAGCACAAAAGCAATGAAAGCACTGGAGGAACCAGAGGTGGAGGAGGAGAAGAATGCAAACTGGTAGCGGCAAATGAGCTGAGAACGACACTCCTCATAACCATGTGTATCTGTGGTGTCCCTGAGCCCAGAGCCAGCGCTGCATTTGTGAGATTTCAAACCCGGTCTGGGACAGAGGTTCCTCCTAGGTGGAGGAACCTAACTGAAAGGCTGCCAGGTGAGTAACTAGGACCTTACCCAGGAGATGGGTTAGCACAGCGCGTGTGCTCCGTGCCACTGCGTGTATGTGCGGTGTCTGTGCGGGGCCCCGCTCTGTTCGTGGCTCTCATGTCCCAGACACAAACCTGAGCAAGTGCATTTTAGCGTGGTGCTGTGGTGTGGGTAGTGAGAGTCTTTTTCAGTTCCCATTTTTACTGTGCTTTGTCAGAGTTTCTGATACAGATGAATTAAACTAGACGAAGGAAAACTTAGCCTGAACGTTAAGTAATCTTTCACAAGATTTTTTTTAAGTTTTCCAAATAGGGGCCAAAGTTGCTTAGAAGGTACCACAGAGGATAATCCTGTAATAGTTCGAAAGCCTAAATGAGTTAATGAGATTTTTTCATCCTTCTGTATGAACCAGAGACTTTGGTTAGAGGTAGAAAAACACTGCAATTGCCAAGAAGCTGGCAGATCATAACTAGGGCTGTCTATTTTTATGAGAGAGGGGCAGTTTCTAATAGCCTAAACCTAAGGGTCGGTAACTTAAAGAGGAGCACTGAGAGAGCTGACTGTAAGAAAATCTCCCTGTCCAGTGTGGGACTGCATTGCCACGTGCAGCACTTATTCCCCATGCTGCCGAGCTGCTCTTACTGCTTGCAATAAAATGCCCAAGTATCTTGCCCTGAGTAGAAAAACCTAATAGTCTGTTGTGTCCATGTAGAAATTGTGGGCTTATTCGGAAGCTGTGTTTAGGGAAAGATGAGAAATTGGGCTGAGCATTGCCAAGCAGAGCTGTTTGTCTCCTGACCGCATCTCATAACAACTTGTAGGAGCTTCAGGGCCCTGTAGCAGCTATCAGAGGTGTCTAATGAGGCACAGAGTAACAGAGATTAATTTTCTTTATTTTTTAGCAATGAAAGAAATAAAAGGGTTGTTTTTTTTCCCCTGATACTTATGACTGATGCAGTTTGCTTTAATGCATTCTGGACAGAGTACTGTGCAGTAGGAATTTAATCCTGGGTGCCCCTCTGGCTGTATCAGTGCAATCAGTAGTCTACTGGCAAGGAAAGCTTAAGGCGTTAGAATCAAAAATTCATTGTTTTGTGAAACATTTCTAAACACAAAGCACATCTAGAATAAAGTTTTAAGAGGCCAAAGCCACCCGATTATTAAGTATGCGTCCCCTTGCATGTGTGGCAAAGTCGGTCAGCTATCTGAAATTCAAACCAGAATAAAAGCCTCTGACATCAGCACCAGCACTCTAAAAGCAGTGAGATGAAAAGCACTGCAGTCAAAACCAAGCTGGAGTCCTTGCCACTATAAGCATATATTATAATTCTGGGGAAAAATTGGCTTGCATAACTCTCGCAGTAGGTACTGACTCAAAGCTCCTTGTATTTGGAGAGCTCAAGTCAGGTCATTGTGCAAGGTGCTGCGTGACACAACGCGAAGTACATTTGCTATCTCAGCATCTTCATCACGGCAGAAAAAGCTGCTGAAGCTGAGTTCTGCTGTGGAGCAGAAGTATTTCCATAGCTCATTTTTCTGAGATGTTGCAGAAGGTTTCTGGCCCAATTCCCTGGGTTGCATTGCTGGTGGGCACCTCGCATTCGGACGTGAGTGCCTGCTGCTCCCAAGCAGGATCACTTTGTTTCAATATTGTTGACTTGCCTTGGGCCCGGTTTGGCTTTGGCAAAGGCAGAGCCCTCGGTGATGTGATCTGGATGCAGCAGCCAGCGCCCTGAGCGCATCAGCTGAGCCTCAGTCAGCCGCTGTCATGGGCCTTGGCCAGATCCTGACAAGTAATTTCGGAGCAACTGAGGATAATTGGGAAAGAAGGGAGAGGGATAGAGGGAGGACAACTGAGCAGATATCAAACCTGTCAGAATTAAACCTATTATAGTTTTACCCAATAACTTGATTATAAAGGCTTTGGGAGAATTCGAAAGCAGTGCTTGGCAGTAGCCTGTTAATAGTATGAGGTGAAACCTGACACAGAGTCATCCTGTCATGAAGTCCCCTCCGTGCTGAACATGCTTCCTTGAACGCTAACTCTGGTGTCATTATCCAGGTCAGTCTTTCTGTCCCTCCTACAGCTACTGCTGTAGCTTTAGACTGCAGCAGGACAAAATGCTGAGAGCTCAGAAATGGTTAGCCCAGCCTAATAGCGCCCCGAGTATCGGATTCACCTCCAGTAAACTCTTGACACTGACACACCATGGTGTGTAGTGTTGCCAGATTTTAAACTTGACAGAGAAATGAATATAAGATAAATAAGCAGCAAGATTTTGGCAAAAATAATAAATGCAGCCACCCTGGTTTAGAAAACATGCTAAGCCTTTGAACAGTTTTGTTTTATAAAAGAAAGGCATTTGAAAAGGATCCAGGGTAAATGTTTTTGATAGGGAGAGATATACAATTAACAGGGGTGACTTTATCTCCCCTATTAAACCAGAGCTCGTCTCTGACCTCCATTAGCCATTTGGAGACTATTCCATATGCTTTTGAGGCTTGTTTTGCAAGTCAGCAGTGCAGAAGGGCTAAGGGGTGTCATGCCCTCAAACAAGAGGGCATCAAGATGCTCTCCCGCTATGTAAAAAAATGTTATTTGTTCCAGTGATAGGCAAGGTTATACAAACAGCTGACAAAATAGCCTGCTCAGCTGGACCCCAAACACTCGAGGAAGGATCTGTCCAAGAAAAAGCACACCTCTGTCTGCTTCGAGGTAGCTGTGCTCCTGGGAATGAGGAGACAACAAACAGCTCGCTGCCCTGTTTGCTTTTATAGCAGACCTCTGGTAAGATGGGCTTTGTGGTCTGGCTGGCACAGCAAGTATCAGATAGCTCCTGGTGAATGGCATCCCGTGGAAGCACTGGCTCTAAGTGAACAGCCCCACGCGCTGGGGGTCAGGCAGAGATTCCCTGAACCCTGCAGAGCGGTGTTACTTCAGTCACTCCCAGCGGGCCTGATAGCAGTTCAGAAGGTTTTCCTGGAAGTCTCGAAAGAACAGGCTGTTACGCAATTTTGGTGTTTCTGCCTGCATCTGGCTGGCTGTTGATTTTGTGATTTTCATCAGAAGGCTTGGAAAGGGGAGAGAGAGAGAGCCTTCCTCTTCCACAATTCCCTCCAACTATTTATCCAAGGGATGGAAATGCAGTAGGGGAAATAGCAGTCGGAGATGATTGACTGAAGCCTTTAGGACAAATCCTACCTGGGAGGCTGCTTGTGTGTGTGAGTGTGCCGGATTAGTGTCAGCATGACATCATGCGGCAGAGAGGTAAATCAAACCAGGTAAGTATCCTGGCAATGCAGTTCCTGACATTTGAGCTGCTTTTTTTAGAGCTGGTGCCATTTGGTCTCCATAGCAATGCGTGGTGCTGTGCAGAAATCCTCTCAGCACAGACACATGGAACCTCATCTGGCTCTCCGCTAGTCCTGCAGCAGGTACGATGCTGTGACAGTGCCACACACCAAATGCCTCAAGGCTCTCTAGCCTGTGCTACGTAAGAGTTGCCCTTTTCCTCTTTCTCCTCTTCTGCCATCAAACACACATAGCGTAATTTATGGTTTTAAAGCCTGATAAGGCAAGGCAAGTTTCTTCCATCTTGCTTTTCTCTTTGCATGAGGGAGTTGCAGCTCCTCTGAAATAGTCTTATATTCTGACTGTGCATTCCCATGTTCTCTCTCCCTTACTATGCAGAAATTGTGCTATTTTTTTCTTGTTGAAGAACAAGGAATTGCTCTGGTGGGGAAGATCATTGAATTTAATAAAGAGAAAGCCAATAGATATCTCATCAATACATTTCAGAGAAAACTCTAGGCAATTCAGTTAAAATCTAATTAGCTTACTTAACTGAACAGACACAGAGATCCTTGCTATAGAATTGTTTTTTAAAAATAGTTCGGGTTGCTAATCTTTGAAATTCCACACATTGACATCTGAGTCAGTAAATGGATTACTATTGCTCTTATTCTTTTCTAGGAAGGTAAAAATGGAGAAGACCAGTTTCACCACTGGGTCTACTCTCAGTCTCTACCCAATTGCTACAACAACATAAAGAACTATTAGCTAAGAAGGTATCTGCTTTTGTTCTGTGATGGTATGTGCTATGAATGGATAACATACATCAAACTTTGGCATAGCTTCTGTAAGACAGATCTAAAAAATGCAATTCATAGGATCCTGTAGGTGGTAGGCTTAAAGGTAGTGTCCCCTCCCCCCAGTTCTCTGGGGGGCTGTCATCATAGCAATGAAAAAACAAGTGTAGAAATCACAGTTCTGGTAAATGTCCCTTAGACAGATACATCTGTACTCTCCTTTACTACACATTGCTTCTCAACTTTTCTCATATCTCATCAGATGCAAAACTGCCAGTCCTGTATCTAAGGTCTACTTGACTTTTTTGAAAAGAAAAAAAAAAAAAAAAGTTAAATTGATTGATAAGACTTCATGTGCTCAAAGCTGACGACATTAGTTTTCATTTTTGTCACATGAATCAATTAATTGTGTTAATTATCCTTCCGGTAATATAAATTCGACAATACTGCCATCCTTACAGAGACCTGGAAGTGTGTTTTATGTTCAGCTTCTTTTTGGAAGCAGTTTACATCATAGTTTCTCTTATCTTAAAATACATTAACTGTTACCTGTCTGTTACAGTATTGAAACCCAGAGTTGCTTCTCCTTCTGGCCTGTTTACATTGTGTAACAGTTTTTCTTTTGGAATTGGAAACAAAATTGGAAACTCTGGAAGCATTTTTCTGAATGGAACACTGACTTCCAAAGAAATAAACAAAAAGTACTCAGTACTCACGCTAGCGCCATGATCCCATAGGGCCAGGAACGGATTTCCAGCCTCTTTGGGCTTTTTATCTCATCTGATGTCAGCACCATCCCACTGTCTGACTCCTGTGTAGCAAAAGAAAGAGGACATCAGCAGAGTGCCAACTGATGGTGACAGCATGGAGCACTTTTAAATTAGAAGTGGTTTGCCAAGGGGAGAGCGTGGAGAAGGGTCAGACTAAACCAGTATTAAAGTCAGTGGAGAAAGATAGTCAAGTACCTACTTAAAATAACAAATTCTGGCTATTATTTTGTGCTGATGCAGCTTTGGGGCAAGTCGATAGAACTTCACTTTATCCAATTATCTCCAGCTACAGAGCAGGTAAAACAAGGGCAGGGGGATGCAGCTTCTCCTCCATGGTGGCTTGTAGAGACTGGGGCTCCTTGTCTAGGCAGTTCTTAGGGAGAGACGGCCAACAGGGTGGCCATCCGTAGGTGTTACATTGCAGTGCAATGTACTGCTGCTTGCGGACTGGAGTTCAATGTAGGAGCTACCAGCTGTTCCACATGATTGCAAGATCATGGGTATTATCATGTAGAAAGGAACACCAGCCCCAAACCTGCAAGGCATGTGTTTGCATCAGAACTTTCAATTGCATGCTATTTAGTGACACGCTTAGCACAGAGATATGGCCACGTGGTATATGAAATTAAGCCAGTTCCTCCAAATAGTATCTTATCAGGGCCAGTTTCATCAGCTTTTAGCCAGCTGATCCTAATAATGATGCTGGTTAGCCTGAGAACATTTGCCTTTTTTTTATGATGGTCATTTTTTTAAAAACTGTTTTAAATGTACATTAATGTACCAACATGTAGCTGTTGTAACACTGAAAATGCCTTTTTTTGTTGTTGTTTGTATTTTGAAAATGCATTCTTGAAATGAACACATCAAAAAACAATTTGACATTTTCAAACCTGAAATTGATATTAAGTAGGCCATCTGGATATCATCTAGATAGGACAGCTGAGACACAGGAATGGACAGAAATTCATAAAGAATATATCCAATAATACTGTCTACGCTCATCAGATAAAATATAACTTAAATACCTACAAGAAATACACTGTGTATTAGAAACAGATATATTTAGGGGGGAGTGGATGTTCAGTATCAGTTTGGCAAACCCAGATGTCTTGCAAGAATATATAGCCTAAATGGCTAATTGTACTTGAGTTACGAAATGTTTGTGACCTATCCCACAAAACTATCTTGATTAGATTTAAAGTGGAGGTTGTGATACAGCTGTACCTAAAATCGAGTCTCAAGGTTGTGATTAAGATCAAGCTGTTATTGTGCTAAGTGCCACACCAGTTCACAGACGTGTACAGTCCTTGTTTTAAGTAAGTTTCAAAATATTAAATATCCCGAGGGATTTCTTTGCATTTGAAATATTTCCTGATGCTGGAGAGTTGCACAAACAACATGTTGTCTATCAAAATCAAGAAAGCAAAGGACTTCAGCATGGGAAGTGAAACTGTAGTTACCTGTATTTTATCATTCAATCTGACTGAAACAGAAAAAATAAAAGCAAAAGCTTTTAAATAAATGTTTTGGTAATATATCAGTTGTTAATAAAATCAGTTCAGAAACTGCTTTTCAATTTATAAAGTAAAATCTTAAATTAATTAGAATCTGTCAAAAACTTTTGTCAGAATTTCTTTCTGCTTTTTATCTTTATTATTTCTCCTTAAAATATGTGGTCTAGAAATAATTTATCTGATTACTGCTTTTCATTCTGCTTACAGAAAAATTGTTAGAAAATCTTAGCAGAGACTACAGAGAAGTAGCACAATTGCAGGAAGGCGTGGTAGAGCACTTTTAGAGTTCCTGGGCAACTATTTGAAATAACGACCAAACCAGTATTCATGTCTTGGTATTTAAGATAATTACAGTAATCTAAGTACACTTAATTATTCCAAAAGTAGATCACATCACAATTTCACTTTAAAAGATTCCCATTGAAATCTCACTTTCACTTCTGATCTGTTAATGTATTGCCCTTTTTTTGAATCTTTTCTCCCTCCATGTAAGGACTTTAAAATGCCAAGAAGGAGCATTTAGGAAAGTAATGCTCATGCTGGCAGCAGTAATCACTTACTGATACCACATCTATCTACTAAATGTCTTTGCGTGATTCAGAGGGACAGATTTTTATCCTGCAAAAGGAAAGATGTAAGAGCCAGGGAAAATGCTAAGCCTTCTAATCCCTGAGATGCACTGATAAAGGCACAGAAATTACATTTGGCAAAATACTGGGGAATAGCGGGCATCAAGGCTGTGCTAAGAAGGGAACAGATGAGATAGATGTTCCTGAAATATGTCTAGGACAGGTTGTAGCTGGAGACTTGACCCTTCCCAAGGGAGCCGATTTGAGGAAGGGCTGGCTGCTCAAGGGGGAGCAGTAGCTGGAGGGTGCGGGACTGTTCCCTGAGCAGCTGAGCAGACAGACTGATGTGTTCCTATAAAGCTGCACGCGTCCTTCTTTCCTGTTTCTGCTCCTAGCCAGCTGATGCATGCCTTCTTCCATTTCTATCCAATTTCTTCCATTTTCTATCTGCTTCAAACACGCATTACAAGGGGCTGTCCGTAGTGACATAGGATCGCTGAGTGCGTGTGGCACTGCAGCCCATGGGTACTGAACTGTAGAGGACATTTATGAGTTTTGTTTTGTTTAAATAAGGAAGTCAAACAGAAAATAACCTCCACCTTTGGAAACCGTAATTTCGGGGGAAGGCAACAAGCTGAACCATCATTGCACAATGAAACAGGCTTTTGTTTTCCACTGGAGTGCAAATGAAACCAATACCCGCCCACCTGCAGAGAGCCATTAAGCTAGCAATAAATATGTCCACCTAGGGTGGGGAAAATCCAGAGTAGAAGCCCTTTGAATCAAGTAAAGCAGGATCTTGAATCTTGGTCTTGTCTTTCCTGAACTAAGCACCCTCACCAGCAAGTTATTGGCTGTGTCAGGCAGCCAGAATCTCTTCTGGACACATTTCCTTCAAAAGGGGCCCTCTCAGTGAGCTGCCATTTTCTTACAGGAAACAAAATCAAAAACATGCTGAAATAAATTCCTGTTTAGCTGTAAGGTAAAGCTCCTTAACCTGATCAAAGCCAGGATAATCATGCACGAGCTTCTCTTTAAATTGTTTGTCCATCTAAATGCAGGTTCCTCTGTTGTCACACAGACCTATGTGTGAGATGCTAGGACCAAATTTTCTGATTGATTTAAAGCTTTTTCTTACCAAACACATTTCAAAAGCTCTACTAACTGTTTGTGGTGCTTGTGACAAGTGATCTGTGAACCTGCTGGAGAAGGATGCAATCACCTCCCTTACCTCATGTATCACTTTCTCCTTTTCCACTGGCACCTCATCAAATGTCTTCACACTCAGTGGTCGCTTCTTGCTGTTGTTACTGAAAGCAAGAAAGTTGAGGGGTCAGCATAAAACCCTGGTTGGTAACTCAGTTAACATCCCTGACACGGCTCAGTTTCCCATACCAGTCTTCCTTTTTCTTCTTTTGTAACTAACAAGCGATGCCCTGGCAAATGTGCCTGTCCAACTCCTTTAAAGCAGGCATACAGAGAGAGGACAACAAACGGTGCCCAGCTATATCATATCTTTGTTTCTCTCTCTCTGCCCCTCACCCATACTCGCCCATATATTTTTCTTACCCAGTTTCCACGGCACTCCAGCGATTGACACAGTTGTTCAAATTTTCTTCCACGGGGCAAGTTTTGGAGTTAGACTCTCCATCGGGGCACAGCGTGATGTTCAGTGGGATATAGTCTTTCCCATCCTATATAATAAGTAACACAAAAGAACACAAAGCGGGTAAAATCCATCTTGTACAGCATCTCAGATGTTAAAGGTTATCATATGAAACAGGGCTTTACACTGAGAGAGGAATGTATTTTATTTTAACTTTATGATGTTTGTGTAAGGTGTTCACTGATGTTCTTCACAACCCATGTAAGTTAAAATGTGTAGCTTTCTCCAACATTTACTGCATAGAAGGCTTTGTATGAGGAAAATGGTTCACTTCAAGTAATCTATGACATAAAATGGCTGAATATTGTCTGTAGCTTTCCAGTTAAAACTTGTAAATGTCCCTCCCAGATGGCCCTGCAGTGTCTTGTTCCCGGGGGCCAGTCTTGGGGACACCTCAAACCAAGTTTAAGCCACATGTCTGGGAGAAGGGAGGGAGTGGCTGGAAGTCACAAAGTCCCCAGGGCTGATGTGATTTGAACAGAATTTGGAATTGGTAAAAGAATATTGTCTTACTTCTAGACTTTTTGCTCATCTGCAACTTAAGGAGTTGCAGCGTAGTAAGAGCCATTCCTTAAAATGGTAGCCTTAAAGGATCTTATTTCTTGTCCTTACAAGGAATTGCTACAGCAAGTTTAATGGAATTCAGGTCACATCTTAATAAACCCTGCATTGTCCTTTACACCACTGTAGAAATCTTCAGAAATGACTAAGTCTTAAAACTATTTGTGCAAGTTTCCCTTTGCTTTCTTATTTCTTTTAATTCTGAGAACCAATTTAGTGCCCTATTCCCTTGCCATGATTTTTATGTCTCGTTAATTTACTTTGGTTCCAGGATAAAACTCACAAGCTCTTCATATTGCAAACTGGGCCCTCTTCAACTTAGCTTCACTAAATTTGTTTACAAACAGGAAGGAGCTGGAGGGGAGTGTTTGATTTCTTCTTAAATTAAATTGACAGTTACATAACTGGTCTGGTTGCTTTTAGTGAAGAAGGAAACCAATTGAACTATTACGAAATCAATAATTATGTAATTGACTTTCTGAGCTTTAAACTACATCCTTTTAAAGCTCCTAAGAGCACTGATGAACGTAAGCTCAGAAAATGAGAGAGAAAGTTCATACCAACTGGCAGCTTACTATATTGGAATCTAATTAGAATTGTGAGATAAAGCACCGTTGTTACTCTAAGGGGCAACTGAGCCTATTTTTTAATTAATGTACCGTAAGTTTCTCTTATTAGGTATGGATAAACTTCTGGTTTTGAACTATAATCCCCTTTGAATAATTAACATTTTATTTACTCATTCCAGCAGCCATATTCCTTGCAACCTCTGTTATGAAGCCCAATCTAGTATTACTGCTCAGCATAGTCCGTGCTTTGTGTCCAAGTACGTGCATGGCCACACGCAGCCACATCTATACAGGTACACAGCCATTGAAGAAAGAGTTGTATTGCTCTACCTGCTGCACATTGGCCTGAAGAAGATCTCCTAAACGCTCCACAAGCTCAGTGAAAGTAGGCCTCTCTGTGGGCACTCCATGCCAACAATCCAGCATCGTCTGGTAGCTAGAGAAAAAACACAGGTGTTAAGAGAAGGATAAGAGCTTGCTCCCAAACTGTTTCTTTCTGCTACTGCTTGTTTTGGTCATCATTTAGGTAGTTTGGGATTAAGACACATTCAGATCTCCATGTTCTGCAATTCTACTATAGTTTCATGTGGAATGTTTTTTCCATCCATATTTCCATGTTTCAAATAAGCCTGTAGGCTTTTTGTTTTCACCTAACTTTAAACTTGACCTATAGGCCCCACCGACTTTGCTGAAATAAGTTGCAGTTACGAATGCCTAGTTCCTGTCTCAGATTTGGAAATAAGTCAGACACAGCAGTCTCCTGAATTGAGATTCATGAACTACAACTGACTTGGGAAGACCTGTTAATTGTGTTGTTGGCAAAGGTCAAGCTGATTTGGTGTTTTCGTTAGAATTCATCTGTGGTACCAGGATACCCAAGGCATGCACAACTACAATGCTTCTGAAAACAAAATGCAAAATATGTAGCTGTCATGCAATGAGGTCTCCTTCCTCCTCCACACTTCAATACAATCTGCTTCATGAGGCTTGAATGACATGTAGCAACTCTCAACACAAAGGCAGGAGGTCTTACACTTCTGGAGTGGAATATTCTGGAGATCGCATCCGGGTCCCTTCTTTGAGCCGTCGGCAAAAGTCCTCATCTATCTGCACTCCGGGGTATGGTGAGGCACCTGATGGGAGAAACAAGGAGGAGGCTCCAGTGATGTAAACACACATCAGTGATATCTGCTGAAAATTCGTGTTTACCTAGACTCTGACAGCAAAAGAAGCTAGAACACAGAAGGGGTTGGGATTTCAGTCATGCTGCCTCCTCTGAATTTGTAATATAGGCAGGGCCACTCAAATGTTAGTGTGAAACCGGGAAGAATAGCTTGTGGCAACTGTAATTGAGAGGTAGGCTTCTGGAAAGGGACTGGTAGTAGCAGATTAACTTGCACTAAAGCTGGCCTACCAGCCATCAAAAAGGAGTGAGATTTATCTCACATTCCTGCGTAAATAGTTATCTTCAGAGAAATAATCAATGAATCTGCTTTCTCTGCAACTAATGAGAGAATGGGGGCCTTTCAGAGGTTGTGATCTTTGTTGTATGACATCTGCGTTTTACAATGCACCATGAATAAGGGGAATGAACATATAAGTTGTGAAAGTGCTCTGGCACCTGAGTAATCTGGACCTCACAGGTACAATTTGAGAGATGTCTGCACTGAAGTTTGAAAGGTTACTGAACCTATTGTAGATCTGCCTGGAAGATGTGTAAAATTTCCTCCCTTCCTCCTCAGCAAAGGTTTCAGATGTAGTACAACCCTTCTCTTTCACATTTTGGCATCCTAGAGGCTGGATAGTGAATTTGGAAGAAAATTTAATCAAGTTTTAACGTTGGGGATTGAATGGAATCTGGATCTGTATCCAGCCCTCAAGGGATCTATATATGATTTACTGTCTACAACATTCCTGCGTATTTATTTCCTGTGTATTTTTCCCCAGTCTGGAAACACCATTGTGTGCTGTGCACCTGGGGGCACAACAAGCCCAGCAGAAGTCTTTTGGAAGAAGGCAGTGAAGAGGGTGCCAAAATGTGGCTGTTTCCAGTATTATTCTACTTTGTGAATCTGACCGCTCAGTCTGCAAAACTACGCACTGGGGGACAAAAATCCTGGCAGCTTCCTAAGAGAGCATCTCAACACAGCAAATAGGTTCCAGTGACATTCACAGCTCAGGGACACTTAGCCTCAGCACATCTGAAATGCCTTTATTGCAAGTGTCAGAGCACAGTATCAAGAGTGTTTCCTGAAGTTATGTAGATTAGAAATAGTCAGGAGCATCATTTCTGCTTTGCATCTTGAGTTTCCTTCCTAGTTTTGTCTTTGGCCTGTCATTATGATCATAATAATTGCTGACAAGAATTAGTCTTGCAAATACAGTGATTGGGACTGAGACCTTGAGGGCAACACAGTGGAAATGGGGAATTCCCATTCAAGATCAAAAACGCCACTTGATCTGGCAGTCTTGAGTTACCTTTTTTTGATAACGTCATTGACCTTCTCAACAGCAACGTGTTGGGGTGAGCAAGTACAGGGAAGGCAATTGCAAATTACTTTTGATTGCAAAATCTTTTGGTAGTTTACACGTTGACTACTGCTGGCCTCCTCCTAGCTGGAGGCAACTCAGATCTTAGAAGGGAGGAAATCTCCCTTTCCACCTCCATTCACCACTGCACTTCATCTGAACTACGTAATAACTCGGGTTTGGGATGCTGAGACAGCTTGGAAGAAATGTAGGCTGAAACATATGGTATAAGGCCTAAACACGATGTTTTCCTTAGGGGAAAATCTGTTTCAAAATGCTCAAAGATGTGGCATGCATTGGATATAGTAGCACTCTTTTGATCTTGGTTTTATTTTAGTAGGATAATAAGATGCTGATATTATACTACCAGGCACCGCTTGTTTATGTAATTACATCTGATTGCCTTTTGAACACTGCACATTTAAATTCCGAGGGACGACAGCGTTCTGCAGAGTGCCATGTGAGTGCCTTCCCCATGTATGAGAAACTGCTGGCACTGCCTGACGTGAGCCGTGCTGACCCCATTTAAATCAAGCAAACCCCAGTGCAAACCCAGTCCCAGATCAACATTGGCAGCCCCCCCAGCCCTGATTTCCTGCGTACCACCGACATGGGGCAGGTCTGCCAGCCTTTCTAGGGGAAGCGTATCGTGCTTCATTCAACTTCTGACCCCGACAGCACCCCCACTCAAACCAGCTGTGCCTTTTGCTAATCTCTGTCTGCTCCTTGCTTGCAGGGTGCTAAGCCTGTGGAACCCAGTAAAAAGCAGTGGTTGTAAGTGGGAGCCAAACACACCCTGTAGCAACGACAAAGAACTTTCCATCCCTTGGCTCTCAGTGATCTGTAAAACTTTTATATAAGAGAGTTCAATCAGTGACACAAATCCTTAATTAAATATTTATCATGTGAGCGGCAGATGTGAGTGGTGCCAAGCCACAGGCATGCCTGGATGATCTGCATGAAAAACCCTCTTAGAGAAAACGACTTGGTTTTGAATCTGTGCCACGGACTGAAGAAAGTAGTTTGTGATCTACGTCACAGGGAGGGCAGAGGCTGCCCTGCGGATGGCAGCCCTCGGAGTAATTGAGTAAATTCCCCTCAACTCAGAAGAGGACAGCCCATTGTTCCAAGTGAGCACCTTCATTAAGAAAAGAGGCCATCTAAGATGAAAAGCAAGCAGATAAATGATTTTTTTTTCCCCAACAGTTATAAATAGAGATGAATTTCAGTGAATATATTTTAATTTTTATTAGTCTTAGGTATTAAAGGCCAGATGACCCAAAGTTCACATCCGTTAAACACTGCCAGGACCTTTGGGAATGGCATAACTAGTTTGCCTTATGAAGTGGGCCTGGCCACTCATTGCTATTCAGCTCAGTCGCTTCCTTGGAGATGCGCAATGGAGAGACTGTCCCCTCTGAGCGTGTCTCTGCATGCTAATGCTAATAATGCATCTTCTGTAATCATCTGTCAGAGCTGGGGCATGGCTCCTGCTTCTGGAGCTTCATCTTTCTGTGGCTCTTCAAAACACACGCAGCAGGTGATGCTGTTACGGAGCCATGAAGTGTTACACCGAAGTAACAAAGCTGTAAATAAATAGGACTGAACTCTGGGGAAAGCAGCACCTGCCACTTGTTTTAACCAGCTGGGTGTGAATTTTCTGGTTTGCATGCTGATATAAACTAGAGAAAAGTCCAAATCAAAGACTTGGACTGGAACCAGGTTGCGTTCCTTGCTAACAGCCCTGAATAAATCTCAGGTTAGAAATAGCTCCAGACTTTGCAGCCAGGTCTCGACTTGGCATCTTAAGCCTCATCATTAACTGCAGCTGATCGGTGGACCAAAGGTAGCAGATTACAGTTAGCTTTAAGATTCAGCAGCTTAAGTTGACAGTGCTCCTTGTTTTCTTTTGTCTGCGAATGCTGATCAGGAAGCCAGAGCTGGCATTCCTGAGTTCCCTCAGGAAAGCAGGACTTGCCACTCCGCAAGGAGAATTTGAGAGCAGTAAAATCCCACTGTCTGCAAGACTGCTTGTCTAAATTTCAGGGCTTTATCTGCTGTACAGTAACCAGATCTTAGTGAGGCTGAGATTTCTAACAGCACCAGAAGATGAAATCTGCAGTGTATAAAGAATGCTGTTACTATTTTTCTCAAAAACGTTGTGGCTTGCAAATGATATGGCCAGAGAAGTATGCGTTTACCTGTCTGCTGCCAAAATGCCTTACGCAGAGTCTAGCACTGCCTGGCTTTCAGATCAACCTGATGGCAGCTCTTGCCAATACATTTTTCGTACTTAAAATCTGACTTGGATTTTGTGGGGAAGATAACCAAGCTGGGATAAAATGTCCTGTGGGCAAACTCCCTTGGGTTTCCTGGTCTGCCACCCGCAGCATCAGACCCACTGCGTCAACAGTGGTGTAATCCTCTGCAGCCTCTGGGCTGCGTGGTTTCCTGAAGCAGCTGGCTTAGGGGAAAATACAGTTTGATGGGGGAACTTTTTCATTGCTCCCAAAGAAATATTTCACTCCTGAGCAACAGAGGCTTGCATTATCACAGTGCTCTGTTGGTTTCAATTACTGCAAATGTCAGGTCCAGTGTTTTGGATTTGTTTTATTCCTGCTTCTGCTCCCTGGTATTCACTGTTTTCATGTACTTTGCCAGATGCAATTTGCATTGACTTCAGCCCAGTGACTTTATTTTACACCTGATAGGCACCGTGCAATTGTACTAACTGGAACAGAAACGTGGCATCACCTTACCATCTTTTGTTAAAAGCTTTTCATAGCAACAGAGCCATAAATTAGTGGAAAAAAAAGGTTTTAAACCATTCTTACCTAGGGAAAATATTTCCCATAGCAGCACTCCAAAAGACCATACATCACTCTGTGTTGTGTAAATTTTATCAAAAATAGCTTCTGGAGCCATCCATTTGAGTGGAAGTCTTGCCTGAGAATGCAAAAGACAGAACACGTTGCCAGAAGTGTTGTTAGTGATCTGCTCAAGTCCTGGGGGAATACAAATCTGAGATCAGCATTTCAAGTTTCTTCCACTTACATCTCCTTTCCGCACATAGTCAGGGTCTTTGTAAATATCCCTGGCTAGTCCAAAGTCACAGATCTTAACCACGTTGTTCTCTGAAAGGAGGATGTTCCTTGCTGCCAAATCCCGGTGAATGCACTGTGAAGGAATGAAGACAGGCAAGATCAGAGCCTCCGCCTGGACAACAGGCCTCCGCTAGAGCTGAAAGCCTGAGACCTCCTTGGGAAGTGGAAAGGTAAATGAATTTGGTTGCCAAACAGGTTGAAGAGAAAAAGAAAATAACAAACCAAGCATCACAGTTAGTTTTCAGATTTTTCTGTCTGAAGTAACTTCCAAGGTTACAGGGAGCCTAAGGGAGTGCCATTTTCTAGTTAATTATTCTGTGCCAAATCTGGGAGAGATCAGAAAGCAGCTGCAGCCATATTTGCACATCAGTGAGCAGAAGTGTGTGAGACTGCAGTAGTTTCACATAGGCAATTACTGTTTGGCGTGTATTTTGGTCTATATATTACGTTAGATTTACACAAAAAGCAGTCTTTCTACAGGCTGCAAACATATTTTTTTTTCTTTTCTATGCAAAAGAGGTGCTGACTTTGCTGATGTTCTCCAACATCAGTGTCATGCTGAACAAATAGTGGTGTACTCCCTCTTCACCTTTCAGTAGTGCTTTTGTTGACCACACCAGCAGGATCTTTCTCTACAAGAAACCTTTCTGCATTTATTTAAGAGGCAGTTCTGCAAATGGTCTTACAATCTGCATTCACTCCTGTCCCTGGCCAAGAAGATGATAGATATTCCTTCACAACTCCTTCAGTGCTGCTGACTGCTTAACCACTAGAGCTAATGTGATCTCTGACACTTTATTACAAAAGCAAATAGCAAATTGCACAGGCTCAAAAGCATATTTGGATTTCTTCATATCAGATGCCCATGACTGTAGGAAAGAGGTTCAGCCCTGATGTTTTAATGAGCTCACTTTTCTGGAGGCGAGAAATTCCATCCCTTTTGCCACTTGGAAGCTGTAGCATATCAGATCCTCCAACGTCAGAGGCCGCTTGTACAGATCCTCGGCATCTAGGAGAGATCACAGACAGAGCACAACTCTGGGGCAGCAGCTCCTGAATGTTTTCAGCACTGGTGCCAGTTCCATGCTGATGACCCCAGTCCTGCTTGTGAACAGTGTTAGCTTCCTGAGTTCTCTGCAGAGCTGCAGCTCTACTGGGTTGGGAACCACTGACCTGGGGGTAGAGCATCAGATGATTCAAAAAGTTTCACCCAACATTATTCACAAAATTTAGCTATGGGGAAAACAACATCTGGGGATAAAAGTGAAGGGAACTATTTATAGTGAGCAGAGAGACTGGGGACAGATTGGCCCCAACAAATCTTCATGAAAATGAAGTAAAATATTGCTGTTACTCCTCCTACACAATAGGAGCAGCTTTTATATACATATGTTACTGCAAATCTCTTTTTGTGGGAAAGTTGGAGAGGGGCACACGCAGAAGAAAGAATCTGCAATTTCTGGAAGAAGTCAAGCAGTGTGAAGTGTGTGACAGCGTGCGTGACGCTGTCCAAGAAACAGCAGAAGAAGTAACAGAAATCTTAATAAAAGGTCTGGAATTAGGTAGGTTTCTTCTACCTTCTTCATCCTCTTCAGAATCACTGTAACTCTTATCTTCAATAAATCCTGAGCTGGCAGAGCTTCCAGTGCTGGCTACACTCTCAAGGCGTCTCTTGATCAGTTCGGTCAAATCGCTGTTGGACTCATCCAGACTTTTCTCTGCTTGGTCAGAATTTTCCTGGGACTAGAAATGGCACAAACTGATTGTTAGCTTTGGATCGCGTAATGCCTGGGCACTGAAAGATATGTAATGGAGTGGCATATGGAGAAAGGGTCCTCTGGAGATGTGCTCAGTACACACTGGAACATGATGTTCCCTGAAGAGCAGAACTCATGAAGCCTGCTTTCCTATTTATTAATACATCTCCTTCCATTTACTTCTTCCAATTTTCCATCATACAAGTTAGCTGGAAGCTGTCTCGGTGAGACTGACAGATGAGCAGAGATATACTGTAACTGTACCTCTTGCTTTCTTGGGAAACCACACTAAAAATCACAGTTGAAGGTATAGAGTGTGATGTGCACTGAAATGCAGCCATCTCACCCCCCCCCCCGGGGAGCAAAACGTAACCAGTGCCTGCGATTCATGAAAACAATGGTGAGAAACAAATTTTGAGTGACTGTACCAGGAAAACCTCCTTCTTTTACACAAATTACCTTATGTACTTCTGTGCCTGTACACAATAGCTATAATAATGATAATAATAACAACAATAATCGAGTCATCTGAAAAAAAAAACATCTTGGCGAGGCTCCAGTTTCTGGCAGGGCTTGGATCCGAGAGCCCTTTTGGTGCTCTGTTTTCCCAGTGAGGAGGTAGCCTCCACCCCTCCCCACTGCTCATTTCTGGCCTCCTCTGACTTCCTGTGTGTCTTAGCCCAGTCTGTGCTAGCACAAATGTTCATGGGGATGGATAAAATTGTTTGGAAACCAAAACTGTTTGGTACGTTGTAATGCAGGCCATATTTGTGATCCAGTCTGCTGCACGCTGCACGGGCTCTGGGGCTGGGACAGGGGAAGGAGAGGAAAGAAGATGGGAATGAGCAGGTGGTGGAGTAGGGGAGCTGGTTTTGGTGGCACCAAACACAGATCTCCAGACCAGGCTTGCATTTTGAGTTAACAGCAGTTTCTCACTTTTTGTGACCTCCTTGTGCCAGGTCGTGCTGGCATCGCGGGAAGTTCCCTTTCTGTCTCAAAGGCTCTGCAGTGCTGGTGTCTGTGCAACTAATGCTTTAGCAGGTGCTAGAGAAGAAGAGGATGGGAGTGAGGTCCTACAGGGAAAAAGGGTCCTTTTTCTTGCTCATATGAATTGAAACGGTGTGGGAAGCAGCATGGTTTAGGGGCGGACTTGTCAGTACTAGATTAAAGGTTGGCCTGGATGATCTTAGAGGACTTTTCCAAACCAAGTGATTCTATGATTGGAGGAATCTATAAATACCAGACTGTCTCAGTGCCACTGCAGAAAACAACCCAACTTCTGGCCTGTGGTTGCTAGTTGCCTTATGGCTGTGAGAAGCCTGTCATGTTTTACCTTGTATGCAATGAAATCTCCTCGTTTTCCTCGTAGGTAATTGGACAGGTTGCCATATTTACAATATTCCACAATGACCATTAAAGGACCTGAAAAGACAGTGAGAGTCAAATGAGTTTTGAAGCACGGCAAAGCACTTAATGTTAACTTATCCTCACAAATCCTCTCCAAAATAGGGAAATACTGTCATTGCTGTTATATGGGTGAGGAAATGAGGAAGCAGAGGACTGGCGCTCCAGGAGCACCCAACCAGTAGTAGATAGGGAAAGCAGGAAACACAGAACTGATTCTTACTTTTCTCCATTAATGATTAACAGTTGGAATTTATTTCTTATTTATAGACAAAAGAAAATTCGGAATGATAAATGAGAATATGCACACTCCTATGTCATTAACATTGTTTTACTCTGTACATAGATCCATAGCATGGAGTAGTCCTCATTTTTCTCTGCTGCCCTTACAATTGCATGCTTTAGGTGGAACTGATGCCAAGAGAGGCAATGAAAGCGTGCAGGATCCTAGACAGATCTAAATCAAAAGTTTGCAGAAATATTTAGTGGGAAGTTTTTGAAAGCCTGGAAAGTCCTATCAATTTCTTCCTTTCTTATTTCTGTGCAAACCACTGTGGAGTTCAGTGCAATTGCTGCTTTTATACAATTACATATATTCTTAAAATCTGCTTGAAAATCCTTTTATGTTTCAGTGTGAGCCATTAGGAAAGGGAACAATGGCATTGTCTACCTCTGGCACAATCACTGCGCTTTGTAATCATCAGCTGTAAGATGAGGTAAAATCATGGGACTAGAATGTATGTAAACATCCATTATTATCAATCGTAACCAACTACTTTCATGTCCAGAAACGTATTTCAGGCTTATGTGTTTGAACTTCAAAGGAAAAATGCTAAGAGCTGCACTTGGCCATTCAGGAAAGAGACGGCTCGAAGCAGCACTTTGCTCTGGCGATGCCAGAAATGCGCACGCTGACTTGGACTGCAGCCCGCCTCCTGGGTCCGGTCGGACATGTGCTACAGAGACTGAAAAGGCATGGCCTCTCTCTATTTTATTTCTTCATTGCAGAGCATGTACTACACATTAGTTCTAACTGCTTAACATCAGGCATTCAGCGAAGGTGTTAAAATTTGTTACTTGTTACATTGGTGAAATAATATATGGGCATGCTTAATGGCAGTCTTCATCAGGAACACTGCTATATGGCTGTATAAAACCGAAAAAGGAGAAGGCACCATATTCTGCGATGGCATTTTAATAGTAATGCTTATCCCAGTGTCTGTCTTGAGAGCTCAAGGCTATTTTTCTTTAGTCTGCAGTTGCATTGCTCAAAGACAAACAACCCAGCACCTGCCTGGAGGCTCCACAGTGTCCTGCAAGGCCCTGCCGCACTGCTCTGCTCAGCCACTGCAGCCAGAGGTAGCAGCTAGCCGGGAAGAAGGAGGATACTTCATCCATCAGAATGGAGCAGAGTGGAGAACAGGAAGCAGAGGGACTCTCAGGAGAAAAAGCTCCTCAGAGGATGGATGCTCACAGTATTGGATCAGTTACTGAAATGGATTTGCTAGGCAGCCACAACTCTATGGGTGAATTACTGTTTTTGTTAAAATCTCTTGACCTCCTCATAATGCTGCCATGGTTTAGGCACATGTTTGTGTTAAGCCACCTCGCTGGCAGGACAGCAGAGTCACCAGCCTTCAGACTGTTACTTCTCTGCTCAAAGCCCCAGCTACTAGCCAAGGCTACTTGCTTATGCACCCAACCTTTAAACCCTTCAGCTAAAGGTGGCCATCCTCCCATACAAGCTTCTGGGGCTTGCAGTGCTGCAAGAATTCCTGCAAGTTCCCCGTTCCTGGCTCCCAGATTACAGAAGTGTCTGTGGCTGCTGGTTGCTGACTGCTCCTGTGGAACTGGGAGTATCTTGCTGGAGGGAACATTTCTTTTCTGGCATCCTAGCACATCTACCTTACCGAAATTTTCTTTTCCCTGCTTTAGGGGACAACTCTATTTTCTCTGGGAAAAAGATAGCTTCAGAGTCGTAGATGATAACAGATGCGTGCACCATCTCTCTTGCTCCTTCCCCTTTGCTTATTTTACTCTGGTTTCTTTGTCCTCAGCTCTCTTAAATCTGTCCATTGGGGATTGTTTGAAGGTCGATTGTAAGTAGTTAAGAGGCATCTTTGAGGGTTGGTACTCTAAGTTAAAGTACAGTCTAGTAAGAGGTAAGGATGCTTTGTATGGCAGTATGGGAAAGGAAGGGATGTTTTTAGGGACAAAGACCTAAGATTTCTGGAACCCTTGGTTCACGTTTGCATTTCCCGGCAAATTCTTTGCATGGTGTACAGCAAGTCATGGCAGCTCAGCCCCTTGGAGATCTGTGCTGTTGCTCCATTCAGCTTTGGACTGCCTAAGGTTCCTGTATACTATGCAAAATGCCTGCCTTTGCCTGGCAAGAGTGAAATGCTTGGGAAGAGGAAGCCTCAAGTACCTTTTGGCCTGGTGATAAAGCAGGAAAGAATAGGGAGAAGAAGGGGAAAAGCAACTTGGAAATGATCAGTGGTGCCTATGTGGAGGACTGGGTGCCTAACTGCAACTAAGGATCCTGCCTCTCTGCAGTCTCTATTCTCTTTTGCAGACAAGCTTACAAAGGACAGAGAAAAAGAATACAGAGAAGTGACACCAGTGGCTAGAAGATGTTCAAAAGCCATTGATGTGTTGTGGCCATGTTCCATATGTGCATGAGGCTTGGACACTCCACCACAGACACACTGAAATGCCCTTGTATCTGCCAAGTGCTGCTTCTTTGCTCCCTATTTACTGAGCATTTCTCACCTCCAGCTTTGGTACAGGCTCCCAGCAGGTTGACTACATTCAGATGATGTCCTATGTGTATGAGGATCTTCAGTTCAGACATTAAAGCCTTGCATTCATTAGTAGTTGCACATTCTGCTTAAGATAAACAGGAAAAAATCATCTTTACTCAACAGGATATCTTTAACAGGACACGGCAAGATCCTGTTTATACTTGGAAACAAAAGCCACCCAGGTTACTCGCAGTATCTCTACCTCTCAGACTCTTACACAGATAATAATTCAGCTGCTTCATTGTTTGTTGTTGACCTTTATGAAGTGGAATACCACTTTATCTTTGGGGTGACTCTTCCTTTCTCTAGAATGGGTTACGGAGGGTTACTGTCCTGCATTAGAACTACCCTAAATCAGATACCAGAGAGCCTTTGCAAGGACTGAATTTCTAGGCTAAGTAAAGGAACAAACAATCATTCGAAGCAACAACAGCACACAGCCGAATGTTCTCTGTCTGTAGCAGTGATGTGCAGTTTAGCAGTACTTCTCTATGATACCTCAGAATATATTCCTCTACAGTACTGAGCAACACTCCAGTGCAGGTGATGGAGGAATCCAGCACCTCTGTAAGATGGGTCCCAAAATGTGCTAGAGAATGTACAGCATTGCTGAATCTCAGTCCTGCAAGATCTCATTGACCCAAGAAATACACATCTGAGCAAAGCAGAGGGGACCATATTTGTGTGCTAACCACGAACTCGACATGTGACAAAGCACTGGTTGGCCAGGTACACTGCACTTCTGTTCTCTTTTGCTGGTGAAGCTAAGAAAGGCAGAATTCTGGCCAGAATTCTGTTCATATACTGGCCTATTTCCTCTATCTTCTTTCCAAAATTTTCATGGTCAAAATGTATTTTAACAAAATGGCTGTGTCCTGTTGCCTCCGTTTTTCCCTTAGCAAAATCATTTCAGATTTAAAAATGAAGAAATAGTTACATAACAGATCACTCAGTGTGACAAATGTAACCTCTTTATCTGTTTGTAGAATTCTCCACAAACAACTTTTTCACCAAGCTATGTGTCATAAAGGAGTTATTCCAAGCCCAAGATTTCTTCAGTCAACAGTGTTTATAGATGGGTATGTATGTGGGTGGCATCACTCCTGATTTACACTGGCATGAGCTGGAACACATGCCTGGTAAAATCTAAAGAGAACAGCCTCCAAAATGTTTCAGATAATCTAGCACGTTAAGATGTAGCCTTCAAGTCAGAACAGATACCAGTCAACTTTATGGAAATGACAGATATGCTAGAATTACAGTAATGCAAACATCTCCAGAGCCTTTTTTTTTTCTTTTTTTTTTTCTTTTTTCTGAATGGTTTGACTCCCACTAGAGAATCTGGCTTATTCAGGAACATGATGAATGATGTTAGTTTGGGTGGGCCAGGTTAGAGCAGGAGGCTGCTGGCCACACTGGGGGAGAAAAGGGTAAAACTAGATGGAGAAACTGTCAAAGAGTTCACTGAATATGTGTGGGCAGGGTAGAGTTGACATGAGGATCGGCTGGGAAGCACAGCATGGAAGTGAATGAAAACCCAGAGCTATCCAGGCCAGTAAGTTTGGGATGGAGAAGGATGTCTGGCTGGACCAGGGGCTTCTAGGCTACTTCAGGGATGGGTCTGGAGATGGGCATGGATCAGAGAAAACAACAGCAGAAGAGAAGATGATCTAAAGATCTACTGGCTAATGCAGAGAAGGCAGACAAGGTTCAAAGGAGGTCCAGAGAGGTGAAAAACTGATGGATTTGGCACTTCAGAGAGATGGGAAGTAGCAGAGCACCAGGAAGGCAAATGCTGTGATAGAAGTTGCTGATTAATGGCACTGAAGGGTTAATGCTGTCATGCAGCAGTGATGCAGAGCAATGTGGGCTATGAAAAGCCATTCAGTGGGCATCAGCTGTGCCTCTGAAAAATCCTATGTGAACAGCTAAAATCCTCCAACCCACGAACCAAGGCACTGGCTGATGCATTTATTCATGCACTGTCTGCAGAGGCTTTGTATGTAAATGTAATATGAAAGAGCAGTCTCCAAGTTCATCCATTCCCCACTGCCGAATGGTGAAAGCTTTCCTTAATTTCAATAATTAGAAGCAAGTTGTCTCTAATTCATTCCCTTGGCACTGCTTTTTTTCAGCCCCTTGAACTGTTCTACATCTGGAAGGGCTGTGATCGAAGGCTTAGATCCAATTTCAGACTATCTAGTGTAATTACATTCCATAATCTGTTTCCCTCCTAACCCCACAGACCTGGAAGCTGCTGTTTTCCTCCTCTAGGAATACAAGACTTAATCAGCAGCACAGCATGGAGCCCACTTGTCATTTCCTACATGTTAACATCCACTGTATAACGACTAATTGCTCCCATATGGCAAACCCACTCCCTTCTGAACACAATGAACTTGGGACTCGTTTGGAGCTGAGAACTGGAAGCTTGTTGCCCACGTGTTCCCTGAGGAGTCTTCTGAGAATCTCAGAGGGATATGTACCTTTAAGCATTTTTACGGCAACTGTTTTGCAGGTTGAAGATTTATCAATGCCAAAAGCAGACGCCTCCACCACCTTCCCAAAAGCACCGTGACCCAGTGTTTTACCTAGAGAAGCAAGAGTCGAGAATGAGCCAAAGGGGGCTTACAACAGTCTGCATCAGATAAGAGGGAAACATGCATCCTTAGCTCTGCAAGAAATCCAAGGCTCCAGCACCCAGGCACAACGCAGACCGGTAGTCGACAGAAACCTGTATCACATATTTGCAGTATATGGATATAAACAGTATGCTTTATATCCATATGACTTTAATGCAATACAGTATGTGACAGAACAGAGTAGAATAAATAAATCTGGATTCAGCTGAAGGCAAGGCTAAATATATAGATAGATATAGATATGGCTTAAGGGTAAAAACATTGCATACAGTTATCCTCAAGCCCTGGGAAGTCAGAGGCCAGGTTAAACATAGATTTGTGGAAGACTGATCTCATGAGTCACAGTCACAGAGACAGCCAGCTAAGGCACTCAGCCAGGACCCTTTGACCCTTCAGTTATTGGCATTTTTTTGAAGTAAAAACTATTAAAAAATGAATTTCAGGTGATAATCTTTCTCATTTTCCCTTTCCTTTGAATTTTCGGGCCCATATTAGCTAGTGTGCTCGGAGGGCTCTGACCCACAATGCAGAAGGCTACACTGGGTATCACAGTCTGGCTTTTTGGTTCTGCCAGGTTCACCCTATGTCCCACCATCTTCTAATTTATTTTTTTGTTTTTTGCCTGTCTTTCTCTTTCTTCCATGTTTTCCAGCTAAGGCTCTGTGGGCACCCCCCCACACGCATATTCCCTGCACTCATCATCGCACACAGATGTTGCCGTTCCTCTGAGCAAACACAGGCTGCATTTTACATTTCCTTGCTCCATCACCCAAGGAGCTGAGCTGTTGAATTCAATTTGGTTCATTTTTCTTGGTAGTTCTTTACAGCTCAAAGCCAAGTTTGAATGGTTGATAAAGAATTGATTATTTGAAGAATTTGAAGATTTCTTCAAAAGAAAATTGACACTGTCACCTTTCAGACTCACTTCTCTTTCCATCATCCCCTATGGGAGTGAAATGATACTTTTGACAGGGACAGTACCCAAGGTACCTTTCTTCCCTGTCAAGAGTTTGGTTTCACTTCTCCAAGAAACAGTTAGAGGTGATCACTTTTTTGAGAGACATCTTTGCTTTTCTTACCAAATCTCATTTCTCCCCATTAAGGACGATGCTAAATTCTGTGACTCAGTGCCAGTTCTCACCGAAGGACAGGAATATGCTGGCACTAAATGGAGGGCTGCTTCTTGGGTAATGCAATAGATATAACTGAAATCAAGGAGCATGAGAAATCATCATTCTTTACAGTAACAATCTCCAAACCACTCACCCAGCCGCAGTCTGTCTCTTGGGAACTCCCATTTGCTGCTGTCATAGGGAAGACGGTCACATTGCTCGTCGAGAGGCATTTCCTCTGGATCCATTATAATTGACAGGTACCCTGTCTTAATGTCTGTGGCATCGGGCTAAAAACAGGGTTTGGAGAAGTTATTCACAGTGTTTACCCTGCAATTCTAATGGGAGAGAGCTGTCATCGACAAGACGGAGTGCAAGCTGGGGAGTTCCCTGGATTCCAGCCTTAGCTCTGAAATTTATTCTGAACCATACGTGCATCACTTCAGCTTCTGCCTCTCTTTTTTTTCTTATCTGGGAAATAAATGTTTACGTATGCCTGCCACTCAGCCGTGCTGGGAATAGCCATGGATTAATGTTGGTAAACACTCCGAGGACACAAAATCAATCATTGTCTTCTAGGTGTATCTGTTACTGGAGCTCAGTGCATTTCCCTGTGCACCCTGCGAGCTGCACTTCCTGGCACCCCATGGAGCATGTTCCATTGCATTTTCACAGTTAAGCAGCTTTTTGTAACAGGCTGGTTCTGCACAGCTATCAGCTTTGTAGCTATTGCTTTAATGCTAATTTTAAACTGAATATTAAATTAATTAACTTTTAAATTAAAAGTGGTTGAGAGCTGGTGAAAACTGCTACTCCTAATGCTGCTCAGTGAGAAGCTGGGATGTGGTGGAACCTGTAAAGAGACTTGCATGGGTGTGGAATATAATAGGAAATTCTCTGTTCTCCACAGCTCTTTAAAATCTGAGACAAGGAGGAAAAACATGAATTTGATTACTGCATTTGCAGTAGGAGGGGAAATTTTATTCAAGTATCGGGTATCGGCACTAAGACTGCAGTTTGGGCGAGCTTCAGAGCAGAGAGCTGTGGTTGCCATTCTGTTTACAGTTTAAAAACAGCAAAATTCCTTAAAACTTTACTGAAATTTTATTTTTTTGAGTCACTAAAGGAAGTAAAAGAATACCAGGGCACGGAGATAAAATAAGCCATGTGGTTTGGGCTCATTTCTAGAGTAAACATCCTAGAATCTGTCTTTAAACAGGGCTCCTTTCAATATCTGTATTTCAGAGAAATCTTATTGGACAGCTGTTGAAATCAAGCCCTCATTTTAGGGGAATTAGGATTTTGTTCTGTCTCCTAATCTTGCAAGGAAGTTTGCCTCATAAAAAGGGAAGAGCCTGATTTTCTGATACTGTGGAAGTGGGTAGAAGGCTCACATGTACAAGCGATCTTTTGAAAAGCCGAGGGACTGTCAGCAGAAATCTTGGACTTAAATTTCACTGGAACGTTTTGCACTTTTTCTACTCTCTGTCCCAAACATTCACACAGACTCGACTTCAGCCCTAAACGCTGGTGCTACACTGACAGAGGGTCCAAAAGCAGAGCCTCTGCACAGGATGGAAGCTCTCTTACTTTTCTCAGCTTCCGAATGAAGAGGGTCAGAAGAAGCCAGAAGAGGGTAGCTGCTAGACCGGTGCAGACCAAAATGATGACTTCGATGTTGGATTTCTCTTCAGAACCTGTGGGTTAAATGTACAGATGGATTTGAAATGTAGCCAGAGTCCTTGGCTGAACAAAAAGTTCTCATCAGTCCAGCACAATATCTGTGTTTTACCTTGGCTTGGAGCTCACCTTGTATTTTAATGAAGGCTGATGTGCTGTCTTGGCCCATGTCATTGGATGCCTTGCATTCATAGAGCCCTTCATCATCCTTCTTCACTCGCTCAATGACCAGGGTATTATTTTCCATGGAAATTCCTGTAGTGAGGGATCTAGGTTAATTTTGTAACAACAATCTACCTGCCTACAAATGCTTGTAGGAGGCAGAGCACTGAAAATGAGCTCCCATCCATGCAGGCATGATAAATGCTCTTGTTAGGAGCCATTTTAATTCCATGTTCCTCGTGGTTTGGCAACAACCCGACACTTTATTTCACCTCAATACCTGTTTAGATTGCTTGGGTATCACTTAACCTAGAGCAAATGTGGCTGTTTGTTTATGACAAGTAGACAGAGCCTGACAAAACGTTTATGGAAGTTTGTGAAGTGACGGAAAGAGGTTTTCTGATAGCAATGGGATATACTGGAAGAAAAGGGAACTCAAAGAAACTACTGGAGAAAGCCAGCATTTTGGAGGCTGTGGGAAGTGTTGGGAGCTCTAGCATGTGGAACATGGGGATCAGGTTATGTGATTGCATCCCTGGCAAAATCACTGCATGGAGCCATCCTGGCTTTGCAGAAGGCCAGGGGCTAGAGGTGGAGTGCCAAGAGAGAGGTGGCCTAGGGATGACCTATGTGAGGCTTCTCCATGTGTAATTTTCCTGATTTTGTGGCACGAAACTGAGAACTTCTCCATCTCACTAGGGATATGTTTGGGGTAGAAACAGGAAAACACGCTGGGCTTTGAATCCAAAAGGGAAGGACACTTTGCGTTGGTCGGTGTTCTGCCCATGAATCCTGCTGTTGTTAACAAGAGTGCTGCACATAACTTGCCATGCACTCTGCTGAAATATTTACCCCAAGGTGTTTTTTCCAAATATTTTATTTATGTTTCCATCGGTTGGATGTTACATGCTTGTCCCTCTAGAATTATTTATAAAATTTCAGTAGCTGTAAAGGGTTTCTGCTCAGAACAGTCTGATCTGAATTATGTATGATCCTGGATTTCCTACCTAGTCCAGGAAGCATAATTAAAGTCACAGGGCTAGCTACTGACACAGCTTCCTTCAAGATTTATAGGAGATCTCAGGACAGAGAGATGAGAAGGAATTCCAGGCTGGGGTGGAGGAGCCCACGCTCCCTGCTCGTGGTGGCTGCTGTACCAGCTGAACGGAGAGCACGTTCTCAGGACTGCGTTGTGGGAGAAAGAGAAAGGCCGTGTGATGTGCCACGGCACGGCTTGCCCTGGTGGCTAGCTGCAAAGCACCGTGAGCAGGCACCACGGCCTTTTGGCCGCTCAGGGCCATGCTTTCAGACCCAGCCCGCAGGTACACTCTCCCTCCCGGGTTTATACACGGGCACGGTGCTGCCGCACACGCTGGAAGCGCCTGCGCTCACCTGAGGCTGCTGAGATGGGGTGGCCGTTCTTCCTCCAGCTGATGTGAGGCTCTGGCGTTCCGCTGACTTTGCACTCCAGAATGATCTTGCCGCTGATGTTAACCTCCAGGTCGGTCAGATTCTGGATAACGTACGGCGCTGCCTTTGCTGTAGTCACAAAGGAGAACAACAGACAGCAACATTTCAGAAGGCATCTCCCACAGCTCTGCCATCGTCTCCCCTCTGGCCAGCCACGTGGCCTTGCTGGAAGTGGCAAAGATTTGCTGATGAGTGGTAGCAAAAATCCCACAAAAGATTATGGGAGGAGTTCATCTGGCTTATTTTCAAAGTGCCTAAGTGTAGATTCAGCTCCAGCTGGAACCTCCTTGAGTTTCTCAGCCTCTGAAGGAAACAGAGGACAGCGAGTGGGAAGAGCAAATGCAGAGTGAATACAAAACAAGAAGGGAGGAGGCGAAGAGGACCCAGTTCTGAGGATTTTGGGTCATCCTCCACCACAAGAGGGGTTATCTACTTACTACACAGCATGTTAATCTCTGCTTTATAGAACAGAATAGGTTATGCTCATTTATAAAAGGCATGGGAAAGCAATTGAATGAAATTGCTAGCACAGTATAAAAAAATACATAAAGCCATCAATAAGGAGAATAGCTGATGGGTGTTAATACATTTAAAGGAGCTATTTAAAAGCTAGTTTGTGTAGGGGAAGGAGAATGGGTTTGGAGGGGTGACTTTGTATATGTTCTTGAGAAGAACTGCATCTCCGCCGTGTGCCAGACAAATAACAGACCCCGGTAATTCTCACAGGAGCGTGATTAAGATTCCAGTTCTCCCATGGCTGTATTCCCAGTTTAGCTGTGTTTTTCCCGTAGCCATCATGTGTAGGTGTCTGTGTAGGCAGAAATTTGACTAAACGAACAAAAATATCTGCAAGGGGAGAGAGAAGCAAATTGCCTGAATGCAGAGCACAGCAAAAGCCCGGTGCCTCCGTGTCAGGGGCTGCTGGCAGGTGGCTCTGGTGCCAGCGGTGGGGACGAGCCAAGCTGTGAGTGCTGTAAGGTAGCAGTGAGATTCTTTCCCTTCCTCCAAACTGCAGGAAGAGGCAGGTGCTCCTGCCATTTCTTAAAATAAATCACCTCCCACTCAGGTATCGGAGCCATGCTAGCCACAGCTGTGGCGTGGGCGAGCACGTGTGTGTGTGTCTGCGTGGAGGGGAAGGGGCTGCGAGAGCCTTGGCTGCTCTGGGGAGGAGACTGCATGGGCAATGTGTTCCTTCACTTAAACGAGAATGAAGCCAGCCCTGCGCTGCCTGCTTTTTGCCTAAGTGACAAGTGCTTACGGCAGCATAGCTGTCCCTTCGGTGTCTCGTTATCCATTAATGTAAGTGGAGAAGCCAATTTAGAAATCGCTGCCTAACCCAGCTTCTAAAGGACTCTGTTTTCTGCACCCCGGCTTGCTTCTGGTTATTTTGTTCTGCTCTGTTTTTGGGCTTTGGGTTTTTCTTCACTGGGAGAAGAAAGGTGCACTTTCTCAGCAGCCTTTTTTTTTACTGAGAAGGCTTTGAGTTGATCACTCTCACCTTCTCCTTTATGAAGCAGAAGAAGCTTCACTAATTTTCCATGAGTTTCTGCCTATGCAGCACTGGGAGGACTGCCTCACCCTCAATAGCAGAGCCAAAGAAACCAGGCTTTGGGATCTGTAGTATCACTATTTGATGAAAATAAGAGTTAGGAGTTTGGCTATATGTAACTCTAGTGAAGTGCATCCCACTCACCCAGAATAACGGTACATGGGGCTTGAGTATAAACCCGGCTGGTAACATTTGTGGTGACATAGCTGGGTTCAAAGCTGTTTAGGGATCTACACCACCCTGTTGGCTGTAGATGGGTGGTCTTCTCCCAGTCACACAGATCTGGGGTGGCAGTCCCACATGATGGAGGTGGGCTGTCAGTTACACGAGGGCGATGTCTTTTCTGCTCAGTCAGGGCTAAGTCTGCACCCAGCACGGAATTAGGGAGGTAAAAGGCTGCTGAAATCACCTTGCTGTGTAAGGCAAATATTTTGTATGAAACCAGCAATGGCTGGGTGAGTTCTACACATGACTAGGAGTCAAACCTCACTCAGAAACACAAAAAAAAACCAACGCAGTGTGTATTAGAACTGTCCCTAAGAAATGCTGACCACCTTCTGCTTTGCAAAGCCTCAAAGGGAGCTGCAGACGCACGGCATTTCAGCCGCTCTGGCTGAGCGATGCCCTCCCCGCTGCCCAGGTGGCAGGACCCACCTCTGACGAGGAGCTGCGTGTGCTGCTCCAGCGTGTCCGTGCTGTTGTGCTGGTTCTCAGCTCTGCACTTGTAGAGGCCACCGTGCTCCTTGGTGACGTTAGCAATGACCAGCGTCAGGGAAATGGAGTACTTGTCAATTTTCTTGATCACCGAGTCTCCGGGAGCCACCTCTGAGGAGGGGTAGTACCAGCCCACGTTGCTGTAGATGTACTTGGAGGCCCGGCAGGTCAGCTGGGCGTCGTTCCCCACAATGGTTGTGACCTGTGGGTCTGTTTGCAGCCCAAACGGCACATCTGGGAGGAAGAGAAAACACGTTCACAGTTCAGTCACACCTGGGAACATTTGGGCTGCCTGTTTGCAGCTTGATGGTCACATTTCCAAGAGCAGCCCCAATGCAACCAGCCCATTTCAGTGAGACCGGCGTTGGTGCTCACAGCCAGGCAGTCGTGCTTGGGCATTGAGTAAACGACTGTACCTCACCCATCACAGCTCCAACCTGGGGTAATTTTCACCCTCAGTACTCTAATCATGCCATTTTCAAGTAATTAATCGAAAGCTTTTATATAGAAGTGGTTAATGGACTAGGAGACTCCGCTATGCAGGTAGACAAATGTGTTCGTGAGACCTTTCTGTCTGCTCCCAGTGCCTGGAAGTGCGGTTGCGTAAGGGTAGAGAAACCTCTCCCGTTTCTCACAAGTGACACTCTCTTTCTTCACCACCGAATAATCTTCCCAATTCTCTTTTATTTCAATGATGTGGATATTTACTTTCATCATGTGGATATTTACTTGATCAGTGGAAGGATTAACTAATCTAATGATGTGTGAGTCCTGGAGGCTGTAACAGTTAGCCGAGTAATGCTTGGAGGCATGAGTCCAATCTATCCACAAAAGAATAAGCAGTTTCTTGCTATATTTTTAGTAACTTTTCACTTCAGAAAAAAATCAATTTTCCTGAAGTGCTGAACTGAATCCATTTTAAGACAATAAATGTGTTTCTGAGTCGAGTGCCAGAATCTGGCCTACAGATAATTCCAATTTCTGCATTCGCTGCCAGAGACCTACGATTAAATCGTGTCTGCAACACACTCTTTTCCCTTTTTATTTTGTTAGCTTCAGCCATATATATACCAACAGACTTTAATGAAAATGCCCTGATAACCACAGTGACCTGTGTTCTGGCTGTCAGGTCAGGATTTAGAAGCGGTGGAAATGGAGAGCTGTGAGGAATCCCTTAGAAACGTTACCAGGCACAGTACTGGGATGCTGAGGCTGTTTGGGAGGAGTAGTTCTGGGCTACCTCCTGAACACCAACAGTGCTTGCAATAAATCCAGTAGACTGTTGCTTCAGTACTGGGCTGTTCATAAGATGCTTTCTCAAGCTAGGCTGAAACGGGTGGTACTTTGGGGGGGGACAGAAGTTAAAGCCGACCAAGTACACTTCACACCTGCAATTGGACAAATTCCACGTGGGAGCAGGAATTTGGCCAGGGGCTCACACTGCAGACTCTTGCAAAAAGCTCCAGTGAAGCTACAGTTGAGCGTAAATAGCAGGGCTGTTGAAATAACCAATCTACCTTATAATAAACCATATATTACATACACTCCAGAGCCCCAAGGGAGCTTTCAGATGCGGTTAGAAGTCTCTCTTCTTCACAAGTCATCTGGAATACAACCAGCAAGCTTTGCTTCATGGTTTTTAATGACCAGCACCAGAAATGTTTCACAAAAGTTCCAAAAAGAGAAGAGACCCCTCAGGCCACAGCAGTGGGGACTGTTATATTTCCTTTCTTTCCTTTTCATGAAATTGCACTTTACTTCATGCAGTGTTTTGTTAGGCTCAGTTGCTCTTTCTGACTTAGTGCTAGCTGCGTGCTCAAGCTGATGTGTGTGATACCACCACTCTTCTCGTCTGATGTCTTGTGGTTCCGACACGCCAACGTGATGCTTATCAAAAAGGGGGGAAAGTCTGAGGCCAGCAGAAATTCCCAAAACAGGAGGAATTAAGGTCCAGTGAAAACAATGGGATGTGGTATGAGCAGCATCTCTCTAGCACCCATTGAAGTGAAATAGGGAAAAAATTCCCTCGTTACTTGTTTGCTTTTCCAAGCATTTGCTCTTAGGTCCTGCAAGAGTTACAGAAATAAAGCAGATGGATCTTTTGGTCCTTAAATAAGCTCAGTGGTCTGGGAGACCTTCTGAAAATCCTTCCAACCTGAATTACCTCGTGAGCCTTAGTGCCGGGTCGCAGGGGAACTGTGAAGGGATTCCAGGTGAAGTGGTGAGCTTGGAGCTTGGTGGTGTTACCCAGAGTAAAACACTGCAGCTCTGCAAGCCTTCAAGGCAGACTAATCCCAAGTGGATGGGATTGCAGCCCTGCTTGCCCTTGCTTCTGCCTCTCAGGGAGCTTTTCTTCAGGAGAACTGGGTCATGCAACTCGTAACCCCTTTTTTTTGGCAGGGCAAGTTGCTGTGAATGGCAGTGGAAAAAAGCCCCGAGGGGAAATAGAGCTTGTCCTGTGGAAGGCACCGTTTGTGCATGGCAGTGACAGCGCAGGCTGGAGCACCCAGAGGTCTCTGTCATTTCAGGGCAAGTTCCCAACGTGCTAATTTGCAAGCTGAAATTGTGAGGGGTGCTCAACAGTTTCACCTTGCTGCTGGACTTTGCTAGCACAGGGCTTTTTCTGCCAACTTACTGTTCTGGGAGCAGTGGACGGGCTTGTTTTTCTTATCACTTCTTCTACTGACATTTTTTATTTAGCGTTTTGAATATTTTTAGCTGGAATTTGTGCTATTCTCTGCCATCTTGTTAGTCTTTCAAGAAGCTCTTTCAGCTCCAATAGAATATTCATTGATTTTCATTACAGTGGAAGGAAAAAGAGGGGAAAAAAAAGTCTCTCTTGCTCTCCTCTCTCTTTTCTCCTCCTACCTGAATTGTCTGGGGAGTAACAGCAGCGTGGAGAGCACATTATAGGTCAGTTCATCTCTTAGACTACTTTGCTTACACAATCTTGAACCTGAGCAGTGATTAACTTCCTCTCTCGGAACAGATACAGTGTTTTAACCGACTCCTAATAACTTGGCCAAAAGAATGCACCGTGGGGCCTTTTCTCTTTTATCAGCAGTCACCAAACATTTGTCTTTCGTATTGTATTACAGTGTAGTAGCCGCGAATTTCACTCTCAACTGTGTGGGATTCCATGACAAAATAGGGAAATGAGCCATTGGGAGAAGGTAAAAAGTCAGCATAAATCAAAAGAAAGTCTGGCTCCATTTGTATTTACAAGGAATTAATTGGTTTTAATTTCCTGTGCTTTGCACAATAATCTGGATAATTCAAAACTCCTGCTCCTGCCCAAATTCCATCCCGCTGCCTGTCAGAGGGGGGGTCTCCATCGGGCATTCGCATGTAGGGAGAGTGAGAAAAAGAAGGGGTGAGCCCTCCATCTGAAGCAGCAAGGAGCTTTTCATAAATCCTGTAACCATGTCAGGAGTAAGCAAACTGAGAGTGGCAAGCAGTTGAAGGAAAGCCCAGTTCATCCATTGTTCTAGCATCTGATAGCCGATTCTTATGTCAAGTTTGAAGTATAGGATTTTCTTTCTGGTAGAAATCCTTAATTTCATTTTTCGGAGTTGTTTTTGCAATCAGATAAGAGGCTTTTGTTATTATTTGTTATTCTTATCATACTTCATTTATATTCCAAGCATATTCAGAGGTTTCAGATGGGTGGGATCCCATTTTGTTGTTTGCAGTACAGTTACACAAAGGCTTGGATTTGATGTCCTGTGGACCTCCAGTGATACACAGCTGCTCTTTCCAAGGTGCAGAGCAGAGATTTGGAGGTAAATCATACCCCTTGGTGGCAGAGGGCACCTCCAGAGGGCACCAGCTCAGCTTTGGGCTGCACTGGGAGGGTTCGGGCAGCCTCGAGCACCCTTTGGTGCGCCAGCAGGGCTGGGCAATGGCACGGAGCTGTGTGAGCATCGGATGGATGCCCACGCTGCCTCTGCATGGGACAAAACAGTCGTCTGGCTGAGGTGGGAACACTGCTGGCAGGCCTGTGGTAGGCAGGGTGGCTGCAAGACGGGTTCTGTTTCAGCAAGGGGGGTTAGCAGAGACAAACACAAGCACCAGGCAGGCCTTGAATGGCTTCAGTGGGGCGCTCGCAGGGCATCTGCAGAAGGAGCTCCGGGAGGGCAGCGTGGCCGCTGGACCCCAAGTTGCTCACCCCACTGCCCCCTTCCATGGCTCGCTGTCAGCGTGATCTGCAAACCCTGTGACCCTGCACTGAAATGGATTCCAGAGAAAGGCTTTAAAAATAGACAGCAGTGCTATTTCTAGTGCCTGTGGGAGTTTTTGAGGGGGCTGAGCAGTGGAAAAAACAAAATGGCTGTTGGTGGCATTCCCCTGGGATAAACACTTCTCCGAAAGGAGCGCGGTGCTGCGAGCACCAGGCTGAAGTCCGGCCTTTCCCCCAAAGCAGGTGCAGCCTGGGCAGCACCTGACTAAGCTTCCCCTCGTCAGTGCCCTGACAAAAAAGTCTGAAATGCTACTTCATTGTGAGGAAAAAAACAAAACAACACAACGACTACAGAACTTGTGCCAATTCAGTATTTTCTTGTAAAAGAATCTTCTCTGAAAGGCACAAAATGAAAATAAAACATAGTTGTGAAAGGTGCAACTGTTGTCCCAGCCCTGGGAGCCTGCCCTCATGCCAATTGCCTGTTTGGTTGCAGCAGCGCTGGCTTTAGCCCCCGAGTATTGCAAAGTACTGCAAATAGCTCGGGAACATGCTGCGTTGAGTAACCCATCCAAACATAGCTGGCAGGGCTCAGAGCAGAAACAAACCCACAGGAAGATTCACGCTTGGAAGGGAAGGGTAAAGTAAATGGCCGGTCTTTGGTCTGCCTTGAAAGGCATTGTGTGGACCTCTCATGTCTGTGTTTTATCTCTCAAAGTGACCCTTGAAGGGCTTTCTCTTTGATAAATAAGAGTTCGGGCTTTGGAGAACATCTTCTTGGGGCTTAAACTCCCTTCTGGCTCCAGAAGGCGTTGGGTAGTGCACAGAAGCTGTAACTGGAGGCACAATCCTTCCCCCATATGGTACCAGCTTCGTCAGCCTTGGATCACATTTTGCTATAGTACATCGGTACTTCTGTGTAATAAGAATGGTGACAAGCCTTCGTGAGCTCTTGGCTGGTTAGCCTGGTGTGAAACGTGCTGAACTGCTTTTGAGCAACGGAGGCAAACCACACAGGACGGACGAGAGGCAGAGGGGTGCAGAGCATTGCCCTGAGTGAGCTCAGCCCTCGGAATCGGCTTCATGGGGAAGACCAGGAATGGTGGCAGTGAGACATTTACCTTCCAGGGCAATTCTGCACAATTTGTTTTAAAATTGTTATTTTGATGCAAATTCTACAGGCCAACATCCACTCATCCAGAAAGTGAGTTACAGAAGTGATTCAGTTTGGTCTGGTTAAGCACTTGAACAAGGCTCTCCCTGGACTTTTTGCCTGTTTTAAGCTCCCATTTCTCCTAAAAGCATCATGCAGGTCCTGATCTCACTACTAAAGAATTCCTGTGTTAAAAGGTTAAGAACATATTTGTTTGGATTTGTGTTCTTTGGAGCACTAGCATGTTCACCTCCTCCCTCCTTAAAGGGCACTGAAAAGGCTAATTGCTCGGGCAGGGATCTAAAGTCACAGCAGCTCCCAGTGACAGCAGCCCTGCGTTAGGGCTGGATATTGGCCTTGCTCACCTTTGCTATGTCCACCGAATTAACTGGAGGCGACCATTTTCCCGAGTCAGAGAGAAGCTTCAGGCCATTGCATGACTACAAAGGACTGAGCTTTTGCTAGAGGTTTCGTGAGGACAGTGCTCAGCTGTCCTGAGCGATGCTTTAAAACCCAGGCAGCTAAACTGGGGGCCTGAATCTGTAGCTGGAAAAGGCAAAATGGGCATCAGGTCTGCTGCTGGATACGTCAAACTCAGCTGGGCGCTGGTGGGACCCAACCTTGCATGTGGTGAAGAGCCTGGACTCTGGGTGGTTTGGAGAGCTTTGAAACCACAACGCCCAGGGATTTTCCATTCCAGCCACGCTCACCAACTGTGTGCAGCTTTAGAGGCAGTCACAGCAGCAGCACCCGGGTTTGGTGCAGTGTCCCTGTGCTGCTTACCTGAGACGTAGAACTCGATGCTCCTCTCTTCTTCACCGATCTTGTTTGAAGCCACACAGTAGTAGATCCCTGATGCACTGCTGTTTTCCATAGTCAGCGTGCTCACAATCTGCCAGGCAAGGAGAGAAAAATTAAAGATGCTGAATGTAGGGCAGGCTTAGCAGAGGGGTTTGGGAGCAGTGGGTAAGTGTATAATTTGTGGCAGAGTAGCTAACAAAGGAGCTGCTAGCCATGAGCGGAGCTCACAAGCATACAAGTGCTCTTATTAGTTTGTTGGTCTCATCTCACATCACCTCATCCCAGGTAATTCTCTCCTCCTTCCTTCCCCATGTGAAAAACAGGTTTGTGTATGACAACATCAGCAAAGAGCCCAAAGCGAAGGACCTGGGAGATTCATCCAGGACATAGGAAATCAGCCCCACACCCACCTGCTTTCTTTTCAGCTTTTCAGGGATGGTTTCCACGGGTGACAGGACGCGCACACTCGCACAGGAGGCAGGTCACTCACAGGGCTGTGACTGCAGGGTTTGGCTTAATTTTGATATAACCCCAGAGAAGGGGGTGATGCGGCCCCTTTGGGCCCCAGCTCGCTCTTAGGAGTGGTCCTGGGAAGCACCTTGATCCCATAACCCTTCCCCTGAGCCCCGCTGGAACCTGCAGGGTGCAGAAGGAGCCCCTGGAGAAGCCGCATGTGGTGAGACGCTTGGCAAGGCACAAGGAAGGGGTGGTTCATGACGGAGACGGGAGGAACGCCTGTCCTGAGCTTCACCACACAGAAAAAGGAAGCAGCTCAGTCACTTGTGGGGGCTGAATTAGCACACCTCTTCAACAGCTTGTGCTCTTTAAGCATCCTATGCCCTGCCTCTACACAGGGCCTGGCTAACGAGGAGCCAGCCATATGGCACTCCCCTCTCCCTGCCGCGATGTGCCGTCACAGGCTTCTGGAGAACTATCATGGCTTTAATTATTTCTAGGTCTTCCTTTGGACTGCTAGCAAGAAAGTAGGGTCTAGGCCACCATAGCAGAGATGCTCCTGCAAGATTGCTTTGCTTTCCCTGCAGCCATTCACTTGAGGAACTCTGAGCCCTCACATTTGGAACAAATATCACTTTCGGTGCTGTCCTCTCTTAACGACTTTGAGGATCAAAACTTATAACACCCTCTGGCCGTTTGTCCTTATCTCCAGGGAGTGCTTTGAAGTGCACAAAAGCATCTCTCGACTTTCTTTTTAATATCCTAAACTAAACTCACACAAGACATTCCTTTGCTCCTTATAAAGCTGCACCGTGGATGTGTCTATAGCTGTGCGGGGTGTATTATCAGAGAGTTATTTCAGATTTTCTGAGCTTTGGCACTTTAAATCCTGTAGGGAAATGAGTTTCAAAGGTTTTGATCCCATATGCATTTTACTTTCTAAAGGGGACTGTTTTCCTTTTCACCTCAGCAGAATAGTGGGTAAGTGGAAAAGTGTCCACTTTTCATGGTTACAAAACACAGAAATTAACCAAAAATGGGAACAACCCAAATTTAGGGGTGAAAAGAGAAGACCAGAAAACCCAGCTCCCTCTGGTGTCCACCAAAGAAAGAGCTGTGCAGTTCTGCTTTATTTGTGATGTGAAAATAGCTCTAACGTGGGTACTGAATTACGCAGGCAGGCAGTTTACTCCTCTTCCTTTTTCTATTCCCGTAGCAGTGGGCCTAACGCCCCAGGTTAGTAACAAGCACATGTTCAGAGCACTGCCCCCTGACTTCGAGCCCTAGACACTGCTTTTTGAACTACTGCTGAATCACGAGAAAGATCTTTCTTCTTGTGATCACTTGATCTAACAATTTTGTTTGAGAATAGAAAAAGCCACTATAAATGTAAGAGCTGAAACTGATTCTCCAAGGGCAGAAGAGGATAAATTTGGACAGCTTTTTAACAGCTATTAGTCTTGCAAAGTGACAGCTCTAGATGGGAAGTCAAGAATAATACTGTAGAGCCAGTTAAAATCATAAAGGGGAATGTAGTTATCCATTTTGGACTATGGCCAAAGTTTTAGGGGTGATACTGTGACTCTTCTAAAAACGGTTGCAATGCCCCAAGCTGCATTTGGTGGCCCAGAGGTAAATGCACCCACACGCTCATGCACACACACCACACGCAGATGCCAACAGCTCCAGCTATGTAGGTCAAGAGAAGGCTGACATGGGAGTAGGGAAAAAAAGCAAAAGAGCCAGATAGCTGTACCAGGACCTCGTCCTAGCTAAGCTCAAAAGTAGCTAGGTGGGAAGGTGAAGAAGATTTTAAAATGGTGGAAGGAAACAAGCCTGGTCTGTGGGCAATATCTTGGGAAAAATTCACTGTGGAAAAGAGATAAAGGAGATCTCTTGTTTGTGTGCTCACACCCTGCTCTGTGCTGGGATACCCATTGCTCACACACCCGAGCACAAGAGGGAGCTCGGTTTGCTCTCACCTTCCAGCCAAACTGGGAGCAAAGCAGCAGCATTCAGCAGAAAACGGTGTGGGATCTCAGAGCCAGAAGGGAATGGAGTGATTTTTTTGTAAGAAAAGGAATCCCTTGAAATCAGCATGCATCAGCTTTTCGTTCTGTCTGTGTGCTCCTGGGTAAATCCCTGAGACTGGGAGCCCAGTTATCTTTGCAGCATCTCGAGTAAAGCCCTCAGCTGCCAAACTGCCCTAATCCTGGTTTAATCCTCAAGAGTCTGATGCTTTGGAACACAAACATGTAATACCAACAGGCATCCCGATTTTCTTCCCCTTCATAAAACCACAAGGTTCTGACTTTTACCAGAACAAACCTGAAAGAAACATTTAGGAAGGCAGCAGTAGTGGCTGCTTTTGGAAGTATCTGGACAAACCAGGCAAGGATATCGCTTCGAAAAGTAGCCCCTACTAATCCAGATGTTATAAAAACCCTAATATTCACAATGCAAATGTGCTGGCAGTTCATCACCTAGTACTGTAGACAATCCAAGCTCAACAAACATTATCTCTGTGACATTTTTCTGTACTTGGTTGTAATGGCAGGTAGGGATAAGGGGTTGTTCTTCTAAATGCCACCCCTGTGCTTCCAGTGCGAGCATTTCAATGGATGTATGCAGAAAGGAGTTGAATGGGAAAACAGTCTGAACTCGACCAACTGAGCATAGAAATCTTTTCCCATTATGACCAGTGAAAACTCTCTCAGTGCAGTGCCATAGTCCCAGCATTTGGGGACCTTTAGCATGGCATAAAAAATAATCTGAGGAGTTAACCTACTTCATGTGCTTGGTCCATGCAGCTGGCAAAGCGCTTTCCATCCCTGGATTCAGAGCCAGGAATGGCTCTGCCTTCCACCCAGTGTCCCAGTCGAGAGCAGCTCAGCCCGACTGACACTTTAACCCCTGCCAATGCACTCCAGCCCCAGGTGGCAGCATGAGCTTTGGGGCTGTTCGGTCCTTCATTTCTGTGAGGGCTGCGCTGGAACCAGTGGAATTAATAACAACTTATTGGCATGTGACGTCTAGACATCTTCCTAGTGGGAGCTGGCCTGAGATCCTGTGAGCTCACTGCATGCCAAACGCCAAACATCCTTCAGACAACAACCAGTTTTGATTGCCTGTGTTGAATTTGGAAGTAAAGGGCTCCATTTCCTACTACTTAACCCAAAGGCCACCCAATACTGCAAGCCCGAGGAAGGGCTTATTAGCTAATAAATAATTACTGTAAAAGAACAAACCGGATTTAAAACTCAGTAAGAAAAGAAATAAAATGCCTGATCTCTGAAGAGCAGCAATGGCAAGTAAACAGACATTGCTGCTGAGAGAACCGTAACAGAGGAGCTCAATGAAGTCCGTATGCCTCGCTGCCATGTTCCCCAGCTGATAAAAACAAGCCACTTCCGAAGCAGCCAAATAACATTCCACAGCCCCGTACCATGAGTGTTTTAAGACATCTTGTAGTAAGGACAGAGCAGCAGGGCCTTGTTTTCAAGCTGGAGCCAGCATGAATTAATCTCTCTTGATATTCCTTGCTTTCTCTTCCCTTTGTCTAATCCCTCCCTCCAACAGCTCTCGTTAACAATTCTCTCTTTCACTTCGTTAGCTGTATGTGGGCGAGGATGAGGAGTAAAAAAGTGGGTGGAAAACTTCTCAGCTGTCTAACTCCGGCAGAGCTGGGGTGGAGGTGGCTAGAGGGAGATGAAATTAATAGGAACTTGACTAGAGACCCTGCAAGGAAATATTCAGCTAGCTCCCAATCCGTCTGTTTGAATGGCAGAGAACAGCACTTATTTTTATAGCCTGACAATTCCGATCCATGATTTTATTCATCCATTCAAAACATGCTAAAGGATGGACTGAGGACAAGTGATAAGAGCAGTCTGTCGGCTGAATGGGAGCTTGCAGGGTTTGCTCTGCTCCCTGGCCGTGGGAGTTTGTCTCCCTGCAGAAGGCGAACGGTTACCTCCCTCAGAGCACGGCAGAGCAAAAAGTGAGCAAAACCGGAGCTCTGAGGTTCCTCTTGAGTTCCTGGTGCACATTTCTAGTATGGATGGACTGAGCACTCTCAGGGCAGGTGCTGGCCAGCCACGAGCAATGACCACCCCATGCCTTCCCCTTGCACCCAAGTCATGGCAGTCATGAATTGCAGAGGCTGGGGAGGACAGAGGGCCCTCTCTGCAGTCCCTGCTGCCAGCCTGGCTTCCCCAGAAGACTTGCCCAAGACATTTGGGGCCGTGTGCTCCTGTGCTTGAAACATCTGGGTGAGTCTCCCACATCAGGGATGCTTCGTTCAAACCAGAGGCAGCTCACCTTCCCCTGCAAGTTTGTAGGAGCTCAGCGAAACTGGCACCCACGCAGGGTGACATTTAAACAGCACTGCTGAGCTGTTCACATGCTCGTCACCAAACCCACCCCACTGCTCTGATATCATCCTTTTGTTCCTCCGCGAGGCTTAAGCCTGACATTTTGGGGTCACTTTCTGGAGTGGTTATCAATTTCCCCAGCAAAATTGATTCACGAGTTTCACTGCAAGAACATGCACGTGGCCAGGCCACGCTCTCACACAGACATGAGGGAGAGGAAAGAGAGGTGGAAAGAAACCTTCAAGGAGGGCTGAATTCTGTATAGCTCTTACTGTGCTTTTCTTCCTTTCTCCCAAGCTCAAAGCAGTGAGACCAGTTTACTAACAGGAAAGAAAATAAAATAGCAAGCTAGCGCCTTGCAACATGAGGAGGAAATGCGAGCAATTCACGCAAACAAGGGTGTTTCACCTGGCATTAAAAAGCAGTCTTCAGAGGTAGCTACACAGCAGTTTAAATCACAGAGTGAAAACTTCAGTGTTGACTTAAAACTGCCAGGAACATGAAGCTGGCACAATGTCATTGCTGCAACCAGCATTTGAGCAAAATTTCCATGAACTACTTTGTACTGTTAGTGATAACCACATGCTTTCCTTTGGGAATGAGACAGCCTTTAGGATGACAGGAGAGGGTGAATTCATCTCTCTTTCTTGGAATAACAATGGAATAATCACTATGGCAAAGATGACAAGAGACCTCAGTCGTACATGCCACTTCCATCAAACAGATGCCTGAAGATCTCGGTGTGAGCCTGCGCTGCTGGAAAAAGCCCTGCTTGCTGCCTCTGCAAGCTTGCTTTTAAGCAAGACTCTGGATCTGGGAATTTCTGGGGATTCATTCCCGTAGTCTGAGCAGCTCTAAAAAGTTTATGCATTTTCTCAAATGTCAGTGAACAAACGTGTCACTGCAGTTCTCGGAGGGCAACCTGGAGGGACGCTGAGCTACAGATGAAATCCTAGCGACCAGGTAAATTCCACCTTCTGCTCTGAGACCCCAGCTATTGTCGGACAGACTCAAATCACACAGGAAAAATAACCAATCTCAGCTAATCCCAGCTTCATAACACTGCCAATAAAAGCCACGCTCAGTCAGACTCCAACGTCTTTATTATTTCATGTGGCTAGTCAATGCAGATGAATTACTTGCTAGGGCATAGTGGGAACAGATTGGGTTGTTTCCTGTCTATTTATTTTCTGGTGGGAATAACGACTGATAAAAAGCAAGGAAAAGTCTGAAGGCTATGGGATTTCATCACTATCTTTTTTGAATTATATTCTATTATCCAAAGGCTCCACTTAACACAGATAGCCTTGGACTTCAGAAAGAGGGAAGGAGAGGAATTGTCTGCTAATGCAAGTGGGAGACAAAGTGCCGAAATCTGAGATTCATAAAGTCTAGTTTTATTACTTTGAATAAATCTTAATCAGGACATAAAAATGATTAGGAACACCTCAGAATGTGTTTTCAACCACTGCATCAGCAGGAGATGAAAATAATGAATATATTATAAATTGTAAAATTATGTAACTTGTAAAGAAGTATTGTTATGAAACTTTAATAACGAAATATGTAAAAGCTTAAGTTGAAGGGTGTGGGCTGAGCTTTTGAACATGTCTAAAAACGGAGTACTTCAGGATGCCTGGAGACTAAGGAGAGGGCAGAAGTGGCTGTGCAATGCGGACCAGCAGCCTCAGGGCTGTTTGTGGTCCTCGAGGTGTAAGCAGCAGCAAAGCTCTTAGGGAACACGAGGAGTCCTTTGCAGGACCTTCGGGTCCTTGGACCGAGGTTCCCTTGTGGCCCCCATTCCCACTGAGCACCTACCCCAGCGATGCCTCCCCTCACCCAGCACGGGCACATGGGTGATGTCGGGAGCCACCCGTGCTTGGGTGTCCCCTGGGGCAGCGGAGCACTATTTCTCCTTGGATTGCTGTGCCTGCTTTTATTCTGTCTGGGGAAATCAGGGCATAGGGGAAAGTGGCGAAGCCCCTAATCATGCACCAATATGGAGCAAGGATGCATTTGGAGTGCTGCACTGAATCCAGGAGCTCTGTGGCACTCCTAAAGCACCTCACTCATAGAGACTGCAGCCAAATGCCATCTTTAAGCCTGGGATCAAACACAAATTTCACCCTGTTACGTATTTACCTTAGCAGTGTTGGGAAAAGAAGAAACGGGAGGGACATATGTAGGCGTAAGCATAAAATAAAGACAGATAAATGTTTTAAATTTTGGTTGAGGTGTCTTGCTATGCCAGGATGTGGGACAATCCAGCAGCCAACAGATAGTTTTTGAGTCTCAGCAATGGTGAAACTTCACTTTCATGTGGGGACTAACATAAATTTAAGACTGATCATCAGACATAAAGTAAGTTCTTAGATCATGTATTTTGACAGGCTGTATGTATGGAGAGCAATGGGAGCCACAAAAGCCACTAAACTCTTGTCTGGCCATGCAGCAAACAGGAAGGTTTAGAAAAGGGAGAAAGGGTGTAGGTGCATGTTGCCGACCTCCAGTTTGTGCAATCGGAGCTCTGGAGATAGTTGTTTGTACCTAAGATCCCAAAATCTTAGAGAGTACATTAAAGACAGACCTTACGGGGCACTATAGTATCTAAGTAGATCCAATTTCTAGATATCTTGCAGCAAAGGGACAACTCCAGAGTGAAAAGTGAACACCAATTTTCATCTTCCCAGCCCAACCTCCATGTTTCTGAGCTCTGTTTTAGATTATGTTTAGAACTGGAAAGTCTCCATGAGAAAGAGCAGATGGCTTAGGCACTGATCCTGCCAGATGCTGATTTAGTTTGGGCCTGGTCCAGAAAAGCACTTTAGCTTTGTGCTTAATTTTAAGCATGTGAGTACCCCAAGAATTATCACATGCTTAAAGGTACACCAGGATCTGAACTGCAGCACTCAGCACCTTGCAGGTGTCAGCACGAATCTGAATCGCCCGCCTCAAACCACGGGTAGCTGCAAAACCACTCCTGCAGCCACCAATGTCTGTAAGTCCAACCGGGGTACAGCAGCTCTTTGAGCAGGACCATGGCACCTTCTGCAAGGCATAGCCAAAGTCTGTGAATCTAGAGCAGGAAAGCTTGTGGCACTTTCTCAAGGGTTAGCATGGACGGTTAGTAAACGGTATCACTCAGCATCACCCCGTGTCACCGCAGGTCCCCGAGGCATTTAACAGATAATTCATGGCTGGGATCTTTGCAGTTCGTGCAGGAAGCATGCTCCGGCACGATCTGTTTGGAAGGAGAAGCAGGCAGGGAGGTGGAGAAGGAAGGAGGCCTTGCTGCCCTCCTCAGCTCGGTAACATGGTTGGGGACCTAAATGGGAAAGGAACCATCCACACCTCCAGCTGGAACAGGCTGCGGGCATTCAGACACTCTGAACATCAGCCCAGCTATCTCTGGCCGTGGTAGGCCTCTTAAATTACCCAGTTGTTTAAGTCCTGCTACTGGGAGAGCAGGCAAGGTTGGGTAGTACAGCGTGCTAAGAGCAGAGCATCTTAATGAACCTGATGCCCTTATCAGCTGGGTGCGCTTCACAGGACCCCTCTTGCACTGAAGCCGTCTTACACTTCCTCAAGGCTGAGGGAGACAGAGAGGTTTTTGACCCAGAACTCTTTGGAGAGTTTTAAACAGGGTAAGTGACATCATTGCCAGAATCCCAGCATTTATAAACAGCAGAGATCTGAAAATGATCCCAGGGCCGTGGAATTTCAAGCATGCTAACAGCCAGCAGCAGCTTGGGAACCGTGGGGAGAGCGCTGTGTGAGCGCAGCATCCCCTCCGTAAAGCCCACTGCTGGGCCGTGACATCAGTGCTCAGCTCTCCGTCAGGCACATACCTTCCTTTTATCCCCGTGCTTCATGGTCATATTTTCAATGCTCTTGATCTTGTTGCCTACGATCATGTTCTCCTGAACCAGAATTTTTTGCCCATCAGGGTTGCACCTGGAGGTGGAAAAGCAGAGGTGATGTTCAAGAACCCAGCTCACTGCAGATAACCCAAGGAGGCACGATTAAAATGAGAGAATGTCATTCTTAAGTGACAGTCTTAGGTCTTAAAAACTTCTAAAAGCTCTTCCTGATTGAGATCATTACCTCTTTCTAAAAGCGCTGTATTCCTTCATCACAGCATTTTAAAGGTATTTGGGAGCCACCTCCACAAAGGTGGCCAAAGATCAATGCACGAGCAGCCAGGAAAACCCCCCAGGCATTCTGAAGACTGAGAAAAAAGAAAGTACTGGACACTTAATACCACGCTTATTTAATCTGGCTAATAAGGGCGATACTGCAGCTCAATGCAGCTATGGCTCTTTAAGTGCTCGTTTGAGCACTTGCAGTGCATTTCAAGCTTCAGAATGGCAGGCATTCAGCACAGTGTGTGGGGATGTCACTGAGCATGGCTGGCTGGCTGCTGAGCCTTCTGACATGAAATGCAGGCTGTCATGCTGCAAGGTGTATCTGCACCACCCAAGGTAAAGGGCTTTTCTGTGTTCTTTAACACCAAGTCTTTAAATAACTCAGCACATCCACAAGCCTTCGCTACCTTAGGAGCACAAAGTCTTCGGCAGGCTGGAGCCCCAGGGATGCTGGCTGAGGGCACTGCCAGCTGTGCCACTCCAGGAAATTTCTTATTTTCAAATTTCCAGTCCAGGGTAGGCATTGGGAACTGGGACCCTGTGAGAACAAGCTGGTGAAGTCAATTCAGTTCCACAACCAGCTGCAGTTGGATGTTGTGCAAGGCATCGCGATGCACGGCAGAAAAAAAAGCGTCCTTATCACCTCCACGGCCAGTCCCAGCAGCCTCGGAGCCCACAGCAGCAAATTAGGATTGTAGGAGGGAAAATGCACATAGATTTCTGTAGGTGATGTGCAAGGGCTGCTACTGCAGAAAACGAGTCTGTAACCCAGCCGGGCCTCAGCCAAATACACACAAGACACAGGATTCACACCCTGGGCTAAGGGAGGGCTCCCAGCTCCCCGAACAGCCTCCTTCGAAGATGCCCTGGGTGACTTCCTGCAGGGCACAGTGCCGGCTGGAGGGTGAAGGGAAAAAACTCAGCGGAAGCAAATCACATCCCAGCTCTAAGGAACAATGATCGGGGCTGGGGATTCAAAGTGCACCACTGAGGAGGGGGGAGAGAAAGAGAGCGAGAGAGGAAGTGAGACAACAGGAGGAAATGGGGGCTGTGTCATTTCCCACAGGAATCCTCCTACAGCTTCTGCTGGAAAAAGATAAGGCTGCCCCGGGGGCCAGAAGAGGTAGACGCCACTCTGCAATTGTATTTAAATTGATAAGATCAGAGAGTCAGAGAGCTGGAACAAGGGTTATACGAGGTCTTCTGCTACCAGGTCCCTGGTTTGAAACTGGCGTAATTCAGTGTTCACGAGCGCTTTTCTCTCCCTGGACGGAAAGGTCTGGAAAAGATTTCATGTCATCTCTGTGGCTTTCGTATGACTGCACGATGTTTCCTATGGTATTTCCTCCCTGCTCTGGTCAAACACCTCCGAAGAAGCAGCTTGGGCTTGTGTGCCTTGATGCCAACCACCCTACCTAAGCCTGCAAATTTCTGCCTTGTGATTCCCAAAGGTGCAATGTAACTCCTGGCCAAGTGCTGGACAAGGTAACAGGCTGCTTCCCCTGTGGAAGTAGATCGGGTCGGGTCCCTTCTTTGACCCAACCTGAGACATCACCTAACCTTTTTGCAGCCACTGCTGTAGGGAGCCTGGGAGAGGAGCTTCTCTTTGTGGCTTTTCCCTGTCTGATGACAGGGCAATGCTTACACCTGGCTCCCCTGCAGCCCCTGCTGCTCCCCGCTTAGAGCTGAGCTCACCTCTCCCCGCAGGCCACCCTGCTTACACAGCAAGAGGAAAGAAAGCGTCTGCTTGTATGAGGTGAATCTCAAAAGGCTTCTTTTATTTTAACTTGCCTCCTTCCTTCCTGACAGTTTTGACCCAGTCACTTCCTTCTGTTTCTTGACACCTGAGGCCACCTCCGGACCCCCAGCACAGGGCCCTCAGTACGGCGTGAAGGCCTGGTACCTCCAGCACCTTGGGCAGTGCAGGTGCTTCCACAGGAGACAGCGATCAGTGTGCGCTCTGAAGCAGCAAAAAGTCCACATGGCAACTAAAGGAACCCAAGTCTTTGGCAGGTTTGCCCAACGATAGCTCTTAGAGGCAAAGACGTGTGTAACATCTGCACAAAGAGCCTCTGTGTGGGCTGCACCCAGGAGGTGCAAGGAAAGGTGGTGGTAAGTCAGAGGGACATTGCTCGTTGATTAAAGAACATTCAAGTCTGTTCTTAAGTCACTTTCAACTCATTTGATGATTTGGATGTTATAGAAGGTGCTTGTAACTGCAAAAAGATCATAAGCAACAGAAACCTGTGGGGCTCATAACCCTGCAATCTTTGGGCGGGGAAGCACTGCTTGCAATTTTTAATTAAAAGAAATAAGATGGACTGGAAAGAAAAGCTGACTTGAAAGCACCGGGCTGTTTGGCGTTGTGTTCACCTTTAGGTGAGAGCTCCCCGAGTGGGCACTTACAGGGTGTCTGTGGGGCTGCAGGGCTGCCACTTCCACTCGATCTTCGGGTCAGGATTCCCGCTTACGGTGCACTGGATCTTGTGTTTGCTTCTTAGTTCCACCCGCTCAATCTTATCGAAATCAGTTTCCTTTTCGTAGATCTTGGGTCTCTCTGAAGAAAAAAACAACACAACATCAACAAAATAAACCCAAAAGAGCAAATTTACATTTGTGGTTGTGGGCCTGCTTCCATCAAACGTTTTGAAACCCTTTGCTGTCACCGCTACCAGTGATGATTTAGTGAGGCTGAAGTTGTAGGGCAATTACCAGCAATTCTGAAAGCACACGCACACAGGAACACGGGCACCAGTTCGGATGGTTTAGAAAATACATCAAAACACTGCCTCGTTCATCCTAATTGCCTTCAAGTGCCATCGTGGGCCTGCTACACTTCTAGAAATGGTGTGCCATGAACAGCCATCGGCTGGGGACTGCAGGATCAGGCTGTGTGTGTGTACCATGGGCAAAATAGCATTCAACTTCTGGTGGCACCTCCTGAACGGAACTTTATCAAACAGCTGCTGCTCTGCAGCGTTGTTATCAGTGTGCATGGTTCTCTGCAGGGTCTGTGCAAAGCTGTCCTTTTGATCTGAAAACTTTGCTTTCCTTTTCTGTTTACGTGTAGCATGCACTGGGTGAGGGGGAGAAGAAGGCAGGGAAGAAGGACCAGGGAGAAACCCCTTGTAGAATAGTGCCAAGACATCCTCGCCACAGAAACAGCAAAGCCATGAAAAATGTCACCGCGTTATTCGCATCCGCAGGGACCGCAGGATCACACCCTGGGGCTGGAAATCCCACAAGAGCCAACTTATGTGTGACACTTGCAGGGCTGCTTGTGGCCAGCAGCAGGGCAATGCTTTGTCCCATCGACTTCCAGCTCCCACGGGAACATGCGAAAATGAGAAATAATGTTAAAAAATCCCCAAAGTGAACTGAACTTTTCGTAACCTCGGCGAGGGTGGGTTTGAGATTGGGGTGAAAGCACAGGCTCTTCCCTTGTGCAGACAGCTCTGCCCATCCCTGGCCATATCTCTTTGTCTGCTTCTCATAACAGGAAATCAAACAGATTTATTGGTTGGGGTCCCTGTGTGGAACACCTCTGTCTCTGCCTTACGCTGAGGGCTTTTGACAAGTTGGGAAGTGAATGCAGATTAGATTTCTATTTTTTGGGCTAACTTATTTTTTCTGCTGTCAAGGAGGCCCCAGATATATAAACAGGAGCTGCTGCCCACCTCATCAATCTTGAGCCCTTTCCCTCTTTTTTTTTTTCTTTTTTCCTATTTTTTTCCCCTCCTGGTCCGCTACTCTTGCAAGAGGACTGACCACTCTGATCCCACGTCTCGGTGGGATCCTCGCTTTCCATTTCTCATGGCTGCCAGGTCAGCCCCTGAAAGAGCTTCTGACCTCATCGGTGCCTGGAAATCCATCAGCATTTCCTTCTCCACCAGATGAAAGGAGCGTTGACTGTAGCTGGTTCAGCCATATCCTAGCTCCCATTCTATAGCAAAACATTCGCTGCTTTAAGGAACCTGCATTGGGTCTCGATTAGTATTTCACTTAGAGAATCACACCACAGAAACAACAAGGAGATGGCAGGATTGGTTTGGTGGTGCTGTTGCGTTCTGTTTTGTGGGTTTGATCCCTTTTGGTTGAATTGTTCCCCCCTCTGCCTGCAGGTGCTGTCCCACCAGGCTCCAGAAATGAACTCCTCACTCCTTCAGCCCTGCAGACAGGGCGAGGGGTTGTCTTTTTGGATGGAGAAGATACAGAAGGGAGCAGGCAGGACGGTTTTTCAGACTCTCAAAAACAAATCCTCATCTGCAAAGTGGAAGCAGGGCTTCCGGCCCCGCGTGGCGGCTGCGTTATGCAATGTATCACTGAGCAAGTGTTGGGAGATCTGGGGGTGTACGGGCAATTCACAGGACAAATTATTGGCACTAATGTTGCATTTCCATGTAACTAGCATCTCATTTCCCACCACTAAATTATTTCTGATCATAAAAATAATTTTGCAAAATTCCCCGGAGACAGAAGCACATTTTTCATGGTCTCAGACATTTTTCTTTGCAGCCTCAAATCCTTTGTTCTGCATGTTTGGACTGAGCTCAAATGTGTAATTTTCACTCAGAAAAAATGACTCAAGTTCAGTGTGAAAGGTTGCTCAAGTGTTATGCTTTCTGAGCAGAAGGAACAAAGCCTCACACACCTGGGGAGAGGGACAGTAAGCTTCTGTGTTTGTGTTTGTGTTTGTTTGAAAGAGGTTGGGGACAAAGTAAGTTTGATTATGATCTTTGAAAATTAGATTTTTCTCGGTGAAATGATGAACACGTTGAATGTCATTTAAATTATCCTTCCAAAAAAGAAATAATAATTTTAACTTGATCTAATTAAAATAAGAACACACATGAGTGACAAATGAATTCCTAATTCTGCAATTACTTTACTGCATGGCACTATTAAATATTACTTGAAACCTAGAATGAGTCAAAATGATTCATCAATTGAAATAATTAGTATTTATGAGGTTTAAGCAATTATTTTCTTAAAACTTGAGGGGCTGGCTAAAAATGCCTCCCCGTCATTTCTTTCAGAGTGCGTTACAACGCAGTGAGCGTGGGGTAATAGGTAATTACGGGCACGGCACTCAGAAATTGAAGCAATTTTGAAGTTTCTCTTTTTCCCTCTTGTTTCCCCTGCATCGACTGAAAGGGTGGTAGGTGTCATCCTGCGAGTGTCACCCTGTAAGTGTCACCCCACCTTCCGCCGTTTTGAAAGCAGCTTCTTTGTGCTTGTAAAGCTGCTGGCATTGGCCCCAGCACGCCTCGGATTTGGGGTGTAGGATGTGGTGGGGGATATTCCTCAGCCGAGAACTCTCCCACCCTATGCACAGTGGGCACAGTGGCCGTCTTGCATGCTGTGCCCCTGAAGGCAGCTGAAGGAATGATTCTCGTTCACTTGGCTCACGTCTCAGCTAGATCCTATCTGCAGCAGCTGCCTCCATCGGTGCTTGAACCCCTCGGGGCTGTTCAGTCACCTCTGCCATGCCAGCTACGGTTGGGTTTAGTGGGGCAGTAACGAGGTGGTTGGCTCAGTGGGCAACCGCAGCAGTCTCGCCTGCAGAAAGGCTCTGCATTAGCATGACGAGGAGTTTTTAACCTAAAGCCAGTGATTATCTATTCTACACCTACCGGTGTATTTCTTAGATAATTCTCTCCTTCCTCCAAGCCCTGCTTTGCTTTCTCTTTCATGTTTGCTTACTAAGCGGCGTGGTGGCTTATGCACAAACTCCGGTGTGTCTTTGCTCATGGGTAGGTGTGGGGAAAGGCTTGGGGTACAAATCCATGGGTAAGCACTGCCAGAATCCAGTGCAGCAGAGCCCTCCTTTCTCCTTGAAGCTCTGTGGCTGTGCCAACCTCAGTGCCCTCTGCTACCTTGGGCTCACCGAACGCCTCCCTGTGGAGCCTTGCCCCGACCCAGCAGTCCTTTCTGCTACACGGTGCTGAGCTGCAAGAGGAGAGCGCTAAGTACACCCCACTCCTGACCTGAAGCATCCCTCGCCATCCCACTCTCCGCTTCCCAGCCGTTCCCCAGAGATCTGCCTGCTTACTTCCAGCCTCTGCCTCCCATCCCTTGGCCGTTGCCCTCCCCACGCTGAGTTTCCTCAAGCAGAAGCCAAACAAACCTTAAAAGCTTTCTCGTCTCCAGCTGCTTTTGCAATGTGCCATGTTCAGATGGCTTTAAATGTATCGAAAGAAATGGGTTTTTGTCCTCTCTGGCTTAAAGTGTGATCGTATCCCCAGCCCTTTTTGCAGAGGTGCACTTGCTGGTGTGAGAGATGACCTGAATAACTAAAGACTTCGCTGCTACTGCACTGTGAAATGCAATCAAAAAGCAGTTCTGCTTACTGTAAGTTTCAAATTGATCAGCATTATGTAAATCTCACCTTACTTTCTTGTGTAATGGGTAGTCTGTGGCATTAGGAGCAAATTATACAGAAAAGGACTGGGACATTGCCCCCTGGCATAGCCCCTTTTGCAGGAGACCTTTTTACCTCTAAATGCATTGCAGATGTTGTTAGGGAGGTGCACACTTGGCACCCAGAGAAGCACCCAAAAGTAGAGGGCAGCACGCAGAAAGGCTTGCTGTGTTTGCAGAGAAACTTCACCTTACTTTCGGTGACCTCTGACTGAAATGCTGTTTGCACACCTTCCCCACTGCCATCCAGACTGGGTTTCAAAAACATCTTTTCACATGGAGCACTTCATTAAAATCCCATAGAGTGGTCCAGCGAGGCATTTAGTCTCAACCTTATGTACTTTGCTGGACATGGGGCTTCATTAAAACTATTCACAGAGAGGCCACTCGTTCTCAATTTACCTTTTCTGCTTCCCAAAAGCAAAAATAATTTGCACTTCAGAATCTTTCATCTGATGTTTGTACGGTACTTAATGGAAACAGAGCTCTGCAGGCTGAGCCAGGTGAATGTTTTGTACTTTAGATCTGAAACTCATTAATGCAAGTATGGACTGGTCAAGTGATATGGGGAAGAGAGGATGAAATTCACCCCCCAAGTAAAAACACTTAATCTGTGTTCAGCTCGCAAGTGATCATTGTGGTTTTTTTTTTTCTGTCTTTCTTTTTTTTTGTTGTTGTTGTTGAAAGAAAGAGAAATGATTTAAATTAAATGAGTGAAAATAGCTTTTGTTTCAGGCTGAACAGAACGCTGAATTTGACCCCAGCTGATTTTGTCTGGGGGGTTTGCTTTGCTTTGTTCTGTTTGCTTTTTGTTTTATCCTGCACAGCACTACACACCAGGCTGCTGTGGAGTGGGTGCACAGCGTTGTCCCCACGCTACCTCTGGGGAAGCAGATGCCAGGACGAATTGAGTGGCCAAAGTCTCTGCAAAGTCAGTACAGAAGCCAGGAGGCCAGGAATAGAAGTTATCAGCCCCCTGCCTGATCTTTGGTGCCCACACCCTGCTGCTCCATTGTAAGCTGCTCGCACAGGCTGGGAACGCCAGCAGGGTGGAAGCACGTGGAAGAGAAACCCTTCAGCTGGATGCTGCCTGAGCACACGTAAAGAAGAATCACAGAGTGCTTGACCTGCCTTGCTAGGAATTGGGTGGTTAAATGGCAGTGCAGTTTGGTTTGGTTTTCCTAACCTCCTACGGTCACTTATAGATGCGTCTCTCTTGAGCCTGTAGGAAGGCAGCTGGCTCTGTTTCAGCCCTGTACCATCTTTCCCAGATCTGCCATTCATCTCTGATGCAAGCTTTGGGAAAAAAAGGGGTTTTCCTCTGGTCTCTCTGCTTCTTATTTTTTGTGGCTTAAACAGAGTTCAAAAGCAAATGTGTAGTGATGAACTGCTTAATTTTCAGCAGAGCAGACTGCTTTCTAGGATTTTTGTCTGTCCCCTTTGCCTGTTTTTCACAGGAGAACACCACCAGTTAATATACCTGCAGGCTTGGCTGAGAGACTGCGTGGAAACCATGTGCTGCCACTTCCCAACTTCACCTCCCTCCGGATTGTAAGGGCTGTCAGGGAGATATCGCTGCAGCAAAGACGTGAGCTGAATGTTTCAGATTGTTCTGGCAAACTGCAGCAGGCCCCCACCTTCCTCTTCCCAAAATTGCTTTGGCTACTTCCAGCAGAATGAAAGTAGCTCATCTGACTTTTTCATTAGAGGCTCTCCTGGGAGCGCGCGGAGGCTAAGGGGAGGCCGGGCTGTGGAGCTGCAAGTGCGCAGGGACCGCGTGATGTCAGTGAGAAAATTCTTCCTAATTTGCTCAGAATTAGTGTCTGGTTGTGCTGCTGCATTTTTTCCTGCCTTCTGTGTATCTCCCAGAAAAAGTCAATCGTTTCTCCCTTGGCCATGCCTGACAAATGGGACCAGCAGGACAGACCAAGCACCACGTGCTGATGGCTTTGCACTTGCTCTTCCCACCTGAGCGTCCTCCCAACGCAACACGCTGCCTGCAGCCAGTGCTGCCCGTGCCCAGGAGGAAAGCAAAGCGCTGGGCTGGGGGAGGAACACGCTGAAATAACGGTTGGAGGGAGACGGGCTGGGTTTTATTTTGGGGTTTCTAGCTTGCTCGGCTGGCCCAGAAGATCAGAAAATCAGATTTTCTAGTTTGGCTTTTCCTGAATGGGTCCTCCTCCAAGGAGCTACTCTGGAGGTGGATATGATATGCAAAGGACAACCCGTCCTGGCAGAATATCGAAGCATGAAGGTAAGGTGAAGGCAGAGCATTTTATTTAGCCCTGCTTCTGTCTGGCTTGGTCCTTTCACCTAATCACCAGTTGGGTTATGCTGATAATCCAAAGAAATTCATGTTTCTCGCAGCACAATGATGTCCAGCCTGGAGATTTCAGTGGCCCTTTGTGCACAAAAGACCCCGTGAGTCTCCCCTCTGTCCTCAGCTGCCTTTAAATGAGATTCACCACTCCAGGAGCTTTTTTCCTCTGAACTGGCACAGCCCAGATGCATTAAACTCATCTCCCTCTGCAGACTATTTCTGGATCTGGTTAGGTGACAGGGTATTGTTCACGTGGATCACCACGGAGTTATTATGGAGATCACTGGGGACTCCTTTGATGTCAACTCATCCCTTGCATGCCGAAGTAGGTCAGGCACAGAACTCCCTTTGCCTTTGATTTTAAACCAAATATGAAGAGCTGGCCTGACTGCAGAACAGGGCAACATTTGCATCATTAAGTGCTCGGGAGCTAATTCTCCCTAGTGACGGACACCAAGGCACAGCCGTCACCTCGCTGCTGTGACGAGGAGCACGTGGCAATGCACACGTGAGTTCCCCACGCACCCTTCATAGTCCAGACCTTGCCCAGGGGAGAAGGAATTCATACGGAGCCTGCGAATTATGCTGCTCTTGGGTGAGCCTGTTACTAGCACTTGGTCCTGCGCTTCTCGTGGATACAGTGCAAGAGCTTGGGGAAGCAAGGCTCTACAAGGGAATGCAATTTCAGTTCACTGGAGCAGCAGGAACCCAAAGCAACACTTGCTGGAGGAGTCTTGAGGGAGCACAGGAGAGAAACTTAGGGACAAAGGAGAAAGGCAAAGTGGTGAAGGAGATTATTCATCCCATTTTCTACAATTAACTTGTGCTTCTTTACAACCCTCAGTGACAACGTGGTGGTCGGAGCATGCTGACTGCTCCATTAAGGGCTCAGCAAGAACCTTGGTACACGCAGATGACTTGGGCAAGGGTGAGGATGAGGAGCATCCTGCTTGCCCATAAATAGATTTGGGGATTTTTTGTTTATGTTTTGTTCTGAAACAGCTTTGTACTCCAGCCCGCAATAACTCTTTTCTCCCACGTTTCTCCCTCTTGGCCGACTCAGATGTGCAGCCACCAGCTGTTTGCTAGGATTGTTCCTTCTTCTTGCTCCCTCCCCTCCAAATTCTTCAGGACATTATTTTCTTGAAGCTTTCCTCAATAAGAATTTAACCAAACCAAACAAAAGCACAGCAACCCGCCGCTTCTTGGACAGTGTTTGATGTGTAAATATGTAAAGAAGGAGAGTTTTGAAAATGCAGTCAGCTACCTCCTGGGGGCTGGAGTCCTACAATGAGCCAACACGACTCCACAAGGGAGAGATATGCTCCTGCAAGATTAAATTCCAGCAGCAATGGGAGCACGGGTGACCAGAGGCACAGCTAAGCCACTTCTTAAAGAGGCATTTTTTGAATAGCAGCGTGATTCTCCTCCTGGCCAGGCAGCAAGTGCACATCTTCGTGCACCTCCTTCCTGCATACTGTCAACCAGGTCCTTGCCCCGGGCCAGCATTGCTATCAGCTCCTACCCAGCAGCTCGGGGAGTTTTTTGCCCTTTCTGCTTTTTCTTGCCTCCATGGAACTGCAACGATGGATACCTGTGCTCTCTGCAGATCCTCCTCAGCTTTACGGCCATATCAAACGTCGGGGGAAATAGCTCCTAACACTGTGCTCATTACTACGGGGTGAAATGCCTTGCACACGCAGTGCACGCTTTATGCCAGTACTGCTGCAGTGAAGTACATGGATGGCAACTCCAAAGAAAGCCAGCAGCAGTGTGGGTCTTGTAACAGGTCAAGAGATGCACCGTGTAGAAGCTCCTATCTTGCAGGGCTCAGCAGATCATTTCTTATCTTGTTCTCATCTTGTTTAAAGGCGTCTCTTCTGCTGCTGTTTCTCCTGAATAAAATCCACTGCCAAATTAATGTAATGCAATTTGATGAGTAAGGCTCCCATGCTCTTTCTGTGTTGTTTGTGGATGACAATCCACAGCACTATTAGCTTTAAACTTCCCCTAGCCCTAGTTTGAATTGGCAGTGACGGGTCTGTCACAGCACGCTGACTGCCAGTGACACTGCCTGCGCGGCTCAGGGACACGAACGGTGGGTTATTCTGAAGAGACTCACAGGAGAGGGGGCTGTGTGCTTGCTTATCATTTCTTCAATGCACTGACCATTTGCAGGAAAAGAAAGCATTCAAATGACATTTATCATTTCATTCAAAAGTCTGTTTAAGTGATTTTCCATCTTCTTTTCATCAGAATTCACCGTCGTTCCCAGATGCAGCTCTGAGATTTAAAAGTCTGGCCCTGGCTTTTGGGGAGTAATGCTGTCACTCGACAAGAAATGTTACCCTTCAGCAATAGGAAGCTGCTTCATGGCTGTGAACTCAGCATGAGGCTTATCAGGTGCTGGACTGCCACAGACACCACCGTTTAGACATGATGCAAACCCGATGCTCCCACCACTGTGTTGACTTGCAAACCCAAGAAGATTTGTTCATGAAGTCTGTTAATCCCTGCGTTCAAATTCCAACTTTGGTAATTGCAGACAGCCTGTGGTCTAAGCAGAGGCATTAATCACCCCTCTCAGCTCAGAGGTGGTTCTGTTTCAGTGGTGGGCAAAGTAATCACTACATAAAATATCTATAAAGCATTTTGGCCTCCTTCTGCATGTCTAAGTGTCTGCTAAAACTCCAAACCCTTTGATCTATTCAGGTGTGATACCAGGCTATCAGTCATGATGACTGGAGATGAAGTGTCAGGTTATTTCTGGAGGAGTTAAGGGAAAAATTCAAATCTGCATTCAAGTTGGAGCTTCAGGTTGTTTTTTTTGCATATAAAGCAAATGATGCTCAGATCTGAAAAAGAAGCAGTCCCTTGACTCCAACCAAAAGCACAAGAAAAAAAAAGTCTGTTTTGTGCTGTTGGATAAGCTTCAAGAACAAAATTTTCCTTTTCTGATCTCCTCCCACATGCATCTGGACAAAATGACCCTGTCCTTGGGTTGAGTGCTCCAGGTATAGCAGGCTGGGTTGTGCTGCGGACAGCCTGGCAAAGGCACGAGAGCTTTCCTAGGAGTTTCGACTCATTCCTGTTCACAGTCGAGGCAAATACCCGCCTTGTTTCCAGTCATTTGCTTAAAAACAATGGCACTCTGGCAAGTATTTTCCTTTGCACGCTCTCATTTCTGGGGTGGCCTTGTTTTGCCAGGAAAGAAGCACCTGCTGTTCATTCTTCCTGTGCTTCCCCATGCAGCCAGTGCCTTCTCCAGGCAGCAGCATTCCTGCAGCTGCTGGACTTGGCCTACTCCAGAAAGGGGGTTTTGCAATGAAATAATTACTCCTGATTGAAGTCTTTGTTGGGCTGCTCTGAAATAAAGGCTAACAATGAGCACCATGCTAGGCATGCACTGTGTGTGAGGGACGGAATACCACATGCTTGTACATACAAGAAAGATGAAAGGCTTCTGCTGTAGTTAATAGCATGGGATGGTTTAATCCTGAAATAGCATCTTGCTCACACAAACAAGGTCTGTTTGTTTTTATGTGCCTATTTCTGGAAAGGCTACACTTCAAACTAACATTCTCTTTAGCATGCAAACACTAATATTTACCTTGACAAGATAATTTATTATCATTCCTAATTTTCTCTTCCTTTGAACGTTTCCGTTCTCCAACAAGACAGCGAAACCATTGTATGGATAAACAACCCCCCGTGAACAAATCACCGCAGTTTAACACGTTCCTGCTCATCAGCTGAGCTGCAGTAGCTGCCCATAAACATGTTCATAGCTCTCTCCAGTCCCGATTCACACCCTAAAACGATGTTTAAGGTGGTGCAAGGTACTGTATCTTACTTAGCATTTTCAGTAGGCCAAGTGTGCCTAAGTAACAAGTTCTCCCTTTGTCAGGCACTATTCCTTTGTGAAAGGTGAAATGAGAAAAACACAAATACTGGGAGCTACAAAGTACAACAGTACATAAGTAATTCAAGACAGGACAATAGAGCATATTTTAAGGTGTAAAGAAAAGAAAGAGAAAATAATTCGCCATAGAAAAAAACCCACAAACCTACATCAATCACTTTATCTATCTCACTGGCTGAGCAAACTTGGGAAATACAAAAGAAAGCAGAGCTGACTTCTGCTGAACTCCTGCTTGGCCTTGTGATTCAGTCTGTTCCCAAATTCAATGCATGAAAAGAGGCAGTGGATGTGCAAAGAGACAATGTGGCTCTGTCTTCCATTATCCCAGCAAGGGAGATTAATAATTGTGATTCCAGTATCTATTCTGCCTCTCTATCCAGTAAAACAGCTTCAGTGCACACAGTTTACGTCAGTTTTGTCTGGATCCCCCTGAAAATGAACCTGTCTATCGAATGCTCCCAGCAGATAAATAACAACACGTAAAATACGGACTTTGAAAGTATTTCTGTAGCAGGATGATGGAGAGACATGAAAGACAGGGTAGCTTATCTAGTTCCTTCCGCCAGCGCGCTTGGGACTTTTCCTATCCCAACAGGATGTGCTCCTGTGCTTTGCCCAAGCTCGTTTTTAATCTCAAGGGATAGAACTTCCACCACTTCTCTTGGGAAACTGTGCCCCCAGCTCCAAGACCTCACTACTAGATGTCCTCCCAAACTCCTGTTACAAGTCTGTTCACTTTCAAGCCACCTCTGTTTCCCTCTGCAGAGGCACTGTCCCAACAAAAAAGATGCTGCAGTCTCTTTCTGAGGTGCAGTAGCTCAGTGGAAAGTGGCTTTAGATGACCTGGTTTCAGACTAACTCCTCCTATCAGCTCCCCGTTCTGTTGCTTCTATTTAGCATGGGGTGAGGTGAGATGGAGGTTCAGTGGTTCCTAAATAAGATGCTAATCTATGTGCCACGTTGTACGAGCTTCTATCTGCTAAACATGGGGATTTGTCACTCGTTCCTGCTGACTGGTAAAATAGGATTGCACAAAAAAAAGAGAAAGAATTTAACAGAAGTTATGATGAACATCAAGGCCTTACCTGTCACAACCAGCTGCATGGTGAGGTTCTTATACAGGCCGTATTTTGCATTGCTCAGGACGATGGTGTAGTTGCCGGCATGCTTTGGTCTCACGTCTCTTATGCCCAGTCTGTATTTCAGTGGCTCGGGCTCATAGCAAGTGTGGTTATCCTTGATCAGTTTGCCGTCTTTGTACCTGTTGTGAAAGTCTCAAGGCTCATCATGTGTGCACATACCCGTTAAGCCCTCAAAAAACTTAACTGGTACCGAAATTAGAGTGGTTAAACAGTCACCCTGCAGAAACAGCAAGGGAAACACAGGCCTGGAGGCGCTGCTTGACTGGCACAGCTATTGCTTTGTCCTTCCTCACTAACACTGAACAGCATCTGCAGTGCTGTGGGCTTCATCCAACAGACAGGAGAAAGAAATTTTAATGAACCTGAATTATCAGTGCTTTTGCATGCTCAGCTATAATCAGAAGTGCACATCTAGCTTCCCCCAGATTATGCTGGACTGCAAACAGCAGCGAGATGTGCAGCTCTCAGTGCAGTAAATCACGGGCTAGCCAAAATCTGTGTCATCAGTTTTAAAACAAGATGGGAATTAATCACAGTTGTTTTTGGACATGTACGTAAGATCCTTTACTGTTTCTGCAAAAGCTAACGTCCGTGTCCTGGAGAGTTTACGGTCATTAAGAAGGTCAGTGAAGAGTTTACAGTCCTGAACCTTCTCTAACTACACGTGGGATTGCTGAGCCTACGCGGCCTTCTCCTCTTCATTGCTAACCCGCCGTGCTCGTTTGGGTTATGAGTACGAAGCAGGCCAGACATTGCCACACACAGAGCTTTAGGTTTGGTGGAAGGAGAAGCTGGGGCACGTGTCCTACTGTCTTAGCATGCTGGAAACCTCCTTTGCAGTCGTTTAAACAACTGCACTGAGAGACCTCCAACATCAACAGCTGTAGCACACAGGGAAGGCAGCTCTGGTGGTCCCAGCAGCCACCAAACTGCTCCACGCTGAGCCCCGAGAACAAAGCCTTGGCACAGGACAGGGGAATGGTCCCCGCTTCCACTCCCAGGAAGGTTTCCATCTCCTAAAAACCAGCAGAAACTAAAAATATCTGCCAGGCCACTGAAGCAGCACTTGGCTGGCCAGGGAGAAGCACACCCTGAAGGTGCTAACTCACCAGGGCTGCCTTCCCTGCCAGGACACGCAAAGCCACAGCAACTGTTGTACTGTTAGAGGTGCACAAGGTGGGGTTGTAAAACACAGCACAGAACGAGTGACAGGGTTGAGGACAAGCGATTTAAGGGCAACAAGAGGAATGAATGTCTGCTGGACTTGCTGACACCTTGCCCTTGCTGTTAACCTGATCCAACACACTCCAGGTGGAGCCTTCGTGGTGCTTAGGAGGATTCATTGCGCTGTCTGAAAGGATCTGATATTGCTGGTGGTACCCAGTTGGAGTAAATTATTCAAGAGATGTAGAGAAACAATTTCTCATGTTGATAACGTGCTCTGCAGCTTTCTAGTACACACTGCCTCTTTGCAGACTACCACTAATGCTGATACACTGGCAGCCTTTCCCCACTAGCTTTCTGCTGGAATCTTCCAAACAATTCTATGTCCAGTGTAAATGAACCCCCCATTTTTCCTATAGGAACCTTTTTTTTTTGTATGACAAAGGGGGAAAGTGATAAGACAAGGGGAAATGGCCTCAGGTTGCACCAGGGGAGGTTTAGGTTGGCTATTAGGAGGAATTTCTTTACTGAAGGGGTTGTGCAGCACTGGAACAGGCTGCCCAGGGAAGTGGTTGAGTCACCATCCCTGGAGGTCTTCAAGGTACGTGTAGATGTAGAACTTAGGAGCATGGTTTAGTGACTTTAGTACCAGGCTAAAGGTTGGACTATATGATCTCAGAGGTCTTTTCCAACCTGAAAGATTCCATGAGTCTATGAAAAAGAGCATGGGAAAGAGGTCTGGCTTGCCCAGCTGCAGAGAGCACTACCAAAAGGACTCACATCATGGCTGAACTGTGAGACCACAGCTGTGAGTACTCCCAAATTGCCTGTCTTGTATTTGTTAAAAAACAGTGAAAATCTGTTCCAGACAGGAGACCAAAAGAAAGTCATGCTCTTCTGATTTTGCTCAGGGTGGTGGTACTCACCAGGTGACAGTTGGGCGAGGAAAGGCGTCCACCTTTGCAGCTAGTTTCAGTGACTTGTGTCCTGATGTGATCTCGTAGTAAGGCCCTTTCTTATGTGAAACCGTAATGAAGGGTTTGTCTTGAAAAAGAAAAAAAGAGCAAGACAAATAAGGGCAGATCTATCTACCACAGTGTAGCGCTCACATCTTTGAATAGCGCCGTGTCTACCCTGGATTTTTTGCAATTACAGATCTGCAGAAGCTGCAGACAGCCAAATGCAATGACAGCCTGTTTGAAAAAGTTCCTGGCAAAGCTCTGCCACAGCCACTGAATTCTGTCTCCAAATGAAAGAGTTTATATTTAAAGCAGAGAACTGGCATCTGCCATAGCCCTGGAGCAGTGTGTAAAAATGCCTGGGGTATTTCTCCCTGCAAATGCCAGCAGGCCAGGTTTTCCAGGGCATCCGCAACCACGCTTGGTGCCAGGCTTTTCAAAGTAGTTCAGCTCCCAGTTAAGCCATGTCCTCTGAGATCTGTCTGGAACTCTCTGATGTTATTTTGAAAACACTGTGCTGGATACTGACTCTTTTCTAGAATGATTCCAGATTATACATTACTGATGGTTATTTTACCTAGCTGCCATTCTTCCTAATGCCATTCGCCTATCGGCAGGTTTAATAACATGGCATTATCCTTTCAGCTGAACAATCTTGGTTCTGGGGTGTTCTGGTTTAGCTGCAGAACTTACCATACACTGTGACTGTGACATTGGCCTCCAGCCTCGGTACATCGAATGTTTTGCAGGTATACATGCCTCCATCTTGCATGGTGACGTTTTGAATCATCAGAATGCTGCCAACTTTATACACCGTTTCACTCTGGTCTATTTTTCTTCTCGGGTAAGGGCGCTGGAAGTTGGAAAAAACAGGAGGTCAAAAAGCAGCAGAAATGGGATTGTTTTGTTCATCCTTTCAAAGTCTGCCACTTAAGAAAAGCAGTGATTCATATCAAAATTATCATATCTCCCCATCACTGAAATAAATATTATACAAGACAAATCAGCAGGAAGAGCTCTTGTGTGAGCTTTCATTATCAAGTCTAATAAGAAAGAAACAGAGTGGAACTGCGGCACTTCTCTACTGAGACCTGGGCAGGCAGGTAAATAATGGGATGCAGCAAAGATCAGCCCTACTCAGGGACCAAAATCCCAGGGATCTCACTGCAAACAGCCTTTGGCTTCTGTAGGGTTACTGTTGTGCCTCTTTCTTTCCTGGTCACAGCCAGTTTTCTTGTCTTAGAAAGCAAGCCTACTTTCTGAAAGAACAACAGATACCTAACAGATAACAGACAGCCAAATACCAATGCAATTTCCTGAAAAATTTGAGAACGCATTGTATTCTTCTGATAGAATTGTGATCCTAGAGATTTGGCCAAGAAATTCTTCCTTTAACATGTTAGAAATCTAAAGAGGGGTCATAAAAAACCAACTCTCTTCCATCAGGTGGGGTTCAAGAAGCAAAATTCAGTAACATCGTATTGCTTGAGCTTCTATAAATTCTATGTTATATTTTTGCAGTTTCTTCACAGGAAAAAAAAAAAAGCAACAACAAACAAACATCCCAACATTCTTCCTTTAAGAAAACAAAATAAGTCCAAAAATAATCAATTTTTAGGGGTCACATTTTACTTTTCCAGGAGGCTTAGATGCTCCTTTGAAATGGATATTTTGCTGAATTAAAATAAAAAGAAGCAGTGAGTATTATATTGGATAAATGAATCTGATCTGGAAAATACGCCTTCTTCTCTCCGTTTTCCTTGGGAGAACTGAAAGGTTTCAGCACATCAAAGGGAATGCAGTCTCTCAGATGTTTCTACTTCAAATTCAGCATTTCCAAATTGCATGCCACAGAAATCACCAGAACCTACACTGAGAGTTTAAATTTAATTCTTTGGTGAGATTTGAGGAGATACAATTGGCTTTTGTTTCACTTTGCTCTACTTGATAAACGCCAGGGTGGCTGAGCACGCTGACAACTTGCAGCCTTCACGGCTGTCTTTGAGACTTGCCACTTGCCAGAAAGAGGCTGCAAGAAATGAGACAGTTTGTTGTTCCAATGAAAAACATATTTAGTCTGAGATTTGCAGTTTAATTTGCAGGTTTAAGATGGTAGATAAAAGTTCTAGATTAATTCAAACTATAAATATAATCAATTGTAGGCATATGAATGGTTGACTGTATTTCAGAATAATAAGCAGTCAGTTTGCTCAGCCCCATGAACAACTCTTTCTCTTGGAGAGGAGGAGACTGCATCAAAGCAAAATCCTGAATTTTCATCAACTCACTCGCCCATTCGGACACGTCCATACGAGTTCGATGCGCCCATTGATGAAGGTTTCTGCTGTGCATTCCAAATTGAGAGTTTCTCCAACCAGCAGTTTTTTGGAATTTGCTTTCAGAGCTAGGTTCTGTACTCTGCCCTCTGAAACAAAAAGAGCAAAGGTATAACCACACAGCATCCTACGCATCAATGACATTTAAGAGGGAATCTGCTCCCTGAATGCCTCTCCAACATCTGCTCCTTTCAGTTTCCCAAATGCCTTGCCTTCTTCTGTCATTTCTATGGAAATTTTTGGAAACACCCACACAATGGAGAAGCCAGGTCAGTTGAATAAATGCCTGAACACCGGCCGGTCAGACTAAGTGGGCATATGAGGACACAATAACTTATGAATTATTTTTCTGCATTTTTCTGTGTTTGGCTCCAACTCTCAATCACCAGCTCCACAGCCATTCTGGTACTGTTCTTGTACCTGTTCTCTTCATTCCTCATTCAGAAAAAAAATAATTAAAAAGTACCTCAACGTTTGTATACGGGAAAGAGGGCTAATTTTTATAAAACATTTCTCCTGCCCCCTGATGGCCAGCTACCCTTCGTTTTTGAATGGGATTGCCAAATCTTGGCCTTATATATTTATTGATGCTTTAAATACATCAAATGTGAAAAAGCCTGCATCACGGCCTTGCCTCTTTATCTGTCGTGCAAAATAGCAGATACACTTCTAAACACTATACAGTAATGTGTTCTAGAGAATGGTCTTGCCTGTGTGCTTTGGGGCTAGATAAGGATGACCTAATGGGTTTTTTAGCTCTGCATTCATGATTCTAATAATAAATAATTACTCCAGCAATGAAAAAAAAAAAAAAAAAAGAGATTTACAGGACTTTTATTTGACTGCTATACAAATCCGTTGTTGTTTAAAGCTGAGTGCTAATTGTATAGCAGGATGCCATAATGTAATGGGAATGAAGTCACACTAAACTCTCCTCTGTGAAAAATACAATGTATGAAGAGAGAAAGAAAATACATTGAAAAGAAAGGAAAAATAAATTAGAAGTGGATTCTTATTAAACTCCAGCAGTCCAAAATGTAACATTTAGTTGCTTCAAAATTAGATTTTAATTATGTGCAGAAGCTCAACTGTAAATACAAGGGGAAGGGTACAGTACATCTCCAAGAGAAAAAAAAAAAAAAGAAAAAGTGAAGATGTGAATCAGAGCTTTAATGAGATTTTTATGCCATGATCTCGTGTGTTTAATGACCAGGAGCAAAAAGAAAGCTACTGTTTGGTTTATTCTAAACCAGCAATTGTTTTAATGTAAATATTGCTCTATCCAAGCAAACAAAACCTTGGTGGGGTTTGAATAAAATGCTCCCGTTCTGTACCACCTCAACACTTGGTAATTTTTCAAAACCAGGACTGGATCAAATCCAAGCTCTGCTGAACAGGAGAAGAAGGGGAAGATTCAGTTGGCTCCAAGTGTTCCAGTTTGGACATGCTACAGACACATACCAGTTAAACAGATCAAATACCATTAAGAAACAGAATATTGTGCTCATTCCTTGGGCACGGTAGTCACTCACCCAACCTCTGTGCTAGGTAGTAGGATGTGAACACGCTTCCACTGACATTTGCAGTGCATGTGAGTAATCCAGAATAAATAAATTCATTAGAGGGGATGGAAAATCCTTTTTTTGGGTCCCACTCCATCTTCTTGGACTTGATCTCTACAGAATTGGGATACTGAAAGAGAGCAGGCAGACAGGAGGCTGGTGAGACATTCTGTTTCTCCTCAGATCATACGGGTGACCAGCCAAAGCTGCTCTGCTTTGTAGACTGGGTAGATATTTGATCTTTCAGAGTAGTTGGTGATCTCGTTCTACACATATCTCAGGCAGCATCAACACATACAAAGAGAAAAGTCCACCCTGAGGTACGGCTGTGTTTGAAATCCTGAACTTGGACATCATAACTGGGGCTCTTGATTCGGCAGCCCCAGTCATCTCAGATCTTAGGCAAGATTCTGTGCTACCCATTGCAAGTCCCGTTTCCCTCCTCTCTGTACTGGAAATAATTATGCCTATCTTACGGGAGGTTTGCAGGGTAATCTTTTTGGAAGTGCTGAGAACAAAATTGGCTTTTCCTCATGCTACATGTATGTACCGCGTGTCTTTCTGGGATCTCACAGTACTTTAAGTGTTAAGTTAGACCTCTAAAAATCAGCAGTATTCATGTCACTAACTACCTGATGGCCTGTGGCTAGTCATCAGCTTCTCTGTGTATCACAGAAAGGGATGAGGCTCTTTCAAGGGGCAGCTATTGATTTCCACTAGACACTGAAGCAGCCTGGGTGACTTGGGATGGTAAATCACAGTAAGGGGACTTAGTAACATAGACGTTTGTTGTCCTAAATTCCTAAATATTTGTAGTGTTCTGCGATTCTTGAAAAAAAAATAGTATCTTTAGGTTCTGCTTATGAGGAAGAAGCAAGTATATGAAAGGAAAATGTGGAAAATAAAGCAAAAACTCATCCACTGTTATTGAACCCTATGTATGTCCTTGGACAGCATTAGTGTTAACCAAGTTAGCTTTTGTTGGTGGGAATAATTAGTTTATTATTAACACAAGGAGAAATGCTGGTTTGCTAGAGAAAATGCAATTGGCTTTGCTTTCTAATCATTCTTGAAAATCCTGGAGAAAAGAACTACACAAATGTGAATAGAGACAAATAACTCAGGAGGCTGTGAAAGAGCAGCTCACTGAATCGACCCATTTCAGCCCATTGCAGGCAGGTGTGTGGAAGCACAGCCTGCTGGTATGTCTTGTCAGCAGGACACAGGAAGGCTCTCTAGGACTGAGGATAGCTTGCAGGAAAGCTGAGACCACTTTGGGCTGAAAACTGAAGGGTTTAGAGAAACCTTAGTGTGCCTAGAGTTGCCCCATGATAATTAAGAACTTTACTTGCATAATGCCTCTCCCTCCTTCACAGCAAGTACTGGTTTCTCTAAGACCAGACAAGGTAATGGTTTGCTTTTTAGAGCTACCAGGTTTAAGCTTTTGGAGTTAACAAAGAAAAGCTGTTCTAGGGACTGCAAGTGAGAATTTCCCCAGTGACACCATAACTTTGCTCTTCCCATTTTTGTTGTGCAACACACAGTTTATTTCTCTGCCTCCAAACAAACAGTAGTCTTGTATCAGTAGCGTGCTTTAAATAGGACTCCGTTTAAATAACACGCCTATTCTGAAGAAATTGCAGCTCTGGGCTTTGAGAGCTGATGCTCTTTCCTCTCGTGTGAATACACTTCTGATCAGGCTGGCCTTGCTTTAGGTCACTTGTTATTAAAGACCAAGGAATTAAGACTATGGGGCAGCAACTGGTGGTGTTGCTTTGGGATAGCAGGCACGGCTTTCTTTTGGAACAGGGGTTCCCTTCTGATTGTAATAGCAAACATGGATTTCATGTAAGGACTTCCAAAGTAATCAAGCTGTGGCATCTCTGTGCAGAGCCATTAGGAAAATTCAGGGAAACTGCAGGAAGACATCTGGGACCTGAGGCTTACTTGTGCTTTAACACCCATGAAGGTCAAAGCTGTAAGTAGCAAATGCACATTGAACCAGAGCAGTGGCTAAACAGATCTGACAGGATTGAAAATGCTTTTTTTGCCCAGAATTAAAATCATGTTAAGCAAAATTAAAAGCTGGAGTTGTGTGTCTTAGCATGTGTTCCCTCATAGCAGGGATGATGTGTGGGGTTAGCTGGGTTCTGTTTAATATTAGCAAGCCGTACCTTTCCCCATACATATTTAAAGGCCAGAGAGTGCAATGATTTTAAATTATAATGGTAACATAAGGAACGTAATTTACGATGGGAAAAGTACATTTTTTACAAGAATAATAAAATGTGATAAAGCTGAATTTTATGATTTGGCAGCTCTGCTCCCTAATGGCGAGGGGAAGGGGAAAGAAAAAATAACCCTACTCTGAGGCCCTTTTCAACACCACACACATATTAAACATCTTCATAGAATATTCAAAAATATATATTTGAACAACCAAACAAAAAACGTCAATGCTGCTCGAAGGAAGTCACAGCGGCTTTCCTCCCTTTGAAGTCCGCTGTCCGTAGAAGATTAAATTTGGAAGAAGAGGATGTTCTAAATTTGTCTGCTTGCCTTATTCACCTCTCTTCCCCCACCCTTACCTCCACCCCTTCTCCCACCCCGCTTCCTCTCTGCATGGGAAGCCGCCACCTTGGCTCCACACGGCGCTACGAAATTCCCAGACAGGGCAAAACAAGCGGCGACCTTCCCTCTGCGGGGCCCGGGGCTGGCTGCAGCGGCTCCTGGAGCCAACACACAGCTCCCAGAGCATGGTCCCTTGAGCAGCGACGTCCCTCCGGCTCCCAGCCTCGGAAGGATCCCTCCAGGGAGCAGCACTCAGCATCTACATCCCTTCCCCACCGCCCAGCCGCTCGCCCTTGAAGGGGTAAAATTGTTCAGGGACAATTTTCCTTTCAATTCCAAAGAGAGATTTCAGTGAAGATTTCATTCCCCCAGCAGCTTGCAGCAAGGTAAAGGACTTGAGGTTGTGTTTGAAGAAATAACCAGGGGAGAGCTTAGCTCACATACAGGAGAGCAGGGTTGCCTATAAATAAGGGGATAAATCTGGAGAGCTGCTTTCTTGAGGCTCCAAGGCCGTATTTAAGCTCATGCGACTGTGCCGAAGTCAGCAGGAGTATTCCAGCAATGAATTTGGTTGAAGCAGGCTGAAATAAGATGGGGATGTTTCATTTTTATAGCCAAGGAGAAGGTGATAACACTTATCCAGGCTAAAGCGATAAGCTACACATGGAGAGGAGCCTTATTCCCCGCCTTTTAATCCCCACTGACAAAACTTAAAAACAGAGATCTGCTAAAGCAATAAGGCTCGCGTTGTCCCTGTGCACGTCTGCTGGAAGTTTGCCACTGGTGTCGGCAGCAGGCAGCGCTGTGTCGGGTCACCGTGAGTCCCTGCGGAGGAGCACACGCCTAGCGCCCAGGAGGGGTGAGGGCCTGCAGACCCCAGCACCAGCACAGGATTTCCCCATCCTGTTATCACACCACATTCAGCAAAACGAGCACATCTCTCACAGCATCTCCAGAGAGCAACCCTAAAGCCCTCCGACTGAGGCTGAGGAAGCCCTGGACCCTAAATTCCCATTTGTGTTCTACAAAATGGCCTTGGCCTGCACAGAGCACCCTGCAGCCTTGACAGTCACATGCGAGAGCTGCCAAAGGAAGCAGGAGCCGTTTATTTCTGAGGCTGAAACTTGGTTTAAATTTCTGAAATCAAGCAGAAATGGGCAACTGTTCTGAGGAGGTTCGAGGCATAAGAAGTGTGAGAGTAAGCCTTCATGGAGGTGGCTAATAGCCAGATGTAGAAGGAATTTTGAAGAAAAAATGTGTTTTGTCGTCTGTCCTTGTCCATTTATGGCAGAGCATCAAGCCATGAGATGGGAAAAGCATTTGATAAGCTCAGCCTAATCCCAGCCTCGTGCGCAGTTCAGTGATAGCACACTGCGAGAGCAGAACAGTGCTTCCAGGTTTTTAGTACTTTTGCTATTTTATTTCTGAAGCTTCCCTAGCTTCATAAATTTTATTTCACATTTTTACTCATGGTGGTGGCAGCCCAGACTTCCGAATTGTTTGCGTTTCTCTGAAAGGCACTTACCTGGATAAGCTTGGTCTTGATATCTGGAGAAGTAACTCGGCAGGGGACAACAACCGTCTTTGTCTCATCCGAAATGTAGATGATCTGGGGGTGTTCCGGGTGAATCTCCACAAAGGGATTTCTGTCATCTGCGGAGAGAAGAACACCGATCAGCACAACTGACTCCACTGAGCACCGGGATCCCAGTCACCAGCCACCCGTACCAAGCCCTGCAGCGTGTGACAAGGCATGCAGCGATACCTTCCTTGTTTTCAAATGATAACATCATCTAGGGGTTATTCATAGCCAGTGACCAAGAAGTGAATATCCCATTTCTAACTCCATCTCACTGGTTTGCAGTCTAAACTTTTAAAAGCTCCTTTTCCTGTCTATTCCCCATCTGTAGAAATAAAGTTACTAATCAGCTCCATGGGCCTTCGTGGTGCTCTCGACTTCTTTCACAAGCGATTTGACACCGCACATGCCACAGCAGCCAGGTGATGCACGCGGCCTAATAACCTGTCTGGGAAGCAACCTGTCACACCCTGAGGGAACTGTGGGACCTTCTGCAGATTTGCCATAATAAAATCAGACCAGATAGGCATGCACAGTTGAAATAAACAGGAATCTGAGGTAGTTTAAGTTAGTGAAGCTTCCGAGTCTCATTCACTGATTTTCTATTGTACGAATACACCGATGGTCATCAGAATAATAAAAGACCATTTGTGAAATCCCAAAACCTTCAAGATTTTTCCAAACAGCATTTTTGACTTGATACTCTGATGGTTTCAAACACCATTCAGCTAATCCAAGCAATCCAAACTACACCACACAGAGCAGGCAATCAACCACTTTTCCTTTGGATTATGTTTTTGATAAGGAAGGATGTACGCGCTGCACGGTTACCTCAACCAGCTTATCTGTGGCCTGGGACCTGCCCCCACACACTTAATTATATTTTGGCTACAAATGGCTTCACCTAAAACATGGGAAGTAGCTGACATGAAAGGATTGTGAATAATCTTCGTTGCAAAAATGTGCTCTGAAGTATTCTGACAGTACTTTACACAAGGATGTACCATGAGGAAATTAAAATCAGTTTTCAAAAGCCTGTTTCATTGCTCCCCAGTGGGCTGCTCTGGTAATGAACGCAGTTGGCCCCGGCTGACACATCATCTCCATGGATTTGGAGGAGGCCTTCAACAATGGCCAAACGCTTTATGGCTTTGGAAAAGGGAAACACCCACAGCATAGGTCACCTCTTCTGCAATGCTGTGCAATAAGGAAAATGTCCTCCTTGATGAAGATCATCAATGTACTTCCTGAACAACCCTGGGATCCTCATGCTGTGTTTCCCCTCTAATTCCTGATATAACATTAAGGGATTTTTTTACAGAGAAAAAATCAATTACTTATTGCCTGGTGGCTCTAGCCACACTGCACATCCAGAAATTGCCCCGAGTGGCACGTCCCTGTGCCAAAGCTTATAAAGTCCCCACGCTACCCAGTTAGACAGCAGTGCTCTTTGGCACAGGTTGGGCTGAGCTTGCAGCACGGTGTGACAGCATCTCCAGTAAATAACAGCGCATCGGTGACTGAGTGCCTCTCCAACACAGAAACCAAACCCAAGTCTGTGTTTCAGAGTCTGACCGGTGTGATCGTCTTGGTTTAGCCCCGATGTATCAGGCCAGCTGGCCCCTACCCTTTCACCTCAGCCCATGCTCTCGTTCTCTCATTTTACAGCTAGGGCTGTTGTGGCAGCTGTTCTGTGATTACAGAAAGCCCTAGTTGAAGAGTGTTGCAGTAAGGCTGTCTGTTCATCCCATTAAGCCTGCATTACTGTATCAGAGCTCTCGCCCTTCATCATCTGTTAGAAGAACTGGGAATGCTCTAAAATTCCCAGGAAAAGATGATAAAATATTTCTTGACTGTTTTTAGCTAGCGAGGAAAAAAATCCCTGTACATGGAGTTCTCAACATTCCAAGTATCCCTTTCTGGGAGTTGGGTCTTCTGGCTACTCTCAACAAAGGGTCTAAATAAATGGCAAAAGTCTCCAGAATCTCTCTTTTTCCAGTACCCCATCCCTGGCAAACAGTATTTTGCTTCAAATCAGTGAGGATCCAGTTTTAGTTTGAAACAAGTGTTCACCCTTTGGACCCTAGTAAGGAGCTGTCATATTCCATACTGGATTGTAATTAAATAGGAGGTGAAGTGCTCAAGTACATTGAATTTTTCTGGGTAACAAGTGCTTTATATGTAAATGCTACGGCTATGCTTGCATTGTATTTTTATCTAGTCGTTGGTTTCCACCATGTCACTTAAGTGGGTGTGTGGTTTTGATGGTGAGTGACGTTGGAAATCATCCAGCAGCTCGAGGAGGTTTGATCTCCTTGAAATCAGTGCTGCTTCTTGCTGACCTGCAGAACGGTTTGAACACGGAGTGTGGGGTTTGGGTTTGCTCCTCCCTTCCTAAGTACAAATCCCCTGAGAAAGGAAAGCAGAGAGGTGGTTTATTTCACTGCCCCATGGCTAGTAACTCGCCTGGGAGCAGAATGATCATTTGGCGCTTTCAGTGTTCATTTCTTTACTGGTGACAACAGTCCTTGCTCAAGGAACATCAGGGAAATACGTGAGTTCTCTCCCTTGGAATTAATCTTCAAAGCATGAGCTGGAGGCAGAGCTCCTCTCCACAACCCAGCAGAGTTCCCCTGACAAAAACATGAAGGGTGAGAGGTAGGGATTGGCACAGGGAAGTGGGGCTGTTGACTTTGGGGTTTTTGATCGCTTCATTTTAGCTCTGAGAACTGGAAATGGGATTCTTAGCAGCTGGAATGTACCAAGTGCTTCAGTCATGATGAGATCAAATGCTGGTGGAGCTCCTTGTGTGTAGCAGGAAGGTCGCAAATGTTACAAAGATGTTTTAGAAAAGGCACTTGGATCACTGTGCAGGTACAAGGGATGCATGATGAACACGGGGAGCTGTGACAAGGAGCTGTCAGTGGCACTGCGGAGCTCTTTTTGCACACTTTCTGAACTGAACAGGAGGCAGTGAAACAGAAGACAAAGACCAGCAATGTGGATGATGTCTATCTTTTCAAGCAATGTGTTTTCATGTTAACTTTTATTCCCTGCCATTCATTTTTTTTTCTGTGTTGGTCTATAAAAAAAACACCATGTACTTTGGAGTAAGGGCTTTTGAAGAAACATTATATGAGAGACACTGATTAGAATAAAAAATAGACCTCTAATCTCCCCACATTTAGGAAGTTTCAGATACACGTCTGAACTTTTTGGCTAGGCAGGCACTGGATCTAATCAAGTCTCAAGCTGAGAAACCTGATCTCAAGACCACAACCCTGTAGCTTGTTCCAACCCCTAAAACTAATATGAAATATTTACACTCACTACAGTTTGTCTAATGCAGTTTCCCAAACAGGACTGCTAAATTCTTAGATTGAGTTACATTACAAACATGTTTAATGTTTGTCTGTGGGCATTAATGCTGCTTAATGCAGTCTTGCTCTCCAGCTAAACCATACTTGGAGTATATCAAATGTGGTGATACTTTTACAGCCAAATTCAAAGCTTGTGCGAACGGTGAACGGCCTTTCTGCTTAGAAGAAGACAATGTTCTTGGATCATTCGCTATAGAAAAAGGCAGAGGAAGTAGATTTGTGCAGATTTGCAACAAAAACTGGGAGTGCAAAAATGTGTTAGGGGAGGCATATTCAAATCTACTTTTCTGGGTAAGAGAAAAGAGCAATGTGCCACGTGATGGGGGATGGGACAAGGATACAGGCTAAGAGGAATCTTGCTGTGAAAAAGGAGCTTTTTCATACTAAAATATTCACGAACCTGGATCAAGTTTTAATTAAATGTTTCAACTGAAAAGATGGGAGCACTGAATTAAAAAATATTTTTTGCCAATATTTTTTGAAGGAATTTCATAATATCAATGTTTGTTTAAAAAGCAGTAAATCAAAAGAAGGTGGTTAAGCAAAAGAGTTAAATAGCCCTAAAATGTGTGAAAACATTGAATTATGCAATGATTCAAACACCTTAGTCAAAACAGAATAAATTTTCTCTAAAATATTTCCTGTTCATGGAAAACAAACAATTATTTAACCTCATTCTCCTCCATCGTCTCTCCCCACCTCCAGGACTGACATCTACCAAATGTTCGGATTCACACCAGGCCTAAAAATAATCCACTTTTTTCAGCTGTAAATGGAAAAGACACTCATTGTGATGCTACTAAACTACTGGAAAATACCTAAATGGGAAGCGTGAATTTATAGTATGTATAATAGGAACTATATTTCATTCCTGATTGACTTTTAATGGCAGCCTCCACCTGCATTGCCATATGTCTAGCCAATAGCTAGAATTACACTATCCCAGATCATAAGTTACAGTCCGAATTGGAAGCCAATATATATAAATCCAGCCTTCTACAATCAGTATTTGAAATCTAGATAGTGCTGTAAAATCACTCAGCAATTAACAACAGCAAAAGGTAGCTTCTGGGTTGTAAAGAAGGGACTGGGAAAGTAGGGGAGGGCTTGAAAAGGAGTTGGTTGTTAGTCTCTAGTAGATGTCAGGTATCACAGTCATTATTCTCTGTTTTGAAAAGAAGAGAAAAACGTTATCTTTATGGGTTCTTCTCTTTCCTACAGTAATTGAGGTTTCTTAGAGCGTAACAGCCCTGTGCAGTAAGCAGGCATCTGTGATTTTTGTTATCTCGGTGCTTTATCCAGGTTACAGCTTTAGCCCAAAGAGCTCTCTGTCCACCAAAGAGGACGGGACAGGTACTGATGTAGCGGGGCTGCTCCTGAGGTGGAGGTGGTAAAGTGGTAGCTGCCTGCAGGGCTGAGCTTTGGCACGAGAGCTTTAACACGAGGCTGTTGGTGGAAAGCAACCCTGGAATGAACGGCAAAGGGTTGCAGGTGGGGATCAAGCACCAACCAAATAACTCTGGGTCTGTCGGTGAGGCCAGGCAGACGTTTTGCCTCTGCCTGTGAAACTCTGTGCACAAGAAATAATATTGTTGAGCCCTGAACAGGACCAGCACAGAGGACAACAGATCTGGGCATCGTGCAGTTTGCTCGTGCTTCATCCCAGCTGCTCACAAACACACGTGAGCAGGAGCGAGCCGGCCCCACTTGCTTTGGGCAGGAGCATTTTCCAGGCAGCTGGGCTGTTCACTTACCAGATAAGCAAATGTAAAGTGGCTCAGCTTTGGAGCTTAACAAAAAGACAAGGAATAAATGCTGAATAGACAACTCATCAACTACCAGCTGATAGTTTTGTTATATATATCCAGACAGAAAAGGGAATCCTTCATGAAACTCCCAAGCAGTTCAGGCTGACTGTGGCATGGAAAAATGATCTGCTGGAACGCTGGGAGTGTCACTGCCAGCTTTACAAACGTGCTCACCAGCTTAAGATAATCAGCAATCAATTTACTCACTGTGAAAAAGCCTCTTAGAGACAGAACTTTGTGAAACAAAAGGGACAGGGTCACTTTGCTTTAAAAATGATAACCTTGACCTCAAGAAAGATCTCAAATTCCAGATGGTGTAAATCAATCGCACTCAACTGCTGCCATTTGGAGAGCTGTGGCATGGGAAACACAGGTGCTGTCCTGCAATACAAGCCTCGGAAACTCTGCTCTTACCAGTACTGAACTCCAAGGAAAAAACTCGGCAAAGAAACGCTGTATGAAAATAGGGTATTTCCCTCTAGCCTGGCACATCTGTTCCTCCTCCTGAACTGGGAAGGCAATATGCCCTATGAATCTTACCCATAAGAAAACACCATCAATTCCCATCGGACAGTTAAAAAGAATAATTTACTGCAGGCTGCAAAGCTCATTATATGTGAAGAAAGACAAGAGCTGTGCACAAGGGACTTATCAGCTGCAGCACCAGCTCGGAGGAGAGGGAAAGGCCCCTTCCCTTGGGTCTCAGACTGGCTGTCTAGCTCTGCAGGTCAGTGGAAGTTTGCAGGAAACTGCAGCCAGGCCAGGGTGTTACTGTTTACCCAGCCTGGCTGAAGAAGGAACACAAACAGCCAAGCCAAGGAAGCAGAGGCAGCGGGGCAGCGGCGGGGAAGGGGGCCTGCTGCTGTCCGGCCACCGGGACGGGACCGGGCAGAAAAATCCTGTGTGCTGCACACAAAAGCAACTCAAAGGTCAAGTGCCTACAAGAACATTGTTTTCCTGCGGGCGGAGGAGCCCTTCGTGTTGAAACTCTCGTTCTGTCTAGGAGGAGATTAATTGCTGCCTGGGATGAGCTGAGGGAGGGTCCCTTTTAACTCGGCGGTGTAATACCAATCACCCGGGGGACGTGCAGTTCCCTCTCCGGGCCTGCACGGTGACAGCGTGTGAGCGCAGATACGGCACTGCTTCGCCTCGCGGTGACATCTGTTCTTTTGTTTAGCGCTATCTGTGCTGGAGGTGCCTATCTACCAGGAAGTGGTGGAGCTCTCCAAGTATGTCATGCTCGCTTGCCATTTGAATTCTGTCCTCCTGCAGGCTCGAGGCCCTGTCCTGGCAGCTGGAGAAGCTGAGGGGCTTGAAAGCCCCCACCCTGGGAGCTCAGCGTGCCGTAGACCCAGGCTCTCTCCTCCAGCTTCTTGCTTTTCAGTGTTACATCACCTGCCTGCGTGTTCAGGACATCCTCCTGAGACACGTGCGCAGGATTTTGTACAGAATTTCGAGTACTTTTCATTTCTGCTCATGTTTCTTACACAGTGAAGGCAAATTGTCTCATGATATTTGTATCATATCTAAGCCGTGGAGATAACATCACCTCTCCCTTCAGATACTATCCATCAGCCCAGAGAGATGAGGCACTAACTGGCCTTTGAGGCCAGTCATCCACTGCTGCTCCTTTCTGTGAAATTCCTGAGTGTTCTCTCGAGATTCAGTCAGAAAGGACCTGCAAAGATCACTCAGTCCAACCATCAGCTACTCACCGTGCTTCTCTTTGTTCCTGCTAAAGGTAATTCTCTCACCCTATTTATTTCCTTCTACCCATCATATCTTAGAAGAGCAGACTTTCTGGAAAGTCTGGGTGATAAGAGTTTCCCAGGTCATTTTGTTAATTTTTTGACATAAACCCCATCAAGTTTGTCTCCATCAAGGTCAAGAACAATCTGCTCCTTATGTTAATAGGATCATTAGCAGCTAAGTGACACAGAGGTCAGAGCATTTGGGAAAGCTTTACAGGGAGATTGCCGGGTCTGCTCCGTTCTTCCTGGTAAACTATCAAAGCTTCTTCTAGGTACAGCAGTAACTCCTATAAAGTCATCTGTTTTGAAACTGGACCTTTGAAAATAAAGGACTTTCCAGTTTGGCAGGGAAATGAAAAGAATTGGTGGTGGAATGTTTAGATTAAACAGAAAGCAGAATATTTTATCTGTAGGCAAAACAAAAGTAACTGCAAAGGCCCCAGAAGCCATTCTGAGTCAACACGAAGCATTCTGCTTTGGGCAAATGAAATGCATTCTTCTCCTGGAGACTGCTGTCAGAAACACAGGAAAATCCGTAGAGAAAAATAGTACTTTAAAAAATGTTACTTCGAAAAACTGTAGGAGCAAAATTCTTGTTGAGGCCAAGGAAAAGCCAATAACAAAAAAAAGCCAAAATGGGTTGAACAACAACAAAAAACAACCCAAGTCTCGATACTTTGGCTGAAACATGTTTCAAGCATCAGATGAATTCATGGATTGTGGCTATCCATAATGCTAGATTTTAGGCAGATGTAGATGTAGGAAATATTCACCAGGATCACTGAAGTCCCATCACTAAGAACTAGTCTCCTGCATGAGCTGCAGCCAGCTGCAGAGCTTGGGTAAAGCTCAGCAATTAGTGCTTGCTGGGTGGATAGGCAATGGGAAGGAAGAAGTGGGGGAAGTGTGCTGGTGATTTTGGCTGTCAGGCTTTCAATTAGGAGTTATTAATGAAGAGGAGGGGACATTTACCTCTTCCTGCTGGGATGGTGAGTGTTGTCACTGACACAGTGCCAAGACATCGTGCTACTCACTCAGCGTTGTATCTTACAAGGCTCCTCCACTTCAAAGTGGTCCTTTAGGGTATGGTGTGAAGACACTGAATGTCTTGATTGAGAATTGAAAGGATCTTATTTTTCCTCTGGACCCAGTCCTTAATACTTGAGGAACAACAGAGAGGGGCTGACCCAGCCTGTGTTCCCACGTCATGTGGCCCTAAACACTGCTGACTAGGATCTGGTGCCAAAGCCGTCCAGCAGTCTGCACAGGACAGCCAGCTTATCTGCTGGGCTCCACACCGAGCAGACAGGACACCGTTTGCCTATCTCGGCTTGCTGAGTGTTTGGCAGCAAGTGTAGCTGTCTTGGTGTCTCCAGCTTGAAAGGAAGAAGAAATGCAGGTCCAACTCTGTTCTCACTGGTAATATCTTCTGGAAAGCAAGCCAAAGCCCAAGTCGAGGCTGTCACCCCGGCCCTGCATTTCTGCTTCTCACATTCAGATTATCTCTGTGAACTGTCAAGAGAATTAAGGAGGCAGAAATCGGCTTCAAAGAATGTCGGAACCAAAATATGATCTCATGTGAGGGGTGCTTTCATGCACTTCCCTCCTCTTTAGATTTTTCTCAGGGAGGAAGGATGAAGAAGATGGACTTCCCATCTCTGGGCTGTCCCATGTGATAAAGAGGAGGCTGTGGTTGATGTGACACTTCACCCTGGTGCTGTACTTGTACCACCTGCCCTCCTCATTCTTCTCAGCAGCGAGGGAGAGCTCGTGTCCTTCCTTGGGGACGTCTCGCTGCTGGAGCTGACAAGCAGTGAGATGCAAGCTGTGACAGGACAAGCAGCTTGGATACATCCCTCTTCCCTTCCAGTTAGCTACGGAGGAAAAGGAGCTAGCAGGAAAGGCCGGATGAATTTAAGCAGACAGCAAGTAGTGGAAGATTTTCCTTCTTCTGTGGGCTGTGCTCACATGGGTGGCTTAAACAGCCCTCGAATTTCACAAGGAGCCTTAACAGGATTAACAAGTCCTTAACAGGACTTGAGATCCCACACAGAAGTCTGCCTTGCTTGAAATTTCATTTCCAGTTCTTGTGCTTTGGAGCCTGGCAGTGCAGCAGTACAGCTTCGGTCTGAAGTGCCAGTGCTTCATGGTGTCCTTATGAACTTTAAAAGGACCCCGAACACGATTTCTGCACGGGGATATCTCCTACTTACACCATGTTGCTGGGAACATCGGTGCTGATAACCAAATGTATGGAAGCAAATGAGTCCCTCAACCGTGCCACGTGCCTAATTGACCGTAACACTGAGATGCTGAAACACCAGCAGCTGAACTACCATGGCTAGGAAGATGCAGTTAAAATGCTCGCCATCTGCGTGTTCAAAGAGTGAACAACACAAGGCACAAGCAGGAATTAGTCATTCTAGTAGTTATTCTTGGGTGGCCGCCAGCACTGATGTCCTGGGCTCACATATATTGCTCTGTGGTGAGACTCGTGTTGGTTTTGAAGTTGTTGAGAACCAGCCCTATCATAGCCCTACTTATTTAAAGAACCAGAGCAACAGCCCTGCTTTGCATAAAAATAACACAGGCTGTCTGCTGCTGACTGGCTCTCCCCATGTTTTGCTCTCCCTGACTGTCCTAGCAAAGCAGCACCACTGCTGTGTGAAGATGGGAAGCCAAGCCCAGCTTGGAAACTTGGAGGAACTTTTCTAGGCAGTATTTAGCAAGATGTGACCAGCTTCAATTACCACAGTAATAACGCTGTGCAAGGTGCTGATGGAGGGAAGCGAAGCAGAGCTGAGCTCATGCTCCTGACGCACTGACTGAGTGGCACAGGAAGGGGTAGCAAATCCCACACTGCCTCGTGCAGCTAAGGACTGCGAGGGGAAAGCACAGCAAAAGCTGAAGCAGCATTTCAGCTCTCAGGGAGCTCTCCCAGCCGACACACCGAGGGCTGTCTTACGTGGAGGCAGTTGCTTTGCTGACACTAACAGGATTTCGGATAGCTGAGAGTTGCAAGTCCTGACTTCTGTCTAGGCTGCGGTCTGGAACAGCACTTGGGGAAGGTGGAGAAAATCTTCTTGTCTCTGTTTTCCTCCTTCTCTAAGCCATGTTTAATTTTGTATGTGCTATAGAAAACCTAGCAGAGAGGGGTCTCTGTGTCAGAGCACACAACAGCCAGCCTGCCCCTGCCCTGGGCCCAGCAATCCCAAAGGTTGCAATGAGTGTGTCCCCCACGGGGACCATCCATGAGGCTGGGAAGGGTAAATGCAGGAGACAGGAGCAAATTTGCAGCATTTGTGGTGAATCACTGTCCACACGAGCCTTTCTGAACCTGGAGATGGGGGATGGCTGTCTCTGTCCCCCCGTTCACTGACTGTGGCCACGGGAGAGCTGCTGGGCTGCTCTTGGGTCATCAACCCGAGCTGCCTTTCACTGCAGAGGTTTTCCCTCAGAGTTGCAATGAAGTTAAACGAGCACATTGAGAAACTCCCAACTATTTCTGGTCCAGCCCTAAGCTACGTCGTATTCCAACGAGGAGATGGGCAACGGGAGGAGGGGGTTGTCTGCCTTTTAGTTACAGTCCCTGGGACTTGCAGCTGCAGCAGGAAGCAGAAAAGGCTTCAGGAACAATCGTTCAGGATTAAGGTCCTGAGCTCTGCCTCCCTGCAGACTGTCGGTGCGCAGCCGAGGCGTGGAGGCTGACCCCGCTGCCTTCGGGTCCCCTATGATCTGACTGATGTGCAGGGGTCACGGCTCAATTGCGCCGGGGGAGAGCTGCTGAGTGCCAGATTCTGACAGAGCTTAGAAGCTCCACCAGGGAGGCTGTAAAAACAGAAGCAAGCACAGGAAATAATAGCCAATAAGCAGGGCTTCCGATACAATCATGTTCTCATTTCGGTGTCAAGCAGCAGGCCAGGAATGAAGGGAAAAAATACCATTCCCCTTCCTTTTTTGGCAATAATGGCTCGTAACCTCTGAGGAATCTCCAGCCTTCAGGGTCTGGCTCAATATTTTCTCACTCCACCTGGCTCAGTCCTATAAACACCCTGCCGAGAGCACGCTCTCTCCACAAAACATGCAGAGAGATGTCTTTTGGACTTCTCCTTTGTCTGGCACTCATTGGGAACTGTGAGTTTCTTCACTAGAGACAGCCGATGGCTTTCTTAGTGATGCCCAGACACCGTGAGACCAAATCCCTTACAAAGGCATGTTTAAATAGTTAAGAAAATCATGGGTACGGTCTGAACGCCCTCCTTAACTCCACAACTCACAGCTCCCTTACTGGCCAACACTTTCCTGCTGGCATCCAGCAAACACACAGAGGAATTACAGGGGAAGAAGAGCACGCCCTGCGGACAGCATCCATGCAGAGGTATAAATAGCTTCGTTTCAAGCAGCTTCCCCAGCCTGGCAGGCCAGGTCCCAGCAGGCACTTGCAGCCTTGCAGCCCGAGCTGGGCTCTGGAAGTGGTGGGCGAGCAGCTGGCTGGGCAGGACATGGAGCAGAGAGCACAAGTGGCTCTCTGCTTGTGCTCTCTGCTCCAAGCGTTTTTGAAGAAAACGCTTTTTCTTCAAAACTTTTACAGCACGGGACTTTTAAAACTCTGGGCAAGAGTTTATAGAGCAAGGAGGGCATATTACACGATGAAATCGCATCAAGGAGAGGAGAATAGATTGATTTGGAGCAAACACACAGTGCTGTTTTTAGGGAGAACCTTGGCACAGCAGGCTCAAGCTAGCAAGAGGACATCCTGTGATTTTTTTTTTTTTTAGATTAGCACTGCTCCAAGTGCATCGCCAGCAAGCATTTCATAACTTGAGATATTTTCTTAAGGAAAATGCTCAGGCAGTCCCAAAAGATCCATAACATTTCCTGCACGTGCTCCCGCCGTAGAGTAATGAAGTCCCGGGTAGCCGGCCAGGGCACTGAATCAGGATAGAGAATTGAGTTTTCAATGCACTGTTTCCTGAAGTGTAGGCATTGGGCTGGGTTAACAATATTAGATGCGGGGCATCTGAGCAGTGTGTAATGAGAAAAGGAAACAGCTCAGCACAAGAACTAGGGCGGATAAAGAAACCAGGGCTTAGAGTAACAAGGAAAAATAAGAAAAAGGAAATAGAAAGGCAGAAAAAAAGTGACTGCAGGAACTAACAAGTAACACCAAAAAGCTACTTTCCGATAAGAGAAAGACTTACTGGGAAAGCAGGATGAGGGCAGAAAGGGACTATTTTCAACAGACGTACAGAGACAGGAAAATCTTATCCACGTGCATCAGCCAGGTGTGTTCACCTAGCAGTTCAGAAGTCAAATTTAGCTGTGTGGGCAGACCACGGTCCCCTGGTGATGGGAGTCACACCTCGTGCTGGTCTCACCGTGGTTAGCAGCACCGTGAGGCTGTGGGAGCTGCCCGGCCCATCCACAAGTGTGTCCTGTAGGCAGACAGCTCACTGAAGTGGTCAGATCACATCCAGTTCATTGCATCTCTAGCATTTGTTTCATTACCAGCACTCCAAGAACCCCATTTTAGCAGCTACTGGGAAAACTAAATTCACTCATTTGTATGCATGGGGAACTGAACAGTAACCCTATTCGGCACCAAAGGAGCTCATGGCATCCCCTGTCCCAGCCCCAGAAGGTTTGCTCCTTTGTCTAATCACTCACAACCTCAGCCTGGAAGATCCAAGATGATTCAATAGTTTACCAATGCATTTGTCAAATAGATTGGGAAAAAATATCAGCATTTTCTGGGAATATTCTTTTAAGAAGAATTCCTATTTCTGACATGGTTGTTCGGTGTGTTAGTCACCTGATTACAGCAGACCACTCTCCTCTGAAGTTTCTGTTTCCATTTATTATTGGATCTGAACTCAGTGATTCTGACACACGGAGGAGAGGCAGCTCAAAGAGAACAGAAATGAGCAGTGGGCCATTTTTTACAAAAGCCAGGAAAATACGTACAATGCAGTCATCCAGCTTTGCTAAGTACGCCTCACGGATGTGAAGGACAAAGCTGCACACAAACGTGTAAGAGAGACAGGAATTACAAAAACCCTTCTCAGGGAGTTTCATGCCTGGGAAGGAAGGGGAAGACTTGGGTATTGAGGGTGAATCTTAGGAAAAGCACTCTGCTAGCAAAACCCCCTAGGATAAAAGAATTTAGTCTTAAAAGTAAAAGAACATAAAAGATGTTTAAAGGAATCAGCATGTCGGTTATTTGGCACACAAAAACAGGCAGGTTTTCAAGTTTTTTCTAGTTTTCAAGTCCCGGAATTGAACAAGACAGCTAATTTCTGGTTGTCACATCCATGTCCCTGTGAGTTGAGCTGGCCTGACAATCCAGGTGTAACCCAGCCTCTGCAAAACGTCAGAGCTGGTGCCTGTGGGGTCAGCGGAGAGATGGGATTTGGGAAAGCTGAGTTGGGTCGCTCGTTGTACCTAGCACGGATCCAACAGCTCAGCCGAACACAGTTTAGGTCACCAAGAAGGCATAAAACCGAAAGAAAGCCAAGTTCTTACCTCTAACAAAGACGTAAATCTTGGCCATGAGATCCTTGTTGGATGGGGAGTCGTCATGGATGCAGGTGAAGTAACCGGTGTCGTTGGCTGTCACTTTCCTGATGACGAGCGTGCTGCAGCTCTGCCGCGTGCTATTTCGGCAGCTGCTGAGGTGCACCCTGGGGTCATCCCTCTGGTCCTTCCTCAAAAGCCAGCTCACCGAAGGTGCTCCCCTGTCAACACAACGCAACAAAATTAACGACAGGGTCACGACTGCAGACAAAATTGGGGCTTCCTTCTCGCCAAGTGTTGTCAATATTCCTAATGTTCCTAAGCCTGTCCTTTGGACACAAACGATTAAGGCTGTGGGGTGCTTGCATTACCGGCCTTCAAAAAGTAAGGGGGATCACACCATGCTCACCAACAGGACAAGGGGAATTCCAGAACTGGTCTCTAGGAGTTGTGGCAAGCTGACTCCTGGAGGAAAGCTTAATTTTTATTTTAGCAGACATCCTGAACACGAGTTTGTTTTTATAATGCTATGTTTTAGGCACTTCAAACATTTGAAAGCACCAGATAAAATTATATGTTTCTTCCAAGCTGAGGACTTTGCATATTTTAACAGCTACATTAACTTATACTTTCTTTTAACTCTAAGGCTGCATGTAGAGAGAACATTTATGTAACTTCTCATCACCTTTCTTGTTTAATCAGCAGTGACTCAATCTTGATTTTGTGAAGGGTCTGGAACTAATCAGATTACAGATCTTAGAATATCTGCTCAAGACACATTTTTTTTTCCATTCCCCTCGTCACGGCAGCCAGAACATAAAACCAGCAGGACAGATAGATACAGCACCTCACCCACCTCACCCATTCCGTGTCTTATTGATGAACACAGCTAGTGTCAAACGCAATTTTACGTAGCTCACTGACAAAAAGCAAAGCCATTTTATAACCTGTTGCTGGACTCAGAGAGAGCTTTCAGCAGACCCAAGTTAGCTCAGCATCGGGCTCTGGCTGTGCTGGTCGTGCTGTGCCAAAACCAGCCGGGCACAGCATGGTGGCAGGAGCTCCTGGAGCCCCGTCCTGCTCGGGATGTGCTCTGAGGTCCCTGGGGAAGAGCCAGTACAGGCTGAGCCTGCTGTGTGATAAGAGTATGGTCTTCTTGTAGTAGATATTGCTGGTCAGTGTGGAAACCAGTGGGGACGGGAGCAATGGGCTGTGGATTCCTCTGGGGAAGATGGAGCTCGTGTTGCTGTTGGAGGGAGGCAGTGCCTTCCTGCCGTGCTGTTCTGACAGACCCCTCACCCCTTCTCCCTCCCTCGGTGAGTTCCCAGTGACCCAGCGGCTTTGGCTGAGCTGAGGAAGGAGTAAGGAGCTCTGGATTTCCCCAGTTGAGTGTCGCCAGGGAGAAATCCGGTCTAGACATGTCTCCTCAGCGCAGAGATGCTAGTACTCGGTGTATCTAGCGAGCTGTGAGACATTTCCAGTCAGTGAGGAGCCCCGACTACCCTTTCTGTGCCAGTGGCTTTGCAGCGGTGCCGTCGGTGCCGTAAGGGAAGGCGTTTGCCAGCAAATTCAGTGACACTTAAGCAAACATCCTCTTGGCCCCCGTTTCTGCCCGTCCTTCTGTCGCCTTCCTGGAGATGATGTGGTCACGGGGCTGAGCTCTCCAGGTTATTCCCAGCACGTAGGAGAACGAGAGCCCTGGGAGAAGCGTGAACATCCTCCCTGGTGGGCAGCCTCACCCCCACTGGGTGCATGGTGGACTTGGATGGCCCCACCTCGTCCGTCACAGCAGCTTCCTGGCCTCCAGAGCACCGGATTGCTTTGTGGCGGGGAGGTCCCTCCAGTGCTCTCTCCCTACCTTATTAACGTCATTACTGACGTAATGACCCCTTCTGTCAAGAAACGGGACTCCTGGCCCTGAATATGAACTCTGCCACTTCACGTTCAGCTCCCACCCAGTGCTCAGGTCCCTGCCCCTCTGCCCTCACCCAGTCTGGTTTCTGCCACGGCTGGAAACCTGCAGAGCAGATCGGGGCTTCACAGCTCTGTGCGTCCTCACACGCGCCCGCTTTCTCCACCTGCCCATTTTATCCAGGTGGAAGATGAAGGCTTTGGCCACTGCTTCGGGATTTTCACACAGCTGGCCAAGGGGAGTCACAGCAGTAGCTGCAGTTTGGGCCAGGCTGCCAAAAATGAGGAAATCCTGGCCAAAAACCTCCAATGAGTGGAGGCAGAGGGAGGTGGAGCATTAACGCGGCCAGTTCAGCCTCCAGCAGCTGCCTGCTTGGCCTGCTCGTGCTGAGCCCTGCTGCTCCCCGGAGGGACCTCGGAGCTGGTGTGTCAGTGGGTGGCAGGCATCGGGGTCTGGGTCAGGGGATCTCACGCTCCCAGTGCAGAAATCTCGCTTCCAGCCCCAGCTCTTGGGTGAGGTGAGCAACTTCAGCGCTCCGGGCCTCTGCTTCCCTGCCAGCATCGCAGGTACTGCTTCCTGCCAGCCCTGCTTCGCATCCATAAAGCAATTTCGGAACACAGCCAGCACAGTTGAAGTGCTAATAATTTCTCCATCTATTCATTCATCTGGCGGTACGAGAAAATAGGGTGTTGCTAGAGATGAAAAAGGTCGTGGATGGAGAACTGCTGCAAAGCAGTGGTTTAATTGGCCTGCAGCACCACACTGACCTCATGTCCACATATCATGTTTTATGAAGCACTGCATCAAGATTTTAAAGGACTGTTTAAACTTTCTTGCCATCATCCTTGCTGTTTGCCAAGCTAAAAATACCATTGTAAGGTTGTTTTGACCTCATAAGCCACGCGGCTAGCTGGAGGTACTTTGAAGAGGATTACCTTACACTCCAGAAGAAATCACAAATTTACACAGCATGAGTCAATTTACCTTTCACCGTAACATTGAATTAGATTGACTAGGAAAAAAATCAGAAGGGATATATGAGTCAGCATAACCTACAGCTTAGATTCACCTTCCCATTGCTCTTACTGCCTCCAGGAATTGGGGTTGCAAGAAAACAACCACGTCCTGGCTACAGTCAAGGGACTTTGCAAGAAGGTGTAAAAAAAAAAAAAAAGGTGCGTGTGAGGGAGAAACTGTGATAGTTTAGATTACCTTCAGCCTTCTCTCCTACAGTGCTCTCTGCAGAAACTGAAAAACAGCCTCTCCTAGCAGCTTGGCATTGAAATCACACTCAGAACAAGTGACACCTGTGTTCAGCCCAGTCTGAAGCCTTTTGTGTGACCGAGTGAGCCTGTGTGTGTTTGGACAGAGCAGAAGGTGCTCTGACTTTGCATTTACTGCTTGGTTGTGACCAAAATCCTATATCCTCCTTTTGCGAGGTCCACCACCCTGCAAACACAAGGCATTACCAAAACTTTGCTTGTTTCTTGCATGGCTGGTTTTCACACGTTGTGTCAAGAATCGAAGAGCTGCCACAATTTGTGATTAATGCTCTGGTTTTTACAACTCCTGGTTATCTTTGATTTAAAGCCTAAGTTCAAGCAGATCAGGTCTTTGCACGTACACATAGTAACTGCTGCTTATTTAATAGTCATCTTGTGGGTTAGCAGTATTTGAGGCTAGGAAGTTTAAGCTTATACATACATTTTGGTCTTATATACATGTATATGTATTAATATGTGAAGCTTTATACATATATATGTATATATAAAGAGCTAATGACAGTGTGATGATCTCAATTGTCATTTACTTATGGACAGGTGGTAAAGGAGTGACTTGAGTTGCATGGGAACCTATTTTCAGATGAGGATCTTACAGCCATGTCCTTAAGGTACAACCCCTTCCATAAGCTTAATCGTGCACTGACTCAGGGCTTCTCTTGGGCCCCCTTACAGTGTAAAGAGCAAGGTCAGGCTGAATGGTGACCACAGACCTTCCTCCCTGCTCCGTTACAGCCCAGCACATTCTCCTCCACTCAGAAAGACCTGTGAGGGAAAACTGCTCCAGTTGCCAGATGATGGCTGTGCAGCAATCTTTGCTCTCCCCTCCCCAGAAGCCGTGCTGTGCCAAGGGGATCACTACAACCAAGGGAATCCAGCACTGCCCGAGCAATCCTTACCTGCATTTTATTTTTAGGGTTTCTCCTGATGAGATGACAGTCTGGTTTTTTGCAATGCTTAGCGTCGGTTTCTCAAAAAATTTGTCCTCAGCAAGACCTGACACAAATAAAGAAGAAACCATGGTTAGGCAGGCTATTCAGTACGGCTGGAACGGGCACAATGCAGCTGAGGAAAGCTTTTTGTTTTGTAAATAGTTCCTAAATTGGGGGCCCACACAGGGTTTAATTTATATTGCTGCGATTCAGTTGAGCACATTGTACCTACCGAGATCCCCTCAGTTTGTTTTTCTTTCCCTTATTCATCTCTTTCTTTTCTAACATGGGGACCCTGTATTTCTGCTAATAGTCTTCTTCCTTTTATTTAGAGCTGGCTGTGTTACTGGATTATTACAGTTTTAGAACAACAGATTAATTTCAAAAGGTTTTTACACACATACAGACCTGGTGGGAATCGGGTCTTTGGGAAACAACTTGGTTCATGAGCTCACATATTACCGTGTAATCAATGGGAGGAGAGAGAATAATTCTGGGAGCAGCTCTTTCTGATTCACAGCCATGAAACATCTGCTATGTTAAAAACACATCAAAAACCTCCTGTTTTCCGAAGAAACATTCACAAATACTGCACTGGAACCAAATAGCAAGCTGCTTTCTTTGAGGCAAATGTAAAAAAATAAAATTAAAACTAGTGCTGGCAGGTAGTTTGCAGTGGTGTCTGAGACCCCATCCCTAGTGCTGGCGTCACAAGGTTTGTCAGGTCACTCACGACAGTGGGCTTTAGTGACAGCAGTGACAAAGTGACAACCTCTCTCCTCATCATCCCCATCACCATCATCTCCTGGCTCAGGAAACATCTCCCGAGAAGCCCCACTTCCCAGGGCTCTGTGGGATCAGGACGGGTTTCACCTCGCCCCCGCTGCACTGATGAGCGCTCGGTGCGGCTCATGCACCACACAGCTTGTGAGCACAGCCACTGCACCCTGACAGCCCCACAGACACGGGCGCTGAGAGGTGCTGGGATGCTCCTGAGCCCTCGCACACGGCCATGTGCAGGGGCTGCTGAAATTCGTGGCCAGAGTGAGGAGCTTTGGCAGGTGGGTGCTGCGCGGCCCCGCGCCCCAAGCGCTCCTGGCACCTGCCTGCAGAAAGCCGAACGTGAAACCCGCCTGCTATCGGAGCGTTCATCTGTGGCAATATCACTTTCAGAAAGTGAAACTGAGAAGAAGCAGAAGTGAGGCTGGCTGGGCTGCTTTCCTTGTCCAAATTCAAAGTAACATAATCAAGGAAAGGAGAAAACAGGCTTAGATAAGTATCTCAATTTCTAAAGCTCTGACATTAAAGCCGTATGTTTTCTTTCCCCTCCTGCTCTTCAAATCTCTATCTTCTTTGCCTTGAACTTGATAAGCCAGAAATCTTTAGCTGGGCTTATAAGAGGCATTATTCTCAGCAGAATGGTGAAGATAATGTATCTAACAAAAAGAGAAACATTAGGGTTTAACTTTTCAACTGGATGAAACAGTGATTTTCTTGCCTCCCACCTCCCATCTCCTCTCATCTCCTTTGTGCTGGATTCAAGTAAAACGCCCTGAGCCTGGCATATTCTCTCAGCGTGGAGAGTGAATCACTCCCACATTGGAGAGCCTGGCTTCCTCCGTGAGCCATTCGAATTCCCAGCAGAAACTCAGTGGAGGCCAGCTCATCTCACGGCACCAGAGTCCTTCCCGGGGAGCATCCTGCCCAGACAGCGTGTTCCTCAACCCCCCTGTTGGGCACACGGAGCCTCCCTACAGACCTGCAGCTGACACTGCACCGGTCCTGACCACGGCTCCACCGTCAGAGACCTCCCAACACCCTGTTCCACATGATTGATGGCTCTGTAACTCTATCTCTAATGTCCTTATGAGAGCAAGTGGGAGCCTGGCCAACATGAGCTCCCTCCAGGGTGACATAGTTTAGCATGGCCCTACCTAAACATTGCTATTGTGTGTAATGCTGTGGATGCAAAACGCCCTCCAGACTCACAGAGTCACAGACTCAGAATCCCAGAGTGCTTGGAAGTGACCTCTGGAGATCATCTGGTCCAAACCCCTTGCCAAGCTGGGTTGTAACAAGCATGTTACATGGCATGGTCTGAGCTTTGGCATGTGCTGTTCCATGGTGTTGAGGAATTTCACTCACCTAAAGCTAAGTGTTGATCTTTGCAGAAAGAAAACAAAAAAATGGTCAGTGTAGCTTCGGAAATGTTTGCTGAGTGTCATTTAATTAGCCAGCTGAGGGGGCTTTGGGCCCTGCGTAGTTTTTCCAGCACGCAGCTACTACCGCGATCCGCTCTGGGCTGTTTGCGCTGACTTCAGCCAGGTCTGCTTTGACTTAGAAAATCCTGGGGTTTTGAATAATCCTTTCTTTGGTTCCTCATGCGCCGTCAATTGTTCTTAGGGCTCACAGTGGCTTAGCTGAAGCCTCGAGCTGGCCTTTTGAGCAGGCCCACGAGGTCCCTCACGAGCAAGTGTGATGCTGTGGGAGGGGTGCAGGGTGCTGCGCCAGGCAGTGGGCAGAGCCCTGAGCTGCTCTTGTGACCGGGGAGTAAGCGCTCGGGCTTTCATAATATCTGAGACTGGTTTTGCTAAGAGAAAGAAAAGTATTTTTCAATTATTCTGTTTAGACATCTGAGATACTTTTTCCCAAAGTTTATTTTGGCTTCAGGAGCTGAAGAAAAGAATAAGCAAAGAGTAATTTTGGCGCGTTTCTACCCCATGGAGGACAGGAGGAGAAATCCCTCTGCCACACACATTTCATCCCTGCTGCCAGGTGACAGAGAGTTTTTCTAAACACAGCGTGTGCCTTTTCTGGCATGCCTGAGCCAAAGCTGAGTGAACTCAAAGGAAAAAAGTTGCAGGGCAAAACCAAGAAGGTAGTGGGGGAGAGGGCAGGATGAGGCCTCACAAAACTTTCGGCCTCCCCTGGTCCCTTTACTGCTGGATTTTGTTTTTTTGGAGGCAGAGCTGGGGAGGGCCCCAGGGCACACTGGATGAGAAGGGAGCTGCTCCACTTGCTTATTTGTTCATTGGACATTGTGTGCAGGTCTCTTACTTGCTGGTAAGCTCTTGGTTGTGTTGTAAAACACAGGCAGGTGCCATCTAGTTCTGGAAAGGGCAAAGTGAACTCAATGTTGGCAGCCCAAAGGTAAGCATTGCTTAAATGCACCATGTAGCTTCGTTATGGTGCTCTTCCTTCTTTGTATGCTGCATGGATGTTCACTATTTTAATGTAGTTCATTTTAATTTTACAGCTTTAATCAGTATGTCTAGCATTTCTCAAAACTAACTAACTAACTAAATAAATTACAGCTAGCTCTGTACTTAGAATCATAAAATTGGAGAATATCCTGAGTTAGAAGGTACCCACAAGGATTGTTGTGTTCAGTTTCATAACAAAACAGTCAGGACTTTAAGAAATGTCTCTCTCTGCCAAAGCAGGTTGACCACAGCTGGTCAAGAGTCTCGCAGTGCCGAGCTAAAGAGAGGCTTTAAGAAGAGCCCTGAGCCAGGACAGACCCTCTGACCAGGGCCTCCCTGCACCGTTTCTGCTCCCAAGAGCTTGTTCTCTCTGCCAGGTTAACATTCTGCTCCTGACAGCGCAGAAAACCCCAAACACAGCACATCGACACGGGTCCTTGGCAGTGAAATGTGGAAGGTTGACTGATACATTGTCCAGGGAAGAAAAGTATATTGAAAACTGCTTTTCCTGGGATAATCTGATTTTGCACCATAGCCAAGATGAAACCTGGGAGGATCCCCAGGCAGAGGGTAACGTGTGACCTCCCTCACCTCTGCCAGATGATTCCTAACTCCATCTCGCTTGGCCGAGGGACATCCCTCCCACACTAAGCCTTGTTCGTGCTAGGACCATCGGTAAGCAGAGATAACAACTATTTTTAATCTCTGTTTCTCATTGTAACAGTCTTCCTTCAAGCATCCTTTAGGCACTGTCACTACCCAGTAGCTATGCCAAAAAGAGCGCTCACAAATGTTTGTGAGATCGAGCGTATCGAGGTATCCTACGTGGTGACAGCTAATGTCAATATCGTACCTGATTAAGAGATCCTCTTATCCCTTTCGGGCACTGCAGCACACAGAGGAGGGGAAAACTGAAAGAACAGTACCAAAGAGCACCTAACCTCTGCGTCAGATGACAAAAAAATAATGTCTAGGCAAAGCACAGACCGCTGTGCTGACAGCTAAATGAAGCAGGTTAGACCAAGGCCCTGATTCCACAAGGATTTGGGCACACAAATAGCTTTTTGCACATGATTGAACTCCAGGGACTATTCATGTGTGTAAAGTCACTCTTGTGCACAGATCTGGGCCCTAGGACACATCAGGTCCCATTAGGAAGGGCTGGAAGTCAGGGTTTTAGAGCTGACTTAGTAGGGAAAGGGGAGAGGCATAGACACATTATTTAAAAACTTTGTCCACTGCTGACAATAGACTGGGAATACTTTTGTAAGCCATGCTTAACTTGGAGCATTTCTGAAAGTCAGAGCCCAGATCAGGAACATAATCTGTGCTCTGAAAATGCTTGGGGGTCACTGGGGGCTCTATGAACAGCGTGCATGGCCCTGATCACCCTTAATGAGATGGTTGCCAGTAATACAGATTGTGCAGATGAATAGCTGCTACCTGTCCTGCCTGCCAGGGACAAACAGATGATGGCTCAGTCTCTCCAAACTGCTTTGTGTCTGCAGCACTAAATGGCACGGAGCAGAGACAATGTGCTGTCCTCTGAGAGGCCAGGGAACCTCATCACAAGGACACAGCTTGAGTGCATCTGGGAAATGAACAGGTACCAGTTTTAAAGGGTATTTTCATGACTGTGTCCCCAAGGAAATCCTATTTCCACTAGAATTAGAAAGTTCAAGGATTCAGTGAAAAGCCGTGTGTGTTTAAACCAACGGCCTGTAATCATTTTAGGATTTGTTTGAAGGTCACCCACTATGAAAAGAGAAAACAGTTCTGCTAGCATTATGGCATCACAAGCCTTGCAATATTTGGTGTGTTTATTAGGTCCTCAGCTCCTGGAATCAGCTTTCACTTGTTATAATTGAGTAATTTTCTGTTACTTTAAAGGCTTAAAAAGACATTAGCAAGTAAGTAAAAAGACCCACCTCTCCCTCCTTTTTGCTGTGACTTTGGGTGGGAGAAGGACATACGATTTTTTATTCTGCCAGACTCATGCATTAATAAAATACCTTATGCTCTCTATTCTAAACACAATATTTTCTAAATTAAGCATTATTGCTGGCTTTGACTCTCCCAGCAAAGAAGGGATGCTCTTGTCTTGAAGACCTTGGCTTTAAATCAGGAGCGAAATTCTTTCTCCATTTTCTTCTTTTCTGCCGGCTAGTGGGTGCTCTGTCAAGCCACCTGATGGGTACCGAGCCAGTAAGGAGGGCAAAGGCCCCCCCGATGGGCTGCAGATGTGGAATGTGTGGGTCAGAAAGGGCTGTGTGCAGGTAGCTTACCCTCCAGATCTAACGTGGCTTCATCACCTCGCTCCCGTTTCATGGTTTGCTCAGGGAGTTCGCTTTTTCAGGTTGTTTGTTCTCCTAAGCCTCAATTCTCCGTATGTATATTGAGGCTAATAATGGAAGTTGTTGTAAAGATTTAAACTCTTCATCTTTTCCTCCACACATGCACAGTGCTTGATGTATGAGGCCGTGCCTCATACAGGAATCCCCCCAGGGAGTCCTGCCACAGTGATGCCCTGTGTGGGCACGTAGCTAGCCATCGGTGGGCCAGTCAGAGCTTCCATTCCTACAGAAGCTGAAGAAGTTCATACAGAATTAAATTAGTAATCAGTAACTCATCGGGGGAGATGGCTAAGATTCTTTCAGAATATCTGAACGCTGGTGTTAACCCAAGAGTATCTGCTGGCGCAGCAGGCTTCATGCTTTTGTTGATTTTCCAAGCCAGAGGACCAGTATTTGTTTAGCTGATTCGTGAGAAAGGGGAGCAGTTCCCACCCATTCTTCCCCTCTGCCTGCTACAGATACAAGTTGTGTGCAGCTCCGCCAGAGGCAGGAGTTCGGATGTAAAGGTTCTCAGTGACAACAACAAAAAATTCAATCATTGCTCTCAAGTGGAGGAGACATCTACAGCACAGGGAAAACAACTGCAAAGTAGGGTGAGTGTTTGGAGATAAGATAAGACATTGGCCCTACTCTTGGGATTTGTTCCTACAAGACTATTCCTCACCCATCGATGCATCAGCATTTCCTGATGAAGTGGCACAGGGTCACTCTGATTTCCTCCTGTAATCAGCAGAAACACTTCAGCAAGGCCACCTGATTGCTTTGTGTGCTGACAGTTAAAAAAACACCGTTAATTAACAGGAACTTCACTCTGATTTTTGGTAATCAAAACATAACCTTTGGAGTTTGACTACACCTGCTCAAAGGCAACTCCCTGAGCGTGCAGTGCCATGAGCCTTCTCGTCTTTCCATGATAGGGATCGCCGTATCAGTTGCAGATTTATGGAAAGAGGCCACAGAAAGCAGCTCTAGGTCAAAATTGTTTGGTCTTTGGTGGCAGCAGCTCATTAATCAGAGCCATTGTTTTCCGTCTGACACCGCAGAGTGTGGAGTCCTACAGAATGACAGAGATATCACTGCCCTGTGCTTATGCTGAGTTACAGAGGGGGGGACACGTCCGTTCTTTGTGACTGCGTGACAAGTCCAGAGCTTAGATCTACAGCCATAAAATAAACAAGAGATCTGGGAAAGGAGGTGGCAACATCTGCGATCATCTGCCATGCACTCAAGCACAATTTGAAGTATTTAGGAAATGCAGCAATCTCATGTTGATGGAGAAAAGGCTGGGAATGTTGTTATTTCTGGATCTGAATTATGGCAATTCCTCTGGGAAAGAGAAGACCTGGCACATCTCCACGATTAGCAAATATGCAGACCCGGTGGGAGAGAGAGACACACACACACAAAAGAGACCATGCTATGCGTGGAAGACTTCAGGGGAAGGAAAAAAAATCAAAATATGTGAGGTATGAAACTGTCTTTGCCTCTCCCCCGATGTGGTCTCCTGAGAACAGCTTAGGGTTGCAGATGCAAGTGTTTCCAATGCTTCCCAGACAGGATTACTTCATGGAAGCTCCGGACATAGCTTTCATTCTTCCTTGAATTGGCCATCCCGAGGAGAGGGCCCGTTCTGCCGACAGGGCTGCGAGGGAGAGCAGCACGGGCGCGGGCTGGCCCCGAGGAGGAACCCCGATGGCAGCAGCCCCTGCAGGAGCCCTCCAGGCCCTGCGCTCCCGCTGCAGCCCACCACAGCCCTGCCCTGCCTGCCCTTCACCCATATGGTAAGGGACTTGCTGCCTCGGTCTTCAGATCCAACACAGCATTTGTCTGGAAGTGAACCTGGCCAAGGTTTCGCTTCTTTCTCAGAGCGCCGAGTGGGAAATGGGAAAGTGGGCTCAGCCTGTCCCCGCTGGGCCCCACCAGGCTTTCCTGGGTCACCTCACATCTTTTAGCCTGTGAACTCCTGGGAGCCTGTTTGTGTGCTGGTGGACAGATCGCTTTTATCGCTTTTATCAGCCCAACACGTCTTCGTAGCTACAGGCACTGCCCAGGTTGTGACTCCTGCTTGTCAAACCCCTACACTCAGTTCCCTTTAATCTAATCCGAATTGCTCCATAGAGGGTAATTTGTATGCCGTGTACGCGGTGAAACTTAGAAAGTTTCGGATGCTGTGGAAGGAACATTTTTAAACACTTTTAATTAAATTACTTTATTATTTTGAGTAGCTATCAGCAGATTAGCTCATTTATCAAGGGTGACATGTAAGGCTGAAAGTCAACAGCCGTAATTCACAGACTTCATGTGTGTCACACAGAGCAGCTCTAAACACTGTGTTCACTCACACATCAATGGGATTGAATTTGGCACCTCTCTATATTTCTTTCAAAGTTATTTGTTTTGTACAGCTGCAAATAATGAAAGCAATTGTTGTGCTGACTCGGTTCCAAGAACTATTCCCCAACCTGCTCATGTGCACAGAAAGAATCAGTCACTATGGAAATCTATCTTGATTTGGGCCAGGACCTCTCGTGAAAAACAAGTAGTAAATCTGTTGATGCAAGCACTGATTTCTCTCTTGCTTCTACCCAGTTTTAACATTTATATTGGACTTTTTATCTGGAGTAATGGACTGCCTGTATTCGGGATAAGAGTAAATAGAGCTCTTTAGCCTGGTTATTTCATTAAAGAAAATGGATCTTTTATTTAAACTTAGAGCATTGGTAGAAAAGTTTTCTGATGTTTTCTTGTCCGTACAATTTTATATCTTTCTAACCTTTTTCTATTGCAGTGCCAGTAACCATCAGACTAAAAAAATAAATAACTAAGGCAGTAGCTTTATTTTCTGCATGGACGTGATATGGTAATTTAGATATATTTTTACTTATTGATCACAACGTTACTGCACGCCTCTTGGCAGGCTGGAAATGTAAATGGTGGTTCCCATACGATGGCAGCACGTCCTGCAGGGGGTCCGTGGTACACCAGGGCAGTAGTAAAGCTGCATGCAGGTCCTCTGCTTGCAAGGCAGGAGACAGGGAGCGTGCAGTGGGGTTTATTTTTCTGAAGGCCTGAGCAGTTGCCCTTCATTAGGTGTTCAGAAGGCACACAGCAACCCACGCACACACCAGCTAATTCATCCTGACTGCCAGTAGAGGTCAGACTTTAAGCTGGCAACATAAACTCCTAAAAGGGATTTCCCTTAGGTCCCCATAAAAGTTGCTAACATCAGAGACCAGCAGTGGTGACATGAAATTTTTATGAGAAGTCAATAAAATAATGCTGTTTTCACACATGTCAAAGATCTGTTCTGGTATCTGGTCATACAGGCACCCAGAGCGTACTGCTGGGGTTATAAATCTAGTCCAGTCCCATCACCTTTGGAGTATAATCATGAAACAACCTTCAGCGGTAATTTAGAGCTATCAGACTTGTTTCAGAGGGAGACCTCTGGTACCATATGGCTTGGAAAATAACACTCATAAATTAAAAGCAAACAGAGATTAAAATAAAAGTCCTTCAAGTTAAATATGCTGGTAAATAAAGTTTCACTTGGCCACACCACATGAATTAATGCACTGGCCAGCATTAACCCAACACACAACCTCAGCTGCCATATATATGTATATTTACAGAGCTGCTGAGGGGGGAATTTGAAATCCACCTAATCTGGCTATTTAAGTTCATAGCCAGAACATGTATTAACAGAGAAATTTTGCATATAATATAAGGTAATATTAATGTGCAACAGTCTTTCAAACTCCTGGGTCAATTAAAATATTGTACTCTAAGTCAGCATACACCTTTGACAATAAAATTTTGTGACAATTCATCCTAAGTAAAAGAGTTTGGAAAAGTGTAAGATGGATACCCTAGAGAGACATCAGAATGACCAGGAGGGAACAGGAGAGAGAACTTATGACATCCCTCAAACTCTAGTTTAGCAAAAAGTGTGTTTCTGTGAATTGTAAGGACTTCAGCCTCTGCCTGCGTGTATCAGGTGAGGAGGATGCTCACTCCTGTTCCTCCTCTACCATCCACAGCCTAAATTGGTGACTCCCAAGTCTCTTCTTGTTTCATCAGCCACTTTCTCAAGAGACCGTTGGGAAACCCTCAGAGTAGTTGTAACATATTCTTAAGCCAGACTAATTGTAACATATCCTTAAGCCCTGAACAGCACAGAGTGACCTTCATGAGATCTGAAGAAAGATGCTGTTAGCCCAACTGATGGGGTTTATCGGGATAGGCTCTGTGGATCCATTCTGGATCCTGTCTTTGTTTTGTGCAGGGAAATGATTTGTTTGCAGTGATTTGAGTCAGTAGAGCCACATGAGGCTTAAGGGGGAGACTAACAGAGCCTTTCATTGGTTTGGTTTGGTGCAAACTGCCTAGATGAGATGGACACTTTCTGAAACTTGGTAGCCTGGCCTTCAATGAACATGAAGTTCAGGGAGGAAATCTGTTCAGTGGCACACAAGCCAAAAAAAAAAAAGGAAACTTGTTCCTACAGCTAAGCTGGTGGCTCATCTTCAATGAAGATGAAAAGAATTCATTGCTGCAGAGATGTTTGTTTTAGGAAAGCATGGGTTTACTCACTGGTATGATTTTAGAGTATCATTTTCTCTCTGTTCTTTGATGTTCAGTCAAGGATCAATAGCCCAAATATATGGAAGAGAACAGTTAAGATACTAAATACATGTGTCTAGATCTCAGCTTTGTATCTTGACTCTGACATCTCTGGTGTCAGGGATGATTCTTAGGCAATTTTGTCTCAACATTGTATGAGTGCTCTGCCAGTTTTCCATATCTCAAGCAAAACTTTGGTATAGTTTAAAAGATAATCTGTCATTTTTCTAATCTGATTATTTGCCAGGTTGTCTAAACCTGAAGTCCAAGAGCCCTCTCAGTAGATTTGATGCTACTTGCTTGCACAGCACACCGTAACGGGACCTCTCGGTGCTACAACAATAAAACTTCTAAATCAGAGTGCTTAACAGGAAGAGCTGGGATCACGGGAGGTCCAACACCAAGGACAGCTATTTATCTGCTTTTACAGTTGCAAGTGGTAAGAGCCTAGGGAGAGGAAAGAAAATCTTCCCAACGTTGTTCTATCAGCATGTCTAATTCATCTCCCAAAGGAAGCAACATTCCCTATCTTTAGGACTATTTAAAATTAGATGAGATAAAGCGCTAGGAGATGTCCTTCAGAAAACATTTGCTGGTGACCTACATGAAGCAATCTCCCAGTGCTTCAGCTGTCACATCTAGGGCTGTACTGGGGCCACGCTGTCCCGCTCAGATGGCCTGCCAGGGCCGGTCTCTTCTTTGCAAACTGCTTTGGTACTGCTTCAGCACTGCTGGGACTCAAAGGCAGAGTGGGCGTGCTGGGCTTTGGACTCAACTGTCCATAAACCAAAACTCCGAAGAGGACTGCAGCTGTTTCTAAGAAACAAAAAGCTCAGAGAGGAATTTGGATGAGGGTCTGCTGAGCTCTGAGAGGGTGGCTTGCAAAACAGCCTCTGACCGTCCTCCACGGCTAAATCCCAATCAAGCCATCAAGCAAGCTGACTGCCCGCTGCCCACCAAGTGCTCGTGGGTGAGTTGTTCAGAAAGGCTGCCTCTTGTCCCGGGCCACGTGCCCTGAGGTTTCCTGCTTGGAGCCTTGCTGGTGCGAATCCAGCAGGCAGCCCTGCTCCCTGGGGGTGTCGGTGGGTCGTGTAAGCAGCATCGTGCAGCACACCAGTGGAAACCGGGTAATGTGTGTTCTCAGGCCTTTTGCAGAGTGCTAAATTCCTCCTCTCCATCACCCAGCCCTCTTTTCTAAGAAAAATATCAGCTTGCATGGAAACACTTCTTTGTACAGAACATCTGTGTCCTCCTGCTGATGAATCACTGACCTGCAGAAGGAGGAGGCCAAGGGAAGGTCACGAGAGGGACACAATCAGAACGGGGAAGGTGGATGGTCGCAGTGAAGCAGAACAAAAGCACACACCCAGATAGCATTATTTTATTAGCTTTTCTGGGGCTATACATCCAGAAGTAAATGAGCCAGAGCCTCCCAAGATCAGCCCAATTGATGAACCACACTAAAGAGCAATGAATTTGATCAAATCACAAAGATCGTATGTGTCAGAAAAGTGCAAATTCCAAATGACAGTGAAATCTGCTTGGCAGGTAATGCCTCTGTTTTCTCTGTTTCTTACCATAACCCATTAAGAAGAAATGGGCTGAAACCAACTTTGGACTTGACGCTGGAATCTGTTTTCGATCAGCTCTGTGTTCTGCTTCTGTCGGCTTTGTGTGCCTGTCTCAAGAGGTTTTACTTTTTTTTTTTTGGTTTGTTTTGAAGGGTGGGAGGTTGCTATTTTGGGAGATGAGATAAAAGCTGTTTGCTCGAGAAGGGGAGAGAGAACCGAACGATCTGCTTAAAACCCAGTCCCTGATGCAGTTAGGTTTCCGCATCCCCAGGCGACGTTATGTTATCTCCTGCCTGCAACCTCGCTGTGTAGTTTGGCCTAACTAGGTCTGCAAGCTGGTTTCCTCGCTGGCTTGCATTAAGCTGGAAAGTACCAATCAGACCCAGGGAATTGGCTGCAAATCGTTTGTGAAATCCTTCTTAATGACAAAGTCCATCAGGCCGTGGAGCAGGGCTTCAATCGCTTCCTTGCAGCCTCCACCACAGCTACCCTGACGTGACCCCGGCTGCTCCCCTGTTTGTTAGGCTTCTCCGCAGCTGTGACATAATGTTTTTGATGGCAGGGCTTGGAGGAATTCTGCTTGTGGCAAAGCAGGAATCTGCTTCGAATTAGCGCTGCACATATTTATCAAGTCTACGTAGCATGGCTGCCTGTTGACAAAAGTCCCTTCTTCTGTCCCCTGCTGCTTTCCAGATTAGCTGGCTGGCCCTGCGAAGGTTCGGAGGAAAGGCAGCCGCCGCTGTCTGGGCGCAGCCTCCTACGAGCCCGGAGCGGGGCAGCAGGTGGGTGATCCTCCAGCTGGGATGCCCCGAGCTGAGCCTGCTCCTTTAGGGCCAGATCCTGCTTCTTGGTTGGACCTCGAGGGGCTCTGCGAGGGGCTCACACACTTCAAGACTCCCTCGTCTCGCTGCCCCACTGCTGGCTGCATCCTCCCTGCTGCTGCAGCGGAGCAACTCCCTCTGCAGCCAGGTGGGTTGGGTCGCAGCAGCTCACATCGGCATCTGAAGGAGCCACGGCACCGGGGAGACGATTGCACGGTGCCTCTGGAAGCCATGCGTTTGCCTTGTGGGACCCTGCTTTTAAAGGTTCTTCACTGACTTTCAGGAAAAGAAAACATTGCTGGGCACCCAGCAGCAGACCCGGTTTGCATTAAAGCCACCTACGCCGCGTAGCAAAAGCTGGGCAGGAAATTCTTCTTTTTCATGTCTAAATATTTAAGGTCTATTTATTTATTTTAATTCCTGTTGTGCGTAGGGATAAAACAAAAATCCTTCAAAGGTTTTTTTTTTAATTATTTTTTATTTTTATTATGAAAAACAGCAACAGAAAAAGACTCGTCTAAAAATAACCATATATTTAGGGCAGCCCCCGGTAGTTGGAGACACAGATTCAAAGGCTTGATTCCGCCAAGGAACTTGGTGTCTCCAGGATCCTACGCATGCATCTCAGTGACAGGGGCATAGTGTCACTGGGCTGTGAGCAGAAAAACCATCCTGGCTGCAGAACCTTTCCTGGAAGACTGCATTTACCCCAGTCACTTTGGACACAAAATTTTGTCACAGTGTAATTTTCTAATGAAAAGCTCTCTTGTTATGTAAAACCAAACTGGTTCTATTCTTACTACTGATTTCAAGCTGAGCAGAGATAAGCCCACTGCTGTTTTCTTTTCCTAAAAAGTTTCCCTTTTCAGCCCAAGAGTTTATTGCAGTTCCCATAGATAAAATGTGCAGTCACTCTTTGAAGATCAGTTCTTGTGCTGGATAGTTACAGATATCAACAAATGTGACTCTAAGAGCAATTAAATGAAGAAAGCAGCTCCTGGTTTTGGAACTCTCTCCTGACTATTTCTTGCAGAGTAACAGAAGCCCTGATAAAAAACACACAGATCTGTATGAAAATGTCGAGGAGAAAAGAGAGCCATGGAAGCTAAGTGAGCTGTGAATGAAAGCAAACAGAACACCACTACCAAGAAAGAAAAACGTCACCGCATGGATTCAGGCAGGGAGAAGTACCAAGGCTGGAGATGGAAGAATAATGGAAATGCACACAGACAATTAACAAGGTTCCTTCCCGTACTGAATCCATGCACAGAGCCATGAACTGCTGCACTAAGAACCCAGAGAGGCAATTCTGATAGGGAAATCCAGATCTGAGGCCCTGCAGAATAAGCGAATGGCTTGTCAAGGCAGAGCCCGCGTTAGCTGGAGTCCTTACTTGTTCTTTCAGAGGTCTGTTCCCATGGTTAGGCAGTACCATTTTTAGCATGGCATATGAATTTGGGTCTGTGGACTATGCTACTGAAGAATTTCTCCATATGCTAAAGAAAAACAGCAGGTTCTCTGTGTCTCTTGCTGAGTGTGGTACCTGTGTGCTATACATATCTGAGGATGAGGGGGAAGCAAAGCCAACTACAGTCAAACAGATGCATTGAAAAAGCAAGTACTGCACAGTCAGTTAAAGGTGGGTTTTGTTTTGTTTTGTTTTTTTCTGTATGTGTAGTAAGTTCGCGCAGACGCCTGGATCTGCACAACCAAGCCAGAATGAGACCAGCCACTAGTCTAGCCAACAACATGCAATACTTTGACTGAAGGAAACATGCTTGCTTTCCAGCTGGAAAGAGAAGCTGACCATTTTGCTGCACTCCTAAGATATTGAAATGTTTATATCAATTTAAAACAGACTCTTGCAGAGAGTACAAAAATAAAGAATTTTCAGGCAGAGACCTCAGAGGCCAAGTTGTAAACCCTTGGCTAAAAGGTCTTAGGGTAGAAACAACTGCAGAGCATTAACTGCATAGCAGTGGTTCATACAGGAGCCGTAAGAGTAAAGACAGTATTTTAGGAAGATTGCGAAGCATTTCATGTGGGCTTCAGCGCAAGGTCACAGGATGTAAGAAGCTTCGGGAGTATCCAAAAAAATAAAAATAAATTAAGTTGTTTGAGAGTAAAAATAGCTGTATGCCAAGCACCAATCCTGCAATCCTTATTCACAAGAGCTGCTGTGTTGATATGAGCATCTGTCCTGTGGGACGTGACTGGTTGCCCAGGTTTACTGCACCTTGCAGCCCAAAATAAAGAGATCGTGACACTGGGCAGTGGCTTGGTAATGAAGGGGCAGGTTCCACTGTGAGGAAACAGAAACTCTGATGTGCTCACGACACCCCCGGGAAGGAGGACAGCAAATAGTTTTTGGCATTCTTAACTTAACTGAGCTATTTTATAATTACAAGTCCTTAAAACAAGTGTTAGATCTGTTTAGCTTTCTAAAAATCTTTCTAAAAGGTTTCTGTTTGTTTTTCAAAAAGTTTTGTTTGTTTGTATTTTGGCCATGAAAATACAATTCATCTTAAGGGATTTAATGCGATTGTACAAAGATATCAAAAAAGCACGATTCAATAGCCTACAGCCTGTTACATGGCTCTTAAAAACATCATCCATTTCATACGAGCAAACCAGCACTCTCCTGAGGTGTGACTGCCACACAGCCCCCTGCCCACACAGAAGTGCCAATGTTTGGGTGCCCTCCTAGGGCCTGACTGAAATCTGAAATTATTTGTTCATCAGCTGATTTTCTCCCACTCTCCACGAGCAGCATTGCAGACTGTACAGCCTGGCGTGCTTGCAATGGTAAGCATAACCTGTTTACTTTTTAAAAATGTGTATGTATGAGTAATTCTGTGTGATTCATTTAGCTGTCTTTGTTGTGCCTTAGACCAGTCCCGCGGTTATTTTAGAAGACGTGTTATTTTATTACTGCAATGAACAAAGGAACTTTCTCTTTTCCCTGGTTTTCACAAAAATGTGCGATGTTAGGAAGGGGTCAAAGAGAGAATTTTCTGGTTTTCCTTTGACATCTCCAGTTCTGAGCTTGGTTAGGAGCTTCCATGTGTCCTATATGGGCTTGGACCCTCCCGAGGCAGTGAGCTGCAGTAGGGATTGCATGCAGCTATGACTTCAATCTCTAGCCCTTCCTGGGCATCCTATTCAGTGGTGAAGCAAGGCCAGTTACAGTAGATCGAGACTGACTCTTGCACTGGAAACAGCACTTTAATCTCTTAGACTTTCCTACTTTCCATGAATCTTACAAGCCTGCCGCCACGTGCCTTCCTATTTTGGGAGTTTTATTCATTCTGCTTCAAATGGAAAAGAAATTTGCAGGTGTGTTGTCATATGGTAGAAGGATTATAGTTGTAATTCAGATACCTAGCAACAAAATAGAAGGCAATGAGAAGGCTCATGTAGGAACCTTCTGTTTGCAAACTTCTGCAATATACTAATTTTTCTGTTCCACTGATGCTTCCTTAGCAGAACATTTAGTATCAAAAACCTGAATCCTGAGGATTTGGACAATAGTAAAATGCAAAGCTTCTTTCTCCCCTTTAAGCCCTGCTTGAACGGTGAGGTTTAGGATCTGCAGTCTTTGCTGACCCTCCAGGAGAGCTGCAGGAAGAGGGAGGAAGGGAAATTGTTTTGTGTTCAGATCCAAATATAAAATCAGCTCAATGTTCTTTTCTCCCTCATCAAGAGATTCACATTCCTTCCCTCTCCCAGCTTCCCCCGACACTGCAAGATCAGTGCATTTGGGTGAGTCCTTAAAGCAAAGTCCAACAGAAAAAAGTAATCCAAGTACAAAGTTGAATGTTCTTCTATTTAAAATGCAAAGAGGATAAAATCTGCGGCTTTAGTTCTTCTGTTTTCTTAAAAGAAAAGACCTCTTACCCCAGTCCTGTGCAGGATTTGGCAAAAGAGCTTTCAGCTACCAAAGTCCTCAAATGTCTCACTCTCAGTAAAAACTGTGGTGAGTCTCCTCCTGAAGCTCACAACTTTGGTTACCTACCGTCCCCACCCTTTCCGTTCTCATACCAGGCTGGGACTGGGGCTGGCTTTGAGAAAAGCCAGGGAGTATTTTTTTTTTTTTTTTTTTTGCCATTGTATTTTCATGGCCGAACACCAGGAGTCAATCTAGGAGGCATCCACAAGGTGCCAACAAGCCCTGAAATTTTGTCTCTCTCCTAAGAGCTAAACCTAAGGCACTATGGCAGGACCTGTTCTTCCCAAAGCAGAGATCAGCTGCTAGCACCTCCAAGCCACGGAGCCGTGGGAGGGCAAAACTTGGAGCTGCTGCCTTGGGTGATGGTGCACCCCTCGCCCCCGTTCACAGGGGCTCACTGTGCACGCATTCAGCTCGGCCGCCTTCTCATAATGTGCTTTCATCTCTCCCCATTTTAAAGAAAGCACTGAGCACCCCACCCTGTCCTACAACAACTGCTGAGCTATTTACCACTCTGAAAGGAAATCCCATGTCACAACCCCTAGGAGCGCAAGGAATAATGTCCGGAATTCCTTTATCTGTGACTAGGCCTGGCGCACAGTCTCTTTCCCGTCTCTTAAGTATACACAAATATATTCTTTTCTTTTGTCAAGGCAATGGGCCCAGATTTTAATGACGGTTTATTAAAAAATAATTAAAAAAAAAAAAGGTTTTGGCAGCGCTCAAGAACAAACGTTCTCTGTGTTTAGGCCCCTTTGTTATTCAAGGTGAAAAGTGGCTAGAAGGGAAAATGAATCACTGGTCTTTGCCCTCCATAGTAAATTTGACCTCCACTGTTTTAACAGCACCTAAAATTGGTGTTTGGGGCTAACCAGGGAAACAATGCGGTAAGTCTCATGGCTGCTTCCTACGACGATTTTGCTTAAATTGGTCAAATCATCTCTTTGGGCACTGCAGTCTTTTTTTAACCTTCGGCTTCAAGGCTCCCGCTCGGGTCTCCGTGCCAAGTTCTGCTCAGCTAAAGGCCATGCTTATCGCGTGCTGGCAGCCTGCAGAGTGATGGAGTAAAAGATGGGCACTACCAGCTCTGGGGCAGCGCTGCCCTGGGCCAAGAGGACAGAAAGGAGGGGAGACGCCACGTGTAAGCACCCCCAGGTACGTGGGCCCGGCGCTCCTCACACACACCAGGCCTCACATCGCTGCTCCATGAGGGAGGTGGATGGAGGCCCTCGCACCACTGCTCCATGACAGGAGGCAGCTGGAGGCCCGTCTGTCCAGCTGAGCTGTCCTGCCAGGCCTCCCTGCCATGTTCGTGCCCTTCCAGCCCGGCAGCTTGAAGCCCCAGGGCCTGACCCGCTGGCATCTTGGAGGCAGCTGCACGGACTCCGAGTTTTGCCTCCTTGCAGGCCAGCAGAACAATGCAACCTGGAGCAGCAGCTCCAGGGGAGAGGGGAGGGAAATCTATAGTAGGAAACGGCTGGGAGCGAGGAAGTTGCAACAGAAATATTGGCACCAGCAGGCCGAGGGAGGCGGGGGAGGCAGGCAGGAGAAGGAATCTTTCCAGGAAAAGAACGTTCGTATCAGATACTTCCAAAATTAAAATATCATTGTGTCGGAGAAATGTTTCAAATATTGGCAGCGCTGCTGGCTTGGCCCGCCACTCTCTTCAGTGGATCCAGCACTCTTGCAAATCAGTTTGAAAAAAAGTGTTTATGATCCTTCACTGTCGAGCCCTCCCATGCAAAGAGAAAGACGCACGCCAGTGGGGACCGCAGAGCCGCCCCAAGTGATTCATGGCACCCGCTCCTCACGGGGTGGTGATATTAGAAAGCTGACAGCCTTGTTGCAGTACAAATAACTCACCAGCTGGAGTTTACTGGCTCTTTTATTTATATTCCTACAGCATGCAGGCAATGCCAGATGTGCTGTCCCTGATTCGTGTGTATTATGTTTGATGTCTCTCATCAGAAACAACGCTGGGCTAAATCCAGAAACTAAACTGTTTTTAGCAGAGATAAATATTTAGGCAAGTCAGTGATTGGCAAGAGTCTGTCCCTCCCTTCGCATCCCCTTTCAAACTGAAATAAAGGTAGCAGCTCAGCATGAGCACATCAAAGATCTTGTCTACACAGGGGGAGCACGGCGCGCTCTCACTGCCGGCTGAGCCACTGCCTTCCAGCAGGCTCCAAAGAAAGGGGAGGATTTGGCAAAAGGGGGCCTTCCAGGGGCTGAAACCAGAGCATTCACACTGCATCCCGTCTACGAGCTGGACCACAGCATCCAGTTAGCACCTGCTCTTATCTGTGTGCTGTCAGGCTTTCTCCTGTCTCTGGGGCACGGCAGACTGTGTTGCTCCTAGATGCTATCACAGACCCTGACAACAGGGAGGGAATAAATCACACCGCTTGCCCTGCCTTTTGTCAGGTGTGGATGTGTGTGTAGTAAGCTGACTTTGGATGCCTGTTAGTGGTAAGCCTGGATTTTCCTTTGCCCTGTGTGTTCTGGTCCTTGAAGTGTATGTAGAGCACAAAGGTTTCAGTTGTAGGACACTGTACGGAGAGGCTGCATGCGTAGGTTTTTTCCTGACTTGCTGACAAAATCACTCATTTCTCCACTCAGAGTAAACTACACTATGTGACTAACTCCAGCACACTCCTCTGAGCTTTGTTCCAAGGTCTCCTGAGGATGGCCTCTCTTTCCTACATTGGGATCCTCCACGATGAGATACTCCCTGGCTTGCCCATCCTTCCCACATCACAGGGGCTGCCTTGGCAAGAAGCCTTTGCAGAGCAGGAAGGATGGTCTGACTGTGCAAGGCTCACCTGAAGGGACTGAAGGAGAAATTCAGGTGGATCTTCTCTCATTCAAGTCAGCCATTTCACTGTGGCACAGCTCTAGGACTACCCTGCTTACAACAGAAATGTACAGGATGCTCTGAACTCCTAAGGGAGATGGCAAGGTGTGGGAATTCAATTCATGCAAATCAAAGTAAATTAGGCCCTGCCATTACCCCACACTGCCAGTAGCGGATTGAAGGTCACCTCACTCGTGACTGGCCTTGTGTTTCACAACTTGATTTGCTTGACCTTATTTTCCAAACTGTCGCATGCAGTGAGGAGATGAGCCCATATATTACAGACCACCTAGCCTTATGTTGACTGTGCTGGATCACAAACACTCCTGCTTCCCATGTCCAAAAGATTCAACTCGGTATTTCATCAGCATTGTTCCCCAAAGGGAAACCCATTTCTATATGGTCATGGCCTTATTACAAAGGTTCTGCATCACCTTGAGTGCTTCAAAGAGATGAGATTGTTGTGCAGTAAAACCAGAAGGCAGTTCTCAGTTTCACCAGCCCAGGGTTTCAAACTGCATGCATGTCATTCCTAGCAGCAATGATTGTGGATGCAGGTACTATGGGGAGAACACGATCTGATGATACCAGTTATGAAGGCGAACAAGCATCAAAAACTTAGCACAAGCACCCAACGTCCTGGATAGAGGGGTTCAGAAATACCTCCCTATTTTGTATCCTGCCCAATATCTGCTTTTGAACAAGGTCAAAGAGATTGTTATTCCCATCAGAGTGTTTCTGTGTTGAAATGTGGAATTTCTCAGGAATTTTTCATTAACATTGGCTTTGGCAGATAAAATATTGGCTATGCCAAAGACAACAAGCTTGGGAATATGTTGATCTTAAGCACAAAGATACTGTACTCAGCGCTGCAGTTCACTATAAATGGATTGCCCCAACTGACAAGTAGAATAATAACCATGAATATTGATAATGCCCAGGTGTTTTGTTTTATGTATGTATTTTCCTCTTAATTAAAATGATAAGAGTAGCATATTCCAATAAAAACTCATTTATGCCATCCCATTTTAAATGAGAGAAACTGTTCAGTGAGAGATTAAGAAATTTTAATTCTAATTTAGCTTGGTGCAAAGATCAACTTTCTACCTCCTCAATAACACACTCTTCTTTAGATGGTGTGACTACACGTGAGAAGTGCCATATTGCTGGCCGAGTGTATCAGAAGAAGTGGCTGAATGAGCGCTTCGTGTTCTGTAGCCTCTCTGGACTTGCTTCACAAATGGAGTTTACCAGGTGAGTGTGGAATTTGTGTTCACCATTGTCCAGAAACCCATCTCACCCCAGGTCTCTTGGCACCGGAGGCTCCAGTGACAGTCATTCTGGGAGGGAGAGAGGGAGACTTCTCCCCCTCTTGCTAGATGTTGTCAGGACACCTCAATACATCCCTCACCCTTAACTGATCATCGCACCGGGCTTCAGTGAGACATGTAAGTCCCTGAGGCATCTTTCTGCACGTTGGGCTCTGTCTCTGCAGCGTTCTGCAGAGGACTACTGCAGAGTTACTTTATTCCCAGAGCCTTGCAGCATGCCTTTGCCTTCTTCAGCCACTTCACAACCCCCTCACTCTGTGGCTCTGTGCTTTCTCTCTCTCCAAACCCTAACTCTAGACACTCCCCAGGTCCAATACACGTCCCACCAGGGACTTCCCCCCAGACTGGCCAGGACTGAAAAGTTTGGCCAGTCCTCAGCCTTTCCTGGCAGCCCCTTCATAACCCCACTCACACTGGGACTCCTCTCTCTCTCTCTCTCTCTCTCTCTCCAAACCCTAACCCTGACCCTAACCCTACCCCTAGACAGCGCCCAGGTCTAACACCCACCATCTTTTGCTTTCTCCATGGCTATGCTCACCCTCCAAGAGCCTTTTAGGGTGAAGGTCCAACACCCTGTGCTGAAAAATGGGGAAGTCTTTTGTGGAAACTGATACTTAAGCCCTAGCTTAAGGTTTGGGTAGGAGCAGACTTCATAGGAAAACACCCAGGTCTGTGCCAAAATGGCAATAACAATAATAATCGTAGCAGTCTGCATTTCTAAGATTAGTTGTGTGATCGCTTACAAAGGGATTTAACCTTGCAACATGTTTGTGAGGTTGGTAATTAATTGCTATTATATACTGCTGGAAACTGAAGACAGATAAGATAAGTATCTTACTTAAGGTCATACAGGAAGCCTGCAGCATGGCAGGAATTAGAAGTCAAGTTAATTGGCTCCCAGTTGTGTGCTGAGCTGTGGGATCATACATGGCCAGCCTCTCTTCAGCTCCACAGGGGCAGGAAAGAGCTGACACCAGCAAATACCTGGTGTGGACTGCAGCGTCCCCTCCTGTGAGGGTGGCCAGTGGGGCAAGCACGAGGGGCAAGGAGGAAATAGCACGCAGCAGTATTTGGAGCCTTTGCTGCATGCTGCTCGTTCCTCTTCCCGAAAAAACATGCAAATTCTAGAACAAGCGTGCTCCTAGAAAGAGGGACTTCTCCTTTTGCTTCCTCAATTTTGATAAATCTACTATTTGTTGCACAGTCTGATACCTGTAAGTACCTGATTTCTGCTGGGTGAATGCACTAAGAATACAAATGTGCTGTGAGGATGTGAGGGCTACCTTCCTTTTCTGAGGAGGGGAACCTCCTCCTGAATGTCAGCACAAACACTCAGTCACACACCAGGCTCATTAACCAGCTCTCCAAAATGCACCTCCAACATAGATGTGCACAGGGGAGACGAGAACAAACTCTCAATCTGGAATCCTTTAACTGTAACACTCAGCAGGGGAAGCCATTAGACAGGAGCTGAAAATTAGCTTTGCAAATTTCTCTGTGCCAGAAGACACAGTCAAAATGAAAACCAAGAGGCTTTTTGGACTATGGTTGCAATTGAAGTGACACTGCATCCATTTGCATGTGTGTGTGCATGTGTATGTGTGCTTCATGATTCCTCCAAGGAAAGCTGCAGCGTATGTGTGGGCCAAGAGGCTGAGGGAGGTGCTGCATTAAAAAAAATTGAGAAAAACTGTAGCCTTGCAAGCCCTGTGCATCAACGCCGTGCACCTGGTGGTACCCAGGTAAGCAGACTGTGCACGGCAGCGTTAGCAGGGAGTGGTGTGTGAGACACACCTTTTGGAAGGGACAGGCAGCATTTCAGAGGTAGGCGTCACACTCCTCAGACTGTTCAAAGGTGTTTGCAGGAGATAGGGTAACAATGACTGACCTAGTCTCTAATCTTTTTCATCAGCTTGGCTCTGTTCCCATGCAAAGTACATGAGAACAAAACATGTTAGTGCAAAAGAGCAGCGGAGAAACCCAAGTTCTGTAGCAGTCTGTCTGGAGGACAGGGGAGAGATTCATTTCTGGCAGTTCAGGCAATGCCTACCACGGGATCCCAGTCCTAATCATTGCAACCTTTAGTGCCTCAATATCCTTGTAGCTTTAAATGGCTTCTTTGGTGATGGAAGTGAAAGATGAACTAAAAATGTGGCTCCCACCACTGCAGTGCCTGAGCTGCGTTTTCTCTTCTCAATGTTTATCGCCCCGACTTTCCAGGGAAGAGGGGAAGTGCTGGTTGCCCTGATTTGCAGAGGGGCAGAGGCACAAAAGCAGCAAACATCTCTGTTCTGGAGTTAGCCATCTGTCAAAAACATTGCAGGTGTGCCCCCAGGGGATCTCCCCTGAGGCGTTTCTCAAAGGACAGGGAACCAAAGTTGAGCTGCTTCCACGTCGCAGCTTACATCCAACCCCCTTGACCACCTTGGTTGGTTTGGAGCACAGCGCCTGGCCAGCACCACCCCATCTCCTTCCCAGCTCAGCCCAAATCCTGCAGACCTGGCCTGGTCTCCTCTGCTTCTGGCCCTCCTGGCATCACCAGCGGCATCATCGCCACCGCGTCTGCCCGAAGCACTTCCACCCCCAGCCTGGGCTGCAGGGAGGCTGCTGGATGTGCAGCGTGTCTAACAAGACAGCAGTTCAAGGCAGAGGAAGACATAAAACCAAATTATGCCCGACTCCACGTTCCTAAGAATGTAAAGGAAATGCAGGCAAAAATGAGCTATACAGCTACAGAAAGTTAATGTATGCTCATTTGTGTATCAGAGCATTGTCCGGGGGAGCTCTCAGTTTCCTCTCAGGATCTATAATGAATAGGCCTATAAGAGAATGTTATGGCAGCAGAGATTTCTCTTTTCCTACTATTTAACTTAGAACAATATAGAATCAAAACAAAAAGGCAGCCTTTCAAAGACCAGCAGTACAATACACGCTAAAGGACATCACTTCAGCCTTAAATGAAAGAGCCCGGGAGACCTTTGCCCTGTGTATGCTGAGAATTCCTCTCCCTTGATCATATACATGGCAAGGAGATTGCTGTCTGAGATACCCCACATCCCGCCACACCCCGGTGTCACAAACTCGCTTTCGCTACCAGCAGATGACAAGACCAGAACCCAGATAAGCAGAAAGATTTTCAAACAGGAAAGATGACCAAAGGAATTGGGCTGTTCTGGGCTCTCCTGAAGTTGCTCTTTGACCCCTTTTGCTGTCCCTTTGTACATTTGGTTAGCCTTGCTCTAAATGTAGGTGACACCAGACAAGACTGGGAATTAAAGAAGCAGCAGCCCAAAACAATGGCTCTGCAAGGCGTTATCTGCCCAATTCGTCAGGGTGAAGTATTTATCTCCAACAGTAACAGCGATGGCTTTAATTGTGGCGTTATTAACTGCTAGCTGTCATTGCTGCTCAAAGGATGCAGAATAAATGCACAAAAAGAATTAAACACTACATCAGAGATGTCCAGAACCTAGAACAGAGATCCCAACGTCCTAGGAAAAAAACCTCCATTTTTGCCTTTACACTGTGCACTGCACTGTGTGTTAAAGATTACACTTTGCCTTTTGTTCAGGAAAAGAGCTTGTTCTCAACGCTGGTGGTTTCCATCTTCTCAGGTGCACAGCGCGGTTGTGCCAGGTGTGACCCAGGGAAGGAGAAGCTGTGTGAGGAGGAGGAGGAGGGGAGGTGACTGCATCACTGCTGTTTGCGCATCCCTCTGCCACTGCACAAGGAGAAAAACTTCAGTGGCTTTTCTCTGCAGCAGACCAGCCCCTAAAGGACGTTCTGCAGTACTGCAGAGGCAAGGCGAGCTATCCGGGGCACATTTCTGTCACATGCACTTGCAGACCCTGCGACAACTCGTTGCCTTTACAAATGGATTTGATTTATGCTGGTAAGAGGTTCACGCTGTCAGCTTTTTGTCTCGTATTTCTGGCGTAATTGATTCTGCCCAGTCATTTCTCTTGCAGTGATTATTCCTCTTTTCCCAAGCAATAGCTGCCTGTTGCTGAAAGACACCTTAATCTTTTTAATGTAAACTATCTTGAAAACAAGATTTTTAGATATAAAATTTCTGTTACACCAGGAAGATGTTTAGACTGAAATTCTTAGCTCAGGCGGTCTCACTGAGGGACATCCCAGTCAGAGGCAGACAGAAAGGCAGAAAAAGTTGCGTTGCTCAATGACCAGCCACAAATCCATGTAGCATTTAAAAGTCTACGTGAACATTTTGAACAGTGATACTGTGATATAGTACAGTGGAAGAGCTACGCAAACTCTCCTCCATGGGAATCAAAAGTAGTTCAGTTTTAGCTTTTCCCCTAATCCCACTTTGAGCACGGATTTTTCAGCTCCTCTGCCCTGATTTTCTCAAAAGTGCAGGACGAGTTTGGCAAATGAAAACTGAGATTTATACCCAGACAAAACTGTCTCCTTTCCCCTTCTTTTGTCCTTGTGCCAGAAACTCTCGAGAAAGCTGAAGATACCGTCATGAAGAATGTTAAAACAAATTGTGGCACATATTCTTGGGATGAGGAAAGGAGAGCCTTTCTCTTGGGAGCATTAGTCTGTGCTCGTAGACTTGTGGGATGTCGTAGTGCCTGTTTGTGGCTGCCTGCCCTGTTTGATATTGTTTACCAGCTCTGACGCTCTGGATAGTACATTAGGAAAGAAAAGTTAGCAATTGAATGTTAATAACAACCACAGTTATGCACAAACGTACAGAGAGATCAACTTCAGGAACCAGAGGAAGGCACGCTACGTCATGGTTTATTAACTGAAATTAATAATGGTGTTGCACCATGCAGGCTTGAACATCACATTTCAAATGCAAAGTAGAGAACCATAAAAAAGGCAGAGTATGTGGCTAATTTATAACAAATGTGTTTAGCCTTGGAATAAAGATCACGCTGCAACGAATACATTGTGAAAGCCCAAACTGCTGAACCCCCTAAGGGGTTTCTAGTCCCTTGTTCTCTTCCCAGAATGTTCACCTGGTACAGGCCTTAGGACACGAATAACCACATCTGTCGGTCTTTTTAGTTGAAAGGAGTATAGATTGGACAGTATCCCCAAATAGTCCCGTGTCTCCATAATGCTAAGACTAAATCAGACGTGTATACATCCTTCTTCAAATGTAAGGACAACATTTCCTGGTGGGGATTTGCATCTGGAGCCAGATGGGGGAAACCTCCGACATCCCCTTCAGCATCCTGCTCGCTCCTGAACTCACCTTGCCCAGGCAGCTCCTTCATCCCAGCAGCCATGCCATAGCGGCCCTTTTGGTTTTGGCCTGTACCTCCCTTTCATCGGGGCGGGTGATGTTGCCCAGGAAGAGCTGCATTTCACATGTGGCGAAATGCAGCACGCCACAGCGAGCCAGGTAATGGAGCCACCCGTGTTTATCTGACATGGTGCAAAAGCCATGAGAAAATGGTCCACGTGTGAGCACAGCCTAGAAATTCAGAGCAATTCCAAGCCTATAAATACATCACACCGAAGACGTGTTTTGTCTTTCTGGACAGAGTTAGAACCTGATATATTGGTGGATTAAGTAATAAAACTGTTAACGGGATCATTAGTGGCTTCGTGGTAACAACCAGCCCTGACTTTCCCAGAGACCCATGGTGTCATTGTATTTGGAAAAGCCTTCGCTGAGTAGGATGATGAGCTGTGAGAAACACGCGGCTGTCTTTCAAAGTGCGATGGGCCAACTGCACTGAGACCGTAGCCAAAGGAGGCTCTGCCCCAGGCAATCCCTCCCCATCACACGCTGTGCTGGGTTCACGCTGACGTAGGGTTCTGGAGATTAATCACCCTCTCTGGTGATTCCGATTGGGCCAAGCCCCGCTCTCTTCCCTGAGTTCTTACTCCATCGTTACTCAACAGGAGATTTGCCAAGATTGAGGAAAAGTTGTTTTTAAGCACGAGAACCTCCGGGAGGCTTAGCGGAACGGGACCTTCAGGGCCAAAATAAACGCCAAGCGAGCGCACGCGCGGCCCCACGAACAGCAGCCGGGGTGGCTGGCCCCGAGGCCACCGGTGCTGCAGCCTAGGGGCAGGGCCACCCACTGGCTTTCCCTCTTCTTAGAGAGCCAGCGGGGTACTGAGCTTTCTCACTGCGATTTTTCACTTCCAAAACGAATTGGGATTTGCCAACAAGATCAGTGAAATCTCCACCTCTATCAAGCATGCGGCAAGAGAGCAGCTTTCAGCCAGTTCTCTTCTCACTCAGATCCTACCACAAATGTAAAACCAACCGAAGTAAAATAAATGTTCTTGGTCACAGAAAGGCAAATTCAAAGACAGGCTATTGTGTTCAGCTTTAAACCTGTGTAACGGAGAGCAAAGATCGACCCAAGTGCACGAACACGAAATGAAAATAACCCAGACATCATCCGTTTGTAGAGAAAAAATGTGGCAGGCTAAAAGTTTAGCTGATTCTCTCTGCTTCACACCATGTAATAGCTTAAATTGTGTTTAAAAGGTTCTCGGGGTGACATCATCGTTTCCATTCACTTGAATCACCCTTTAATTGTAAGAGTACAAATAGTTAAAAGCTAGCCAGATTTGCTGTTTAGCTCTCTGTCCCCCTGTGTCATGCAGCAAGAGCTGCTACAACTTCCTCGCCTGGTGTACACCTACCAAGGGGTCTGGGAAAAGCATTTCTCCCACACCTGGGCGCTGCATTAGGAGCTCTGATATCCCTCGTGGGCTGAGGAGCAAAGCAGTACCTGGGCTTTAAGCAGTGGCTGTGCATGAAGTCCTTTCCCTTATCTTTGCAAATTAGCGCTGATGGAGTTAATTTGCAGCGAATGGAGAGGGGGGGCTGCGTGGAGAGAGGAGCTGTACCTTCAGCTGGACAACACTGCACCTGTGGGATTTATTTTTCTGCAAGGAAAGACAGGGACCTTGAGGCTTGCAAGTGATAATCCACTGTGCCTTACTTCCCTCCTTTCAAACACAGTTGCATACGTCTTCCTGTTCAGGGCTCTGGGCAATCTCTTCCAACAGCCATTTCCTGTATGAAGGCGTACTGTAATTAGGATTGCCCACAAGAAGGGTTTCCAAATGCTACTGTGTGGGCATGTGTTACAGCCCCTCGGGGAGGCAGCTTCAGGCAGCTGGAAGAACAAGTGAAGAAGCAGAGGGGAAAAACACTTTTTATAACTCCTGGAGGACACGCTGTCGTAGGCATCCGCACATTAAAGGCCTGAAACGGCAGCCCCTGCGCAACCAAACCCCCAAATTCGGGAAGTCCAGGCTTGGTATCAGCTTTCAGGATGATCCCTGTGGCTACAAAGAGCCAAAGCAAGCCCTTCTCAGTAGCAGTGAGGGAATCTAGGATCAGGACTGGGATACTAAGGAGGCTCCGTGCCCGTATCACCAGCTGCAGGCTTCTGGAGACAAGGAGAAAATAGCTTCAACTCCCAAATTATTGTATTCAGCGCTAATTTCAGCTAATGAGGTATGGGTTAATGGCAAACAGGATGAATCCCTCACAGGATAGCTGTTTGTGTGTGTGTGTTTGTGTGACATATCCCCAGTCAGTGACAGGGGCTGTCCCAGTTTACCCACAGCTAGGGAGGAGTGGGCAGAGTCGCCCCGTGGAGATTGCTGCTTTTTCTGCAGACTGACCTTAGGGTATCTATAAGGAAGAATTTAAGGTGTGTAATTTCTGAGCTGTGGGCTCTAAGGAAGCAAAGATTTTGACTGCAGTGTTTTAAATTCATGGAGATTTTTTAAAAAATGGAACAGGTAATGACTAGGTCAAGCTTCCTTGACCCTCAAATCAAGAACAATCCCAGAAGGACTGAAAACTCCCCTCTCTACTTCCTTGGCAATCGTGTTCCCACAGTTCAGAAAAACACAGGAAGATCTAAGGAAACCTATGTGGAAATGCAAAAGACAAAGGCAAGTGGTCTGAAAATAGAAGGCTGGTCCATATATTTCCTTTACATTCTGGTCCTGAGTCCAGTTTTTGGCTGAATTTTGAAATCTCAGGGAGCATATGCTTTTGCCATTCTCAGCAGGGCACAAAGGAAAATAGGCTTGTTTGGCCTTGCCTCGTTTGAAGGGTTAGAAGAGGTCCTTTCCTTCTTACCCACTGATGTCTAAGATTCCTTTTCAGTGCTGAAAGCTTTGCAGCTTAGAGCCGCAATGAAAGCCCCGAACGCTGGTTGCACACGCACCATGCACTAGCTGTGACTCTTTTTACGTTTGTGGATACTGGGGGGGGAGGCTTGAAAAAATTGCCCTTCAAAAGTTGAGTTCAGCATGAAGACTTGGTGTGTCTGCTTGCAGAACACCAGGGATTTGGCTGCAGGTCTCAGACCCTGGCTTGGCTAACTCTGCACCAGGCACCATGTAAAGGCAAAATTGATTTTGGTACAGGGAAGAGAGACTGTGCAGACCTCTAGAGCTGAGAAATTCCTCCAGACTTTTTCTAATGTAAAAATTCGAGGAATCCTGAGCCCTGAGGGGAGTTTAGGAGACATCCAGGAAAGGGGGGAGTGAGCAGGAGAGGGGTGTAGGATGTAGTGAGGACAAAAAGTATGTGCTGTAAAGACAGGCTAATCCAAGGACTTGGGGATGAGGGCGTTGGGCTGCCTTGTAAAACAGTTCACACATCTACTCACTATCCATCATAAAATGGTTCACAGACTCACTCCCCACCAGAGTACATAGCTGTATGAAACTGTTAGCGACTGCCTAATGCAAAGCTAACAACTGCACGGGGCACTGGCTCAGCTGCCCTCAATATGTGGATTCATTGCATGCAGTTTCCCAAACCTCTGAAAGCAAAAAGCTGAGATGGTCCCTCCGGGGCACACGGGGCAGTGCTGGTTGTGGCCGCATGTGCTGCACAGCCTGCCTCAAGGACGGCAGAGAAAAGCCCAGATTCAGCTCTGTGGAGTGGGCACGGGACTGGAGATTCTTTCCAGCTTCCTATTCCCGTTACTGGAGAATGCAGGAGGTCCGGCCAGGTCACCAGATTTACCTAGTTCAGTTCTGGATGTGTGCTGATACCTGGTTTCGGGTGGGCCGGGGTTCCCCACGCAAGTGGGTGCAGCACTCGGGCAGTGTGGAGCTTGAACAAAATGGGCAGCAAGCAGTTTTGTTCATCACAGGCTCATGAGATCAGGCTCCCTACCTTCTTTGAACCTTCCTCCTTTCTCACTTGAAGCAAATGGCTCACGGGCAAGCCCCTAAGATCACAACTCCTATACAGAAAGCCTCTCTTCACATGATTTCTTCTAATCTTGGCTTGCTCCTGGTGATTGCAAGCTCTCTGCTGCTAAAGTTCTGCTCCCTGGGGCAGCCTTCAAGCGTGTGCTTATATTAAATGCCATTTCCAGATAATAACCTTGACTGGCTGATTTTGGCAGGTTCTCCTATTTTCTCAGTGGCCTTAACAAGAAAAATTAAAGAAGTGCCTAACCCAGGAGATCAGTTCTCTGTTGCACACGTTTTATGCCCTCTTGTTTATGTAGCCAGCTTTTCTGGCCATGTGGTGGAGTACAGCTAGATGCTCTGCCCGAAGGTGAGAACCAAAATGCCTCGACTGGCACCCAGCAGCCTTTGTGTCCCGTCAGTCATTCGAGCTGCTTTCTGAAGGAAAACACTTGGGACACATCTATTTTGCTCCTGGCTGTTGTTTAGATATTCTGAATATCCTTTAATTGCTTCCACTCGTAATTTCCCATTCCAGTGACATCAGGCTGGTCTAGAGAAAAAAGGAAAGGTGGAGCAAGGGAGATGAGAGGGAGTAAGCACAAGAACTTCGGCAGGGCTGCTAAGCTTCAGTGTCCTTCTCATACTCTCTGTGAAAGTCAAACGCTGCCTCCTGGAAATTTCCTGTGTAGTTTTAAAAAATGCAGGTTGCTGCTGCTGCCCCCAAAACTGTTTTGCTACGTAAGCTGAAAGCAGCTCCTCTGTTCATCCTGTCCTTTGCTGATGATCAAGTGACCCTTGCTGCATATGCTTTGCAAATGTCTTTGGAAGCAAAAGGCACGTTTCATCTCTGAGCGTATGCAGCATAAGGCAGACTTTCACCCTCCTTCAAACCATGCTGGCAGTTTGGAGGACAAACTTACAAAAAGAGGCAGCTCACGTACCACTGACTGTACCTAAGAAATCTCTTGTGCTTGTTGGAAACCTTTTGCAATAAGGTAACCTGCCGGCAATACACATATTGTAAATACAGCCCGACTCAATGGATTACTTCAGACTGAGTTGGGTTGAACTACTGCTTTGCGAGCAATTCAGAGACCATACAAAAGAGTAGAGACCACTCAAATGTACACTGCTGCTCTTATTTAGATTCATGTGTATTGGCAGACCAAAGGGGAAACGTGTGCAGATAAATATTTTTGAAATTTTAAAAGAAGATATGTTAAGTTCTTGTAACAGAAACCTTCAACAAACAATCTGGTTTGTATTCTCAGTATTCTTTTGGGTACGATGCTGGTTTTTAGAAGCTCAGGGAGTATTCAGAAATACTTTGCATTTTTTTCCTTGCCTTAAATAGATGAATTAGTGTAAGAGATTTCCAGTTGGTTTTGAAAGTGGCAGCTTCAGGCAGAGAAGCTCATATATCACAATCTTATAAAAAGTCTCCTTTGCTTTTTATAACATTTTCCCACAGTAAAGCAAATGTTTAGAAATAACACCAATTAAGAGACACATTTTTGGTTTACTAGAACCGATCAGCAGCCCATATTGTCGGCTATCCAATCCTCCACTTCCCAGCACTGGCTGCCTCAGAGGAAGGCAGAAGCACACCCTGAATGCCTCTGCCTTCGCAACAGCGCGCCGCCGGCTCCGCAGTCCTTCTGGCTACATGCGGTGGGCACCCTCGCTGGCAAGCTGGCAGGGTTCTGAGCTCCTGAAGCTTTTGATTAGCTCTTGACATGTGGCACATTTGAAATGCATCTGTTAGTAAGCTAAATTGCCTTTCCTGGTACATTTGTAGGTCTGTTTGCAGAAGAAGTTGCAAAATGAAACAAACAAAAAATGTTAAATTCCAAACTGGCTTCAGTGTCAAAGGGATCAGGCAGGACCTAATTTTAATTCTCGAATCTTGTTAGTTTTCCAGTGTTACGTCATTGCAATTACCGTGTTTCTTCCAATACCGGAAAAGTTATTTGGAAAGCGTATATATTAAAAACTTTTTGATAATAATATCAAGGAGCGAAAGACACTACGGAAGGTACTGCCAGTGTCAATAATTCTTTTCAGATGTTTTTTTTAAAGGCCTACCTAGAACTTGTGCCAGCTGTCGGCATCTCCACAACTATTATTACTATGTAAAAAGTTTTTAGCAGAAAGCCCCTAACTAGTACAAGAAAGAGTTTGAAATAAGCTCTGTAATAAACGAAAAGAAAGCAGATATTTCATGATACCTGTGGAACTGTCTTAGGAAATTTAAAGACACATGAAATATTTTGAAGCTACATTTTAAGATGGGGCAGGAATTTGTTGGGATGAAGTTTGCACGGTCTCTCCTCCCTGCTAAACGTGGACACGGAGCGAATGATCCTCCTTGCACCGAGTTCTCTGAAGGAGACCACCCATTGATCTGGATCAGTTTTACAGCTATGGACAACTTCTGTCCTCTCGTATCCCTGGCCCACGTAGGGGATCTGCTGAGTTGCAAAGCAGGACATAACGACACAGCAGCTGCAACCACTGATACAGAAGGAGAGGGCACTCCAGCTCCCTTGCTGAGGTTTGGTAAGGGCCACGAGTGTTCCCTTTCTCTTGGCTGCCTGGAAAGTCCTGCCCAGGAAGGTGCCCCTGGGGCTGGGCAGCTGCACTGCCCTCACTCAGCACCTCAGGGGCAATGTCTTTCACCGTTGCAAAATCATCTGTCTGCCTTTTAGATGTTTGGGTTTGAATCAGATTCAAGTTCTTCAGCGTAACTCTGCCTAACTTTGACCAGAAAGATCCCAGAGGAGGCTTAACCTACAGCCTGCAGGACAGATCCATGCCTCTTGTCCCTTGGGAGGTCAAACAAAGTTTGATTAAATTCACCGCTGGAGATGAACTTTGAGGGAAAGGTGACTGAGGAGTTAATACCTCACTAACATCAGTGCTATCCAGAATCCTCCGACTTCCTGGCCCTGTTTCAGTTTGGCTTCCAGCCTAATTAGGGCACACAGACACTGTGCTAACAGATTCTTTTCCTAATGATGGACAAAGGTCTGACAGCCATAATGCTGCTTCCAAATCCATCATGAGCCTTTGCCTACAGGGACAGTCAGCGATGTGCCTGTCTTCCTTTCCTTCTCACTGGATGCACACATTGCCTTCTCTCTGCCAGGCACTGATGAGAAGGTGAGCCTGGACCAACTTCCAAAGCTGTTAGCACCAAAAGTGCCAGGAAAGCAGTGCTGGTAAGTGAAGAACCAAGGTGGCACTGCAGTGTGGGTACCATCTCTACCCAACCTTTTCACCCAGCCACTGGGGTGCCACTGCACCATGCTCCACTTCAGGAGCACTTGCGGCAAGAGGTGCTTTCTCCCTTCTGCCCAACACTCGCCCTCATCTCCCTCCGATCCGCAGAAGTCTGTGGGGATTTATTTATGCCTTTGTGAAGCTCCAGGCTGGATTTCTGGTAACGTACCTTCTACGGGCAGCCCTTCCAGCCTGTGCATTAACTGCCAGTTAACACATGCATGTTGGCCAGGTGGAGCAATTAGAGGACCCCTCAAGGATACACAGGCTCCCTGTTCCCCACCAGGTGCACCTCAGGGTGCAGCTCCTGGTGTCCCGTGCGGCATGGGACCACGGCACCAGCCTTACTGGGGCACTCGGACCGAGGGTCACCAGAGTGCCGGCCATGGAGGGCTCTTTGGCCTGCACCATTTGTGGTGGCATTTATTTATTTTTTTTCAGGAAAAGCTGGACAGGCAGTTTGCAGCACGACCTGAGGATAACTGCTTATTGTGCAGGGAGCTGTGGGGAGGATGCTGTAGGGGATATGTGAAATGCCCTGGGCTAGCACCTTGCAGCCAGCCTGGGGGCGTTTCTGCAGAAGGAACCCATCTACGAGTGGAGCCAAGAAAACCAAGGATGCTTCAGCGTGTCCACCTCATGAAACTAACCCCCAAAAGGCTTGTAACGTGCTGAGCACCCTGGGAAACCCATCCACCACCCAACAAAACTCGCGGGGATCTGCCTTCAGAAGCTACCTAGCACCTCACCCCCTCACCCAGCACGTGCCAACGGAGTAACTTCACCGAGCACAGCCGAAACGCCAAACCCTCTGCGTTACCCCTGGGCTCCCCAACCCCCACAGAGACCCCCAAACCCCGCAGCCTCCCCCCAAAACTTACACCCCCCCCCCCAACCCCACCAAGCCCCCCCAGCTCCCCTCAGGGGAGCCGGGCAGCGCCCCTCGCCCGCTCCCGGGGAGACCCCGCGGCGCCCCCTGGCGCCCGTCCGCCCGCTCCCTGAGGCGGCGCCGGGCGCCTCCGGTCCCGGCCGCGTCCCGGAGCCCTCCGGGGGGCTCGTCCCGGGGACCTCGGGCTCTTACCGGGCGTCAGCAGCAGCAGCAGGGCGCAGGCGGCCGTGGCGGCGCTGGGCCGGGGGGCCATGGCCGGGCGGAGAGCTTGGCCGGAGCGGGGCGGGAGGGGCAGAGCGCGGCGGGCAGCGAGTTGCCGCTGCCGGTCACCGCCTCATCCTGGCGCCGCGGGGCTGGTTCTCGCCGTCTTTTCTTCCCGAGGTGCAGGTTTTTTAAAAGTTTTGTTTGGTCGTTTGGAGATCCGGGATAACTTTATTCCTCGTTTTGTTTTGTTTTGTTAATTCAGGGGGGTGGGAGGCAGTGACGGCGCGGAGTAACGCGAGGGGTTACTGTAACACCCCGAAAACCTGGACCCCCCCAAAAAAAACAAAAATAATAATAAAATAATAATAATAATAAAGTTTCCTGCGGTCGGCGAGCTCGCCTGGAGCTGGGGCTGAGGCGGCCGCCGGGATGGGGGCGCAGGTGCGGCGGGGCCGAGCCCCTGGTCCCGTCCCGTCACCTGCCGGGGGACGCCCCGAGGGGCTCGGGCATGGCCGCAGCCCGCCCAGGGGCTTCTCCTCCTCCTTCTCCCCCACCCCTCCGGGTCCGCTTTGCCTTGGCTGGGAAGTTTGATACGAGCCCGGGATTCTTTATAGGGACAGGAAAAAAAAAAAAAAGAGGAAGGAGAGACGTCACCAGGCAAGGGGACTTCACTCTCTCTCTCTCTCTCCCTCCCTGTCATTTCACAGAGCTCCTGGATTTCCTGTTGCTGCTTGAGATGGGGCAAAGGAACGAGCCGAGCTGTGCCCCGCTGCCTCCCTGCCCTGCAGAGCTGGAGCTGCGCTAGCATCAGGTGGCAACATCCCCCCCGGGCCTGTCCCCGCTTCCCCTGAAAGGCAGAAGGGCGCCCGAGGTGCCAGCATCCCCTCCCGGCACAGGGAGCACAGGGTAATGCTGCCGAGGAGCGCTGGAGCACTCTCTTTACTCCCTTTCCCTGGTTATTTTGCAGTTTGGGTTCTCCCGGTGCTGCTCTGTGTGTCTGTCCTGCTGGAGTGCCACCCTAGTGCTCCCTGCCCCACTGCCTGCAGTGTTGCAGCAGCCGCTGCCAGCGCACCCCATGCACTTGGGGCACAGAGAAAGTTTCTCGTTGGAGTAGGACATTCTGGGCAGCTCTAATGTTGTTAATATTTACACAGCTCAGCTGCCTCCATAATCTCTCATGGGTTTCTCGTAACAGCTGCTTCTGTGTCACCCAAGAATTGTCTCCAGGCATTTGGGTGTAGACAGATCCACCCACGTGTTGAGCTTTCCAGCCCATCCACGTGCCTTTGCTCTTGCCATGCCAGGCAGGACTGGAGCGGGAGCGAACGCTCCTTCAGTGTGGTTCTGGCAGGGGACTCGCAGATGCTTCCCCTTTTTTCGCCTCCACCCCAGAACAACAGAGTCCTTTCCTGCTCCAGCGCTGCTGGTTTAGCCCCAGGTGCCTCCTGGGCTGGTGCACCTGCATCTGCAAGGATGAGAAGCTGTGCTGAGCTGGGGCCAGGTGTCCTGGGAGATGTCCCTGCTCATAAAAGGAATGCTTCTGGAAATGCAGCTGGCATTCAGGTGACAGGAGGGAGCTGTTCTGTGCTATCATTAAATGCACATCCCAGTTACATGGCTTTTTACATACACAAACCACTCCACTCTACTGATAATGAGAGAGTGGTGGAAGCTCTACAGCTACTCACACAGACTGTCACTCCCAGTAATGCCACAAATGAGGCACTGGGGTTAAATGACCTATTACAGTAAAGCACTGTCGATCTCCATAGCTGAATGGCAGGGTTTGTTTGGAGTTTTTGTTACTCTAGCTCAGTTTCTTTTCAAAAGAAGAGAAAAATAGCAGGTGTATTAGACCTTATACTGAATGTATATCATGGGTTTTAATGAAACTGAACTGCAATCAAGATATTATGAAGTTTCCAATGCCTATTATGTGGTGCAATTGCCTAAAGGAACTAGGAAAATAAAACTAACATTCACATTTTAAAGAAAATGTACAACATTGAAGAGGCTTTCAGGGTAGGGAGTAGCTGCATTACCTGAGCATTCCCTAGGCTTCCAACCTTAGATGCTATCATGCTGGGGGAACCTGGTATGGTGGCTCTGAGGAACAGTACGGAGCGTAGAGTGGAGTGGAGACACCACGGCATCTCCAGGTGGGGACTAGATTGTTCTTGTGCACACCAAGACTGATAAGCCGTACTTTTTGCTACCCTGGGCCAACGACCTGTCATGTTTTGACAAATGCTGTACCCTAGTGTACTTTTTGCTCATTAGAATATCATTATAATACCAAAACACGTCCATCCCAAAAGCTACCCACCTCCAAGGTGCAACCTCCCCTCACTGACCACACGCTCTGAATTTCTCGGAGCCTATTCCTTTAAACGGAGACGGGAAAACTTTTCACCATTCATAACTCAGATATGCTTGACTGCGGTCACTCAAGCTCCAGCTGAAAGATACAAAATAATATAAATTGGCCTAAGAGAGAGGGGATGTCAGGGAAGATACCGTCTTAGGGAAGATACCACCGTCAGGGGAGATATCATCATGAGGGAATACACCATCCTGAGGACATCCTGACCCCTGGGCTCAGTCAATGGACTGAGCCTCTCTTCGTCCCCAACTGGGACGCCTTTGGGTGAGATTTGAACACTTGGTTATACTGTGTGTCTCCATGGAAACTTAAAAATCTCTACAGAGTCTTTGTGCCTTTTAAAGCGTTAATTTCCAGGCTGTGTACCTGTGTATTTCATGCGTGCTAGCTTGCTTTTGCGGACAGTAAATTATCACCGGCAATCCAAAGACCCCGGGTACCTGTTGCTGTAATAAATCGCACTTCACTGCATTGTTCCTAGCTGTGATAGCTCTCATTGAACACGACTAGAGTGAGGGTGGTTATATGTTATTGGTGAATCTGTGACCGTGGTAGTTCAGTGCTCTGAGTCCGACCAGACCCATATCAGTTAATGCGTTAGTGGTGAATCTGTGATGGTGACAGTTCAGTGTCCTGAATCCAACCGGACCCGTAATGGTTAATCGGCTACACCCCTTATTGCAACAGAGAAATTGGCATAGTCAGCAGGATTGCTATGGATAAACTGCTGCAATAATGCAAATGTTTCCCTTCCCAGGTGGGGAAGGAGTGGGCCCAAAAATTTTGGAAAAATCAAGAGGGAGTGGTAGAGCACATTGAGTAGTGTCAGGCTTCACGAAAGATCAGACAACGAAAGGGTAAAGGTGTGATTTGTGCTGTGTTAGATGCCCGTTTGTCTTGTGCTCAGCAAGAAACTAAGGAAACTCCTGCTCCCAAACTGATTTCTGATGTGGAACATACAGCTTTGAAATCAGAGCATGAGGTGCTGAAATCGTCATCAGCCTTCATAAGGGAGACAGGAAAAACATTAGGAATCAGAATGGATAAACTTTTAAATGAGAATAACAAACTTGTGACTGAAAATGATAAACTTGTGGGTGAGAATAATCCTCTTAAACAATTGCTGGAGAGGTTTAGTCATCTGTTCAATAGAATACAGCCTTCTGTTCCGGTTAAGTGGGATCGTAGATCGTGCAGACCCTGAAAGCTGGGATGGTGATTTTTGGTTTGACACTGATGATGATGTCAAAAAGATTGCTGATTCTGAACCTCAATTGATTTTCTTGAGACCTTTGGTTAAAATTGAGACTACCATTGATGGTGATGATGATGAAATCTGCACTACTGCGTGAACAATTTCATGGTTACCAGCAGAGTTGGTTAAAATATGGGAAAAGTTCTCAAGGTGGTCAGGAGAATTGGAAGTTGATTATGTGTGGCGAGTTTCTCTTGAAGGAGGAGACCGAATCCTGTTGAGTGAGGAAGAGGCAGGAGACTTTTGGGGACCTGGAGTATTTTTAACCACCACACCAGGAGACCATAATTACTCTATAACTGCATGGGAAAACTCTGGGGAGAATTGCCTAACCGGAAAGCCCCCAGCCCATACAGAAACTGCAACTTCTGCACCGAGCCCAACTGAGGAGGCAGAAACTCAGCAAAAAACCTCCTATTCCCGGGGAGGGCAGTGAGCCACCTTGCTCGGCAGGTATTAGCAATTCAATGGTTCTCTAATGAACACTGACCCTGTCATTGCTATTCCCATTGGACCCCGACAAATATCGTTAAATTTTCTTAGTGGCACCAGGACCCAAATGTCAGTAATTACACGTGAGACAGCACAGCCCCTGAGCGTTGACGCAGGGTTAAATTCACCGGGCTCAATGGTGCACAATGCCCCACCACAAAAAAATTCACTCTGGCTGCCAGAGGAACAAAAATTAACCGGAGCAGAAGTATTAGTTGGTGCTGCATGTGCTATTTTAGGACTTGACATACTGCGTGGCCGTATGTGGAAACTCCCTGATGGAACTGTGTGGAGTTTCGCGACACATCAAAGGGATTCAGGCACAGTGAAACTGAGGCTGTTACAAACAGCCATACCCTTACCCCCCGCTAAAATCACTAATGTTCGGCAATAGATAGATAGTGAAAGCCTTCTGTGCATCTAACAGTAGCAATAACTACTCCCAAATATCCCACACACATGGGAACTCGAAGATTGCTGTTTCACCCTCTTTCTAACCCTGCCGGTTGAATACAACTGAGCGTATTTTATTTTCTTTCGTGTTCACGGGAATCCTGAGTGAACTGCATGTGGACAGCTGGAGAATCGCAAACCAACAGTTTGGTTTAATAATGCTGTGCTTTTCCCCTGGCCTTGATGCAATTACAGGCCTTAAAGGAAATTTAGCTCCTGTGGTTGTGCATGGAGCTGAGGTGTTTCACCGAGACATCTAACCATGCATTGTCACGGTATAGGACAAGCCCTAGAACATCTCAAGACAAAAAGGACCTAAATCTCTCTATTTTAGGTCTACATGGAAACAAAATATTTTCCAAAGATGAATGGAGTTTGAATGATTCTCTAAGAATGGATGAACTTCAAGACTGTCTTTTGGGGTTACAGAGGCACAGAATTATCAATACAAAAAAGAACATACCAATTCAGCCTTATGTTAATCTCAATCCTTCCATCTTCAGCACAGGTCCTTATATAGTTAAAAATGTGGGACAACAAGTTCTCGTTACCCCTAGCTGGTCTCTAAAAGGGGTATTGGGAACAGGGTTAGGTATATTAAATAACCGCTACTACAGATGAGCTAAGGAAATTGGAACGACATTTTACCCCATTGGGAACAAATTGAAGAACTGTAAATGCCCTTGGAAAAACTCAAGGCAACACCTCCCTTGCCTTGAGCTGCATCCAAACCAGTTAATGCTAATTTTCGTATCAATGCCCACATCACCCTTAAGATGACAAGTGCATTTTCTATGCATAAAAATGTTTTTTAAAACAGTTTCCTCCAGATCTGTGTTGCAGCAATGGACTTTTAAATAGTTATGGATAATAGTAAAGACGAATCATATATGAAGCTTAATTAAAGAACAGAAATTCTAGCTTAGTTTAAGAACTGAACTGTATTTTTAGTTTACAGGAAGGTGTTAAAGAATTCATTTGAGGCTACTGAACAACTGCTAACAAATTATGTTTTGTTTATGTCATGCCCCAGATAGCCTTGTATTTGTTGATAAACTTAACTGTCTTTTTAATGGAGACCAAATGCCTGTAGTGTGTAGTTTCACAAGTAATTCAGTGTGAGAACCTGGCCGAATGATCCTGGGAATTATTTTCATTATTTTTCCCTCAAACTATGCAAAGCCAAAAAAAAAAGAGGTTGTAAGTACGACATGTTTTGTTCATGAGCATCCTCGCATGCCTATAGCAATCCTAAGTGTAGCAGGCTTCCCTAACACAACAGCACCTTCCATTTCTACAGATGGAAAAAGCAATTTGCTAACTGGACTAGAACCTCTTCATAACAGTACAGCTCCTTTTGCCATGACAGTTACTCCATCTGAGGAACGCAAAGCTCCTTACTAATGTCTTTGCCTCACAATACTCATGGGAATTGAAGTAGGGCTCGAAAAGGTCGTTTCACTCCCTAATTAAATGCTTTTTACCTTTGCAAAGGCACCTGGCAGCTGTATCAGCGTGGTCATAAATAAATAAAATAATAGTAACAGGGAAGTGAAGATATGTCTGGTGGAAATACTAGGCAACTGGGATGGAAAGCAATAACCTGAAGGAGTTTGGCCAGAATATCAGAGCTGTGGCCTCGTGCATCATGAAGCTCTGTGTGTTTTGTAGGGCCGAGGCTGTCTACGAGAAACTTGCGCTGACGGGAGGCTCTGACCATGCAGCTTGCTTGGCCACCCCTTGGAGGATCTTCTGTCCATGGATGGCACGGATCTCTACGTGGAGTTCCTTCGTGTAGAGGCACTTTGAGGCAAAGACAACCTTTCCTATCAGCTTGAGGGCAACAATCCCAACCAGAGGCTTGTTCTGCAAGGTAGATGCGTTCTCCAAAGCAGCTCTTGCCCTTTCTATTGGAGAGAGCTGATAGTCACAGCTGTGTGCTGCACTGGTGAGTGCTGGCGTGGGCGTCCAGAGCTGAGTTTTGTTATGTGCCAACAGAAAGAGAAGCGAGCAGAACATGTCAGTGAACTTAAAGAGGTTTTTTTGTGCTTGTGGCCTTTGGTAGGTGAGGAGAAGGGCAGTGACTGCCTTCAAGGACTGTGAGTTGGCAGGCCCTTGGATTTTCATTTCAGTGTGCTGTATCAGGGAGTTCTGTATCATTTTCCTAAGAGGACTTCGAACCCTTTTTGGTTGTAGGGCTTACCATGTCCTGTAAATCTAAGCACCCAGACGAGGTGGTGGAAATAGGCAGGACATTGCAAGTGTGCCTTGCACTTGGCTGCGTCGTTCTGGGATAAAGCAGCGCATGAATTCATCCGCGGATTTGATGGGAGCAGCAGGTGCTTTGGAGGCATATGCTGACCTCCAGGACAGGCGTGGAGCTGGCTGCATACGGGTCCCTAAGCCAGTTAACTGGGTACATTGCCCATCCCCAGTCTCACCTCATCCCTCGCACAGACGAGAAGCTTTGCCAACAGGAGCTGCCTTAATCTCGAGGAGAGCTGCGAGGCCGTTGCTGGGTGTGCCTCTCTCCGCAGTCTGGTCAGGCTGTCTTTATTTGCACACATCCTGTAGTCCCTTGGGGATGTAAAGACAAGTTAACGTTGGCAGTCTATGCGCAAACAGGGTGGGGAACTTTTTGATGAAAATATTTTTCATTGGAAAATGGCATGTTATCAAAACAGAAACCTTCTGTGGGAAGACTCAGCTTGGAATTACTTCTGCCCGGGATGCAGTTGCTGGGAGAGGAAGCACCGTCCCAGCCTCGCGTCCTACTTTGTGATGTTTGGTGTGCAAGGGCTGAGTTCAAGACTCTAGCCTGAATTAGGTCAGAAACCTTTACTGTGATTTCTCATGTTTTGGAGGAGTCCCCTGTCCAACAAGTCCATTGACCGCCCTTTGGCCGCTGCGTTCGGCTTCTTGTAGACACATTTTCTCACTCCTCCCTTTGTTGTGGAAACAAAGGAAGAAAAGGCTTCATGAAAACCCCATTTGGCTCAAACAGAGTGGTGACAAAACGTTTCTCTAGCTGGGAAAAACATTTCCTACACAGCTTTGTTCAAATATACAGTAGCACATAGGCAATGAGAAGCCTGATAGCAAGGGATGTGGGGCCAGCAGAGCCATGGGCATGTTTCTCGTGACTTGGTGCTCCTGTGTGGGATGGCAGCTTCAGAGGGGCTGGGCAGGAAGCACATACAGTCCTTAAGAGAGCCTCAGTGCACCTTTCACTTTCGTACATAAAGGGAAAAGAAGCCAAAGAACGGTTTAATGAATCATCCAAAGCCACAAAGCAAAGCTGGAAGAGGTCTGTCAGTCAATTAACAGCAACAACAGAGCAAAAATATAAATAATATACTCCAAGCAATCATATTTTTGTTTCAAAACTGTCAAGAATGAGGTATTGTTTTCCAGTGGGCCTATTATCCATCCCTGCCTAGCATCCTGGCAGGCTGTCCCCTTGCTGGCCAGTTGCATCCACTACCATCCAAGCCCCGATCCCAGACTGCCCTGACACTCTCCCCTCCGACAACCTTCGTGGCACTTGCAGCGGTGGAACAATGTGCGGAGCTGCCTGAAAACACCTCTTAAACAGATGTGTTCAGACACCAGAAGAAAGCAGAGCATTTCATCCTTCTGCTGGAAACTGGAGATTAAAGGATAAAGATTACTCGCCTCCCATTATTTGTCGCTTTGAACTGTAGTCTGCTTTTTTAAACTTTAACACAGGGGAAGTGTGTGATGTTCCATCTCTTTGTGTTTCCTCTGTGAGGTTGTTTTTGAGCATCTCCTTGTAGCTGTTTGACTCAAATCCTTTATAACTGAGGCTGCCTGGGGAGATCCTTACAGTTTATAAATATAATCTAGGCCTTGGGCCCATACAGCTCTTAGGAAGAATTAAGTGGTTTGGAGCACTAGACAGGCTTCTGAGCCAAGAGTACAAAACAAGAGAAATGTTAAGGAAAATAAATAGCCACCAACAAAAGGAGACCGACACAGGGTTTGATTACTATTTTGTTCTGCTAGAGTCTGTGGCAGAAAGACGAAGATACCCACCTAATGAGGAAGAAATTCATGAGCCAGGTTTCAGCCACACACAGCATTTGAGGTAAGAAGAATATTCCATCCCTCTGAGGTACTTTGATCCAAATCTTTTCCTTGCAGTGACCTTCCTCAGTCAGGGGCCAGATTTCATGTGAAAGGTTTTCCCTCTCCAGAATGTGAACTTCAAAGTGTGAGAAAAATGGGTTTCATCCAGCTGTAGGCCTCAGAGCAAGCAACCAAGAATGCTTGTTTTATTTGTTTTCCTATGGATTCTAATTCCTTCTTACACTTTCTCTCTCTTTCTGGATAAAGCAGGATTTTCTTACCAGAAAGGCTGAGAATGATAAACACAGTGCACATCCGTGGTATTCTGCAGATGTTCCCTGTAAAGTTCCTGCATACATCCCCACAGCACGCTCACCAATTACGACTGGCTGACTCAAGTCACTGGAGTGGAGGGAGAAAAGCCTGAGAGGAAGAAAAAACACAGGTAGGCATCGGCAGTGGCAAGACGGAAAACCACTAGTGATTCCAGGGTGCTGGCGTTAATCAAGACACTAGCCACATCGATCATGAAAGAGTTAGGATTAATTCAGCCCATAACACAAGGCTGGGCTCTCACCCCAAGAGCTTTGTAACGTGGCACCGGAGGGGCACTGTGCCCCAGTTCATCACTGAGCATTACTGATGCTTAGTCTGAAGATTTTTAGTAACTGTGTTACAGATGCTGCACCCCACTCCAGCCTTCCCTGCAGGGAAGAGTTTTGGATTTGCCTGTACCAGCTGATTTTCTCACCACCTGTTTGCTACCTGTCTGTGATTGCAGTAACCACAGAGCAGCAGCTGGAGCAGCAGAAGGTGTTCCCTTCAGCGCTGACCTGGAAGGCCAGTGGGGAGAGACCAGCGCGGTCCCAGATGTCCCACTCACCAGACAGACCATCCAAAAAAGCTCCACAGCCCTGTGCTGCTGCCCATCAGCTGTAGAGCGTACGATAAGCTTGCAGTGATGTGAGAGCCACTTAATCATGACACTATTTTTTCTTCCTGTTGCATATGCTGAAAGATCAGCAGTCCTTTCATCGAGATGCCATCTTCCTGTTAGATCTCACAAGGAAATGCTTCTTGTCTCCGTAGGACAAGCGTTGAGATTATCGCTGGTTACACTAGCTCCAAAGTAAACCAGAGCCACATGACTCAGTGCAGCCAAGCCTGTGAGGCAAAAATAGCAGGCTGGTGTACTGAGATGGTGGAGAGAATCAAAGAGACACTGTCTACCAAAATTAAAATGTCTGCAAATGAGCTTTCAGCCAATGTAGAGCCAAAAGAAATGTTTCTTCCATGGGCTTACTTATTTTTGAAATCTGAAAGGAAGCAGTTGCTAAAGACAAATGGACATTGTGCTGAAGGTTTTAGAAATGAGAGATGGTAGCACAAAGACACTGATAGTGAAACTGCCATCACTGATCTGCATTGTCCACGCTGAGAGGCACTGAATAAAAGCTTGAGCTAAAGCCAATGGAAGTGAATAGAAGTAAATGGGAAGATTCCCGCTGCCTTTAATGAGTTTTGGCACCGGCCCTAGATGAAGAAACATAACTAGCAGTAAATAAACTAGGTTCTAAAAATCCTTTTGCCTTCAACAGAACACAGCGTTATTAGGAAGATGACAAAGGAAATCTGCTTATGGTGCAGGTTTTTTAAGAAAGTGTGACCTGCCTGGAATAAAACAATGTGAGCGTCATGTGTTGGCCTTGCGCAGGTCAGCAGCAGCAGCCAGACTGGAATCTCAAAGCAGAAAACCCAAACCTGTCCTGGCTCCCCAGCAGAAAGCCTCTCTGCATGTGCAAGCAGCTTTGGCATCCTCTTGCCAAAGCCACCACTACACAGAAAGGACGAGGGGCCACACTGAAGAGCACAGAGTGCGACAACCAATAGCTGTGACTATAAACAGAGAGCACTTCAAGAAAATAAGCACCTGCCTCAAGGCTGCAGTGTGCCCTTCTTATGACAGAAGGATGTGGTGCAGCCCTGGGGCACTGCAAAAAGAGGACTCATGGGCACAACTAATTGTAAAATTAAGGAAGGAGGAGCAGGAAGAGCTCAGAGGAAGACAGTGGAACAGCTTCATCCATCTGCCCAGTTCCTGCTTGCCACAGGGGTGGGTATTGAAGGAAAGCAGAAGAAATATTTCATGCTCATCATCTGTGCTTCGAGTAGAATGCAACCTCAGGAGACCATGATGGCTTTAACAGGCAGGCAGGCTTGGATGTAAGAGCCTTTCTCAGCAAGGTCACCGCGTGAGTCAGCGCGGGGCCAGGAATAGCGCTCAGGACCAGCACGGCTGTGCGGAGCTGGAGACAACAGGCTCTTCTTTGTCTCCTGGGAGTCACCGCCCCAGCCGGGGAGCTGTGCTCAGGCCATCGGTTCAGCACAGTCTGTGCCATGAGCTTCAGAGATAAAATACACACTTCTTGGATGCTGTTTCCTGTAAAAAAAAAAAAAAAAAAAAAAAAGGTGGCGAGACCGTGCCATTCTCAGCAGCTGCATTCTGCTCTTTTGCCTGTAAAAGAAGTCAGATACGTTCGTGCTGTTTGCTGCTCTTCCTTCTCCAAGTGTCTCCATCAGCAGTGTGTTAAACTCAGTGGGATGTCAGACATTAGATGGGAGGAATGATCCAGTTGTCAGGGCATTAGCCTCTGGTTCAGCAGCATGATTCAAACTACTCCTCTGCCAAAGCCCACCTGTGTGTTCCTGGAAAAGTCACTTGATCTTTCTTTCCTCCCCCTCCTTATCTGAAAAGCTGGGTCAAGCATATGTCCTGAAGACTCAGAAGTCTCGTGAAAGTTGTGCTCCAGACTGCAGTGGCACTGGCTGTTGAATACCGTAGTCTTCTTGGACAAGGAGTTTCTGCGTGGCGGAAGATAGGAGATTTGCTGGAAAGGTGAAAACGTGCTTTGGGGCTAAATGGGAGGAGGTTGTCACTACGGCCTCCTGTGATACCGTGGCACAGGGATGAGACTGACTGGTCCTAGGACACGGAGTTGAAATTGTGTTACAGTAAAGTATGAATGCTGTGGCAGGGGAATCTTGCTTGTGTCTGTGCGTAATGCTCAGTAGCAGATGATGCTTATGAAAATCATCCGCCCCTGAAAGAAAATGCTGTTATGTTCTACAGAGGCCAGACACCTGTTCTCTCATGGACTGGTTGCTAGCATTTAAAGAAAAAAAATTAATCAGTTATTCTGTAAAATCCTTAACATCCCTACTAATGCCACAAGGCTCTTCTGCATACAGGTTCCTTGTCTTCTGGGCACTGGGAGGAATGAAAAATACTTCAGGGATTTCACTCACTGAAAGGTAGGAATGGCAAGGGCGTTCAGTAGGAAAAACAAGGATTTAAAAATCAGCAGGGCAGGCTCTGAAAACTGGGTTGTGCATTCCTCATCTCTGTTTCTCTCCTCTTACTGTGTCTTTGCACAAATGCTTGTCTTAGTCTTTCAGCTGCTGTGTTAGGCAAGTAGGACTGAGATCTCTGCTCACAGCAACCTGTTCAGTTGTGTGCAAGGTAGTGCTTTCTTCTGATGAGGGCTAAGCTCACAGAATGTTTTAGAAGTGCAACCAAAACATGAAACTACTGCTCAGTCTTTATTCTCTTGGGTCTAAGCTCCTTGAACCAAGTTTGCTCCATTTCTCCATGCAGTACAGAGCCCACATTGACATTTGGAAAAGCTGCCATCTCCAGCTAGCTGCAGAGTTGCCCTGAAGCTGTGTCTCGTGTTACTTACAGGTTTGTGGCAACAGGAGGTCACAAAGCTTACTCCTCATCTTCTCCAGAGTCCAGGGACATCCTCAGATTTACAGCCCCTTGCTTTTGGCTTGACCCAAGATGAGAGCACTTGGTGTGAAGGTGGGTGGTGCTGCTGCTGCAGCAGGGAGGAGCTCACCTGGGAGGCTTTGGCTGGTTCTTGGGAAGGGACCACAAGAGAGCTCCATTGGGACTGCTCTGGGCTTGCCTCAGTCAAGGCTCAGATTTCAAAAACAAGACCAAATCTCTCAAAAAATTGGGAAGGAGGGGAGGAATTGCACTTCTCTCTGCCCACACAGTGTGTCACCCTTACTCCATGCTGTTACGCTCTCATATAACATTCCTACAGGACCATAAATGCCTTTTAAGGGAGCAAATCTCACTGACTTATTCCCAGTCCATAAACTGACACTGCACAGGTGGAATTGGGATTTAACTGGTGACATCTTTAGTCCCCAGAAGGATTCAACCAGCAACTCCTTTTGAAGGAAGAGGCAGCTTTGGGAAATGAGCCTGTGAGGTATCCTGCCAGCACCATGGGTTGGTGGGGGCGTTGCCTCTTCCTTTCCGGCATTATCCCAGAGCAGCAAGGGAAGCATTTCTTCCTTCATTTTTTTCTGCAGGATTCACAGTCAAACTTCACATTTCCACCTGCCACATGCTGCATGCTGGAGCCAGTGAGCATGAGCACCAGCACTGGCAGCAAATCTCTAGAAAGATTGGACTTGCTTTCACATCACCCAAAGGCAAGACCACACTTTCTAGTTCCCTTTTCTCCCCGAGCTCCCCATGGCCCCATCATATATAATCAAATCTTCCCTCAGCTCTCCTGACTCCCATTCAGCCATCCCATCTTGCCTTCCATCAGCTGCTTTTGCACAATGTCCCTGCCCAGCTACGTGCTGTCCCCAGCTGTGTACTGCTCTCTGTGCTCCGTGGGTTTCATCACTGCATTGCTCAGTGTCTGACATCTGTTGCGACAGGGATACTCCAGGGAGTGTCAGGTTTGACCCGGGGGCAAACTGGAGGGAACGTACTTCTTTGGGCAATAATGTCACTCCCACCTCCCCTGATGAAGTAGTGATGACAATTTATGTGGAAAGAGGCAAGGTGCAGGACTTGAGAATCACAGTCTCCTTTTCAAGGAGATGTGATTGTACTGCAGGTGTACCCGTGGGGGTAGGAGTCAGTACATCTTTCTATTCCCCAGCTACGTTGGCTCCATTATGCTCTCACAGTGGCTTTTTGTTACTCTATTATAGGTGCATTGCAGTGGTCTCAGAAAACCCATCGCTTTCAGCAGTAAGGGAGTATTAAAATGCATAAAGGTATCAGAGGCTGGCAGATGGAAGCTGATACAGAGATGTAACAGAGTTTCAGAGGGTACTTTCTGACAATTTTATGCACTCTGTTAAAATTTAATAGGCAGGAAACCACCAAGGTTCTGGAGGAATCTAACACTGATTTACAGAAATTGTTTAAAAATATATAAGCTGCGTCTTCTGTTAGTGTATATTGGCAGAACCAGTGGAGCTATGCTGATACACTCCAGCTGTCTTTCCAAGCCATATAATTGAATAACAAATGAGTTGTCTACATAGATTGTTGGAGCACGGTCAAGAATTGTATACTGAAATTATTAGCCTGTGTTAAAGCATATATCATTCTGGAAGAGGTTTTCTTTTAGTCCCACGAACATCAAAATGATGCTATGTTCAGCTTGATGAGTGAGTAATAGCATCTCTCAAATCCCTTCTCCTAGCCCCAGACACCCAAGCTGAAGTTTGGATGTCCCTTTGACAAGTAATGTCATGACATTCATCCAGCTCTGATATTAACTCAATTCTGTATGATTTGACTGTTCTTTGTCCTCTTCTTTGAGTCAAGGAAGCTGTGCCCCTGAATGACAAGCAGAATGTTCCAAGGTCAGCTGCTAATACTTGTTTTTTTGCCATCCTCTTTGGCAGTAGCTTATTACAAGTGGTGGCCTGGACAGCAATAGAGATTTCACAGTCGTTTGCAATGGTATGGCGATAAAGAATTATTTACTGCTTCAATCTTCTAGCAATGTTGATGTCAATCCTCCAAACTCTCTCTCTCAAAAAAAAAAAAAAAAGGGTGATAGGAAAAATGGTCGAGAAAAGGAGATAAAACATGGATCAAATTTTAATAGTGAGTATCCACTGAACACTTTATTTCCCAGAATGAATATCTTGGCTTCCTCTTTTCCATGGGATGCATACTTCTGGCAGCTCCATTAGTTCAGTACACAGAAAAGTCATGTTATTCAGTTACAGTCCTAGCTTCTTTTAATGTAGTTTAGCAGCTGGAAATCAGGAGGAGAGCCAACAAGCATGGCAGCAGCCAGCTCCCTGTGTGCCTTCAGCAGCCAGTCTGCACACCATAGCACACCAAAGCCTATGCAGTTCTGAGCAGAAAGGCAGCAAAGCTTCTCTTTGGCCTCCAAAATTCCTTCTGCTTTTGCACAAAAGGGGGAAGAGAGGCAGGCTTACAACCCATGGGATGCTTGCCTGCAGATGCTTGCAGTGGGGCAGTGTGTATCTAAAGGATGCTCATAAAAAAATAAGACACAGTTGGGAACAGCAAAGGAAGAGGTGAGGGAGCAGCAGCTTCCTGCAACGTTCCCCATCTAGCACAAAAGCATTTAAGAATGTAAGAGCAGCCATAGTCCATCCTATCAAAGATTCATCTCCTCCATCAGCCTGTCTTTGACAGTGACTAAAATTGGAGGCATTTAAGAAGGCAGCAAGGAAATAGTCTTTGCCAGGATTAGTTTCTCAGCCTCCAGCTGTCTGGGCACACGCTGAGCGAGAGGTGTCATTTTGCTTAATAACTCTTGGTGGCTTTCTCTTCTATGACCTTAACCAACCTCCTCTTGAGGGCCTGTATGCTTTTAAGATCCATGGCAAAGTTTCCTATAGCCTGTCCGCAGGTTGCATGCAGAAACATCTCCTTTGGTGTCTTTTCAGCATGCCACCTGGTAGTTTCATTTACCGCTCCCCAAGTTTTGCAGTTCCATTCCTGGTGCTTCTTCACCCTCCTTGTGCCACCTGATGTTTCTATAGACCTACATCATCCCCTCCTTTAGTTGCCCATTTTTCAGGCTGGAAAGTTCCTGTTTGCTTAACCAGTCCTAGCATCGAACCTGTTCCATATCACTTGTTTTTTTAACCTTTTCCAGTTGAGGTCAGTCTCTAAATTGACACTAAAAACAAAGAAGCAGTAACTTCCTCTGCACCTACAGAGCAAAAAGCCCTGAGGAGTGATGGAGCAGGCCAGTTCTGTAGAAATGTGAGCTGTTGAAATGGGGGTGGGTTTGGCCCCCATAAACCCATAAGATATTCCAGGAGAAGTGCAGAGTTTTCCATCTTCCCAGGAAGAAGAGATGCAAAGCAGAAAGCCCTCTTACCTGGGAGATATAGGAAGTCTTTCTGAGGCAAGTTTCCCAAGTGTCTGGGTCTGTTTATTTCCATGCTTAGTTCAGGTTTGGTTTTCACCCACACTCATGCTTCAGTCTGGGTTCTCACCATGATGGTGTAAGAAGCCACCTGCACATGCAACCCCACATGAAGGCCATAAAACCCTCATTCAGAAACCGCATCTCCCTTAGCCACAGCCCTGCAAAATTTAATTCTCTTTGCTTTCCCTTCTTAAAGCTGACTCATGTAACTTTCCCCCACATGGCACTAAGTTTTTGGTCCCTCCATGCTCAGAAGGTCAATTTGAGATGCCTCAGAGGGGAATTAATAATTAATTAGTTATTATCTCTTCCTCATGCCTTTGAACAATCACAAGATGGGCTTGTAAACTCACCCAGGTAAGTCCCAGCCATGGGTTGAGCCCACAATCTTGGTATGGACATCACGTTGGGCATCTCTCAATGCACCATGCATTCACTCTGATTTATCCTGGGCAAGACCACTGTTCCCAAGGGCTCTCTCGCTATTCTAGCATGATATGGTAGATAAAAGCAATCCTAGAGGTGATTTGATCTTTTCTCTTTTCAGGCAAATCTGCCAGTGGTTGATTGCCACGTGTTCTCTCTGATGTGACGGAGGCCCCGAGACCCACTCTATGGCAAACTGCAGGGAAAGTGGGAAAATTGCTCCTTTTTCTTGGCATGTGCGTGATTGTTCTGGCCAAACTGATTGCAGTTCTGTGTGTTTATGTCACACTTTATTATTTACACAGGTAGTTCTGGTGTGGGTTCCAGTGGCTGGTGACTTTGTAATTTGTGCAACCCTTGGTCTGTCGGCCTTTGCTGTTCTCCGCAGTAGTTGTGGCAGTTTCCTTTTTTTATTACCAGTCCTTCCTGAGGGAGCAGTAATTTATGGCCAGAGGTTAACCTCATTTGCTGAAGCATCCAACTCTTGCGCCAATAGATCCATAAAATGGAGAACAGGGAGGAAGAGATGGGAAATAAATAAAATACATATTCTTCAAATGACACACACAGCCATTGTTGAGATACAGAAACAAAGGCATTTCTGTAACGGCTGAGATCAAAATGAAATCAAGTATCTTGCCTCTGTCGGCATATCATAGCAGTACCTTGGAGGAGGAGGACAACTCCATTAAGTAAAAATTGTGGAGCCATCTGCCCGTAATGGGCTCTGCTCTCCGAGCCAATTTTCTTCCTGAGCCAAATGCTATTTGTGGACACCTTACAGCACGTTTCCTTATCACGACACGTTTTTACACAGTTCTGTGCAGCTGTGGGTCCTCCCCTTGTGCATTTCACGCTGCACAGCTCTTGACTTCGATGACATTTTGTGGTAATGAGCTCTGCATATGAGCGGTCCATAAAGGTGCTTCTTTCCTTGGCACCGTGGTGGCAGGTGGTTGCAACTCGAACTTCTCGCTACCTGGCTACCTGCAGCTTTAGCAGGAGCTGGACAAAAATGCATTGAGTGACAGAAGCAGTGGTGTGTGTAGCAGGGTGAGGGTAAGGACAGGGTAGAAGCACTTGTATTACAAGTGCGAGAGCTGCAGCTCAGGATTAGTGGCTCTCAACTGCTGCATTTCCCTTAAAGTCCAAGCTCTTGGACTTCAGTGTATGTGCCAGATGGGAGATATATTTTTTTTTTTCAAGATCCAAGAGTGCCTCAAAGTATACCCCGTGCAGGGTCTGTTACTATCAGTGGACAGAAAGACCTTTACTGCTCTACTTGCATTGGTCCTGCAAAACTATGGCACATCTCTTGAGACCATACCCCAGTGCTCTATCTATTTAGCATTTCTATCTGTTTCTATATTATGAACCTGCTGCTCTTCTGCCGCACATTGGGATCTGTTTTCTGTTGCCCATCCACCTTCTCCTCTCAGCTAATGTCTTCTGCTCTTTTCCCCAGTATCCAGCAAAGAAAAACACGATCGCCATCCCCTTCCTTGGCCATGACCTGCTCCTGGAGTTACTGGTGAGTCAGATGTACCAGGCTGTTCGAAGGCTGCTCAGGCAGCGTGGGCAGAGCAGGAATAACCCCGCTCCTTGGCAGCACCGCAGGACGTGTGCCTCGCGCTGAGCCTCCTGCCGTTTCCCCATGGGGTGAGGTTAACAGGACAGGCTCTGGTTCCCAGCTATGGGTGGGCGTCCTGTGTGTCTCAGCCAGCCTCAGTCTGCAGCTCCCCTTGGGGTAATGAAGCTATTTCTGTTTCCTGGGTAGGGCTCCGTCCTAATTTTGGCTTCGGCATAGACGATTCTTAGTGTTCGTGGGACGGAGCAGCCTATCAACCTTGCTGGATAGCTGGCCAGCTCTGAGATGTATAAATCAGTCGCTATGTTCCTAATTCAGTCCCCCAGAAATGGGCTGAGTGTGACGAGGGAATAATTTTAGATTTCAGGAGCCATGTTTGGCTAAAATGAGTTGGCAGCATCCCTGAGACCGAAAGAAAATATTGTAAACACAGTAAAGAGCACTATAAAGCCTAGCTTTAAATAAATATTGGGCTTTGACTCCAACTGGAAGAAGCCAAATTTCCAGCTGCCGAAAGGATGCCCAGCTCCCAGGAATGTAATCTGAGATTCTTGGCTCACTTTGTCTCAACAATTTAATAATCATTTGGGCTTTTTCAGCCCCAGAGCATTGTCCATTAAAATGATCTTGAACATAAGTTAAAATTGTTCCAGGGAACTCCCCTACTTGGCTGCAGCCTGACGCGGGGTCCCTTACTTGCCAGTACCCTCACCCCGAGCTGTTCTCCCACACAGCCCTGTCCTGTCCCAGGGCGGCGAGCGAGGACTGGTAACAGAGATGTAAAGCCTATGTCCTTCACCCTCGGTGGTAAAATTCCCGTGAAACAAGAATTTTAAGGATATTTATCTGTGTGGTTAGTTTTTGGCAGTCCCTCTTTGGTAAACTGGCCTGTTTTCCATGTTTACTGATGGGAACAGGGTGGGGATGACTGTTGCACCGAGCTGTTACAAATACATGCCACATCCTTTCAGCAGCGGATACAGCAACTCCCCTGGCTTGAACCAAGGGACTGCAGCTCAGCTTCCAGAGCACCCACACTGCGTGATCTACAGCCGGCAGGAGTCCCTGGTGGCAGGCAGAACATCCTGGAGGAAAACAAACCTCCATCAGGACCGCCTCCTGTGAGCTAAATAAATGCAGGGATACACAGGAAAAGCTTTTGATCTTGGATAGACAGACGTTATTGTCTTGTCTTCATTTCCCCTAAAGAAAAGAGGGAATGAAACAAGTTTTATTGCCCAGGGCATTGTCTGGTAGATGAGGATGGGCAAGGGGAAGTGGGAGGGCAGGGAGCCTCCTTGGGAGCTGACCCAGCCCGTCGTGCTGTGGCAGGAACTGAACCAGATCAGTGGCCCAGTTTGCCAAGCGGGTTGGTGCCAGGTGCTAGGTGTGGTACTGGGGCTGGCCAGTTTGTATATTAGGTGTATTTAAAGAGTCAACAAGAAAAAAAAAATCCTGCAAACTTTCCTCAGGTTGGCATTCCTCTCCACACTGATTCCTGTCCATGCATGGAGTGTTGGGCTCTGAGGGGCCAGAATTGTAGTTCTACTGTGCAATGACAGCAAAATCCCCACTGGGGTCTACAGTAACAAACCCCATATCGTAGGACTGGCTTTTTTCCCCTGTGAAATGCTTCCAGAACAGCTTCAGCAAGTCTCTGCACATCACATTTCTTTCCGGGGCCTGACAGTAAATGCGTGTGTGGCCTCTGATCCTTAATTTTAGGATCTTCGTTTGAACAGACAAGGTTTCATTTAATTCTCAGGTTAAAATCTGGCTTTTGGGATTGCTTCTCTCAGCTCCTCCAGTTACAAATCCCTACCAGCTCAGCTGAGAGTGTGTCACGCACACAAGGCAGCGATCCGGAATCGCACCCACACCCTGACCCTAGCAACACTCACACATTCCTAAATTATTTTATATCAGCAACAGCAATGCCTCACTGAGATAACTGGAGGCAGATGGGGCGTACCCTGCAGGTTAAGCATTACGTGCCCCTTTTCCCAGCACGGCAGTGGTTCTGCATGCTGGAGCTGCCCTGTGAAGGAAATGCAAGTGAGCTCTGCTCTGATGTCCAAAAGCTGAGTTACATCCTCTGCTCCTCGAGACTGCTGTTTCATCACCCCCCTTCCCTCCCGAAGTATTAAAGGCTTTTTGATGAAATAGTCTCAGTTGTAACAGGAGAAGGAAAAAGAAAAAGTGGAAGGGCCCAAGTCAGATCTTCACTCGACGTATTCTTCATAAAGGGAACCAAAGCTACGTGTGTCCCAGCGTACATGTACGTGTTTATCACTGAGGCAAAAGCTTTTTATCAGACTGTTAAAACTTCTTCAAGCAAAGAAACAGGCAACTGCTTTTTTGTCAGCTCAATTGTTTCTTTATCCTAAATCCATGTAGTGTGTTCAAGACAGTTCTTGTGTCTCAACCTGAAGGCAGAGCGCTCACCTTTATAAGCTTCAGGAGGGATTTGAGCTTTCCCTTGATTTCGTATTTTACCTCTTGTTATGTGTTACATAGCAGTGTGGCAGGAACATCGCATTGTCCCTTTGCAATGCCTTTTATTTAATGACTTCAAAATGCTTTGAAACCGTTTGACATTTGAAATAAGAACTGGGTCAGTTCTGCCTTCCTCGTTTTAGAGATGAGGGCAAACAGGTAGAGAGGTTAAATGAATTGCCCTGCAAAAAAGAAATGTCTGTATAATGCAATTTGGAAGAGTACCTAAAACTTTTGGCTCTGTTGCCTCTGTACTTACCACAGAATGGATTTCCTCTTCCAGTGAAAATGACTTCCTCTGTGATCATTGGCAGTGAGGCTGCCAGCCAGAAAGCGATAATTAAAGAGAGCCCAAGAAGATCAGCAGCCCAAATCCAAGCGCTCTGTCTCTACAACAAACTGGGGGGTTGACTTAGATGCAGTTTGTAGGAGAGATTGGGACTATCCCATGTGCGTTCAGCTATGGGTGAAGCAAACGTACAAGGTGTCAGGGCCTTCAAGACCATCCCTGCTCCTACTGCTGCTGCACCCCCCACCGTGTGTCTGTGGGGCAGAGCTGGAGCAAAAAGCCAAACTGCAAGGTATTTTATATCACATACTTCTGGGAGACTGCAGAGCACCACCAAATAGACCTGGCTAGCTAACGTGTAGTAAAGATTTCTTCTCTCCATTTCTGTTTGCTTTCATTGCTAATGAAACCCTGGATGTGAAATTCACAGGGACGTACGTTGCTCTCAACAATCTCTTTCATGTCGATCCTCATGATAATTTGTGTTTTTCTGGTACTGTTCCTGCGAAGGTGAGGTTCCGTGAGAGTCTCAGGTTTCATTTCACAGTAAAATGAAGTTTCCAGCCATCAGAGTTGTAGAAAAAAGCCTAGGTGACAGCTCAAAGAATATACAAGCTTGAAATGTTGCATGCCAGGCCATCTACATCAAATCACCCTGAAAGAAAATTATCATGGATTTCAGCTCAAATGTGTTGTTTTATCACCTTGCAGAGGAGTTGCAGGCTTAGAAAGGAGAAGCTGTTCTGAAGCATTTTAAGTATGATGGATTTCTTCCCAATTTATGTGACAGTGCAGTGACAGTAGGTCAAATGAAACTGAATAGCATTTCAATGAAGTCTGAACAAAGTGTCTCATGGAGCTTAAAGAGAGAAAACCAAAGGCATGATTGTGCAACACCACCTCGGAATTACCAGAAGAAGAATGTGTATTTATGCCCCTCAAAGACGATGCAGCCCCATGCAAACGGTGATGCTGTTGCTCTTTGCAGCTCCCTGTTTTCAGCTGCACCGAGTACCTGAGGGTTTCCTGAGTGGAAAAGTTGCTTCCTAAAAACAGCTCCGCAACTGTTCCTCCAAAGACCTTCACCTTCAGCTTGAAATCTGCCTGTATTTACTTCCAGTTGTGCCTGTATCACATTTAATGATCAGATTTTAACTTGTGAAGGAAAGTTTCTCCATCTGGTGATTCCTGTGGGACTGTCTCAGTGCTACTGCCATCAGCACGAAGTGTTTTCTTGACTGAGGTATGCAGTGTGCCATGCAGGCCCTCGAGGAGAGTCCTCTGGCAGCTACAGCACTCTCAGTCTGAAGAGGAGCAGAACCACCAGTGTGGGCTGCAGGCATACGTTGCTGCCTCGTGTCATGTTCTCACCCACCAACACCCTGAGGGCATCTCAACAGGGCTGCTCTCAATCCATTCTCCGCCCAGCCTGGATTTGGGGAACGCATCACGGGAAGCACTAGAGCTTGTGAAATCATTCTAGTTTCTCTTCCCTTCTTGGTGGTTCCTTGGAGAGGAAAGGAGAAGACGAGGTCTCCGAAGACACAGCAGGATTTCCAGCAGGAAGGGCAGCATGTTCTTAGATAAGACACTTACTGGAAGGGGAAGGATGGGAAATGTTGATTCATCAACAACTATTGTGGAACAAATATATTTTTTTTAAATGTGTGTTGTTTATAAATAATTGTATTTTTAAATGCCATATAAAAATTAGGATTTTGCTGGGAACCATTGCAGCGATCCTGGACAATCTGGCAACTGTGTCTGCAGACATTTCTCAGTTGGCTGCAGCAATCGGGGGTGTGGGAGTCCCTGGAGCCCAACTGATGAGGGAGCAAGGAGTTATTTACAGAAACGGGAACATTCGTACTTGAACAGGGACCTTGAGGTGTGCAGGGGCCAGAAGTGCCGGCATGACCAGCAGAAAGCAATGTTACCTCCAGCGAGGTGAACACTGTCTCATTGTCCTGAACTGTGGCAGGAGCTGATAGCAACTGCAGGAATGATCTGTTTAGACAGAAATTGATTTTCACAAGATTGCCAGTAGAAAAAAAAAAAAAGAAAAAAAAGTTCCTGGGCATTAGCAGAGCAGATGCAGGATCCAGTGTTGGCTTCCACCCCTCCAATGGACAAAACATCAAGAATCTGGGTGGCAACGGCTCCGACCCTCTGAGAAATAACCCCTGGTGGGCCTGCAGATTCTCTGCTGGCAGGTTGAAGGACAAGACAGGTACTTCTTCGAGTGTGACAGGTTACTGTGGTGTGCCTGCCACGGTGGCCCACGAGCCCAGCCGGGCAGCAGCTGGCCATGGAAGCATTTCTCTCTGAGCTCAGCCTCAGTTTCCCCTCCACTGTTCTGTAGCTTTATTTTATGCCAGACCTAACAAGGGAGATAGCAATTATTCGAGCGTAGTAACGATGTTTATTTAGAACTATTGCACCTCCACCAGCATCAAAAAGAGGTTGTACCTTCACATGGCAATATGGACACTGATATTAGCTCAATGTGTGTCAGGGAACGGGCTCGTTGCATTTCTTTTCCCATTACCAGTCACACCGACAGTGACCGAGGACACTTTGCCTTTCCTTCTTGAGAAACAGCGTTGCTTTTAAACTGTTGGTGATTTTCATGTCAAAAGCAAGCAGATTTCAGGAGTCAAGCAGGGCTTGTCAGACAGTTCAGGGTCCCAGGTACTGAGGGACTGAATGCAAAACAGTCATCGCTTTGGGGGAGGTGGAAGTCCTGGGGGATAAGACAGAGCCCAAAATGTTGCATTTCCCTTTTGACACATGCGTCTGAAGAAGCCCTGAAATGTCAAACTCACACAAAATTGTCAAAATGATGGCAAGTAACACAGCCAAGCAGCCCGCAACGCTTGGGAACCATGCACAGCAATGCGCAGAGCGAAGCAGGATGCGGCCGGCACCATGGTACCCCCTGTTCTGACAAAAGACCCGTCTGGTTGGGTTGTATTTGCTTTGTTTGGTTTTTAAATGCTTCTTCTCTCCTTTTTAATGCAAATAAGAAAAGCTTCCTGGTTCAAAAATGGGGCGCTGGGGAGGGAGGTCCAGGAAGAGGAGCAGGGGAAGAAGGAGGAGCCGAGGAGCTTGGTGAGCAGGAAATATTCTCCTCATCTGTGGAGAGAGAAGAGGAAGGTGGGGGCACAGCCAGCATCCAAGTTATTAGCAGGGCCAGGGATGTATTATTTTACTTGGATTAACTGATAAAGCCAGCTAATAAAGGAAAATCATAATTTCTAAGGCAGATGAGAGTTAGTTGAGGAAAGCCAATATCTTCCTTTCTGTACTTCCTAGCCTCAGGAAAAACACAATCTGATACTGGTGCCATCACGATAAAACTGTACTTGAAAAATATATCTATACCTGTGCTGCTGGTAAGTGCTGGGTTATTAAAGTGATGAGAACTGTTCCCATTTGCTGAGCAATTTCCATCACGGTGCTACCATTAACTAGTGCGTTCCTGTCCCCCAAGGGGAAGAAACTTCCAGGACAGTCTTGTCCAAGTGAGCTGCATGCTTATGGGCTGTAGATTTCATTTCACAGCTGGGGAAGCAGCTGCCATTAGCGATGGTGATAAATGGCAGTGTCATGAGAAGGAACCTGAACCTGTGCGGAGGGTCAGCTCAGATGAGGGAAATCTCAAACTAGGCTCATCTGTGTTTTTTTTCCCAACCAAATTTGTTTGTTCACTGCTGGAGAATGTCACTAGGCAAGGGTGTGTTCCTGCACATGCACGTTGCTGTACATGCCCACGTGTACACGGTTTTGCTTTGTTTGTCTTGTGTCTTACACTCATTTCTTTGTTTTTTAGGGAAAGTGCCCTTTTGGGGTGGCTGACCGACCCCACTTGCCTCAGGATGGCCTAAGAGAAGGAGCGCGAGGCAGCGAGGCCTCCAGCAGCGTGGGCTGGGAGCTGACATCAGGTCACATTTTCTGACAAATCATTGACGTGTCCGGGTCTGATAAAGTTTCATTGTGAAGCTGCCAGTTTCCTTCCAAGGGCCGCGAGGATGGCTCCGTCGCGGCTCTGAAGGAAACGGGGACGGGGTGGAGACTCACCCGAAAAACCCATGAAATATTTTACAGGCGAACTACAGAGAAACCGGAGGGAAGCAAGGGCAGGGCGGGAAGGGGAGTGCTGCACGCAGACGGCGGGCCGCAGACTTTGCTGACGCCGTGGGGCATTTGGCACTCCCAGGGAAGGGTAAATACAAAGATAACTGGGCAGGGGTGTGGGTGGGTAGCGCTTAGCTCTGAAGGGCCAAGTTTCCTGTGGCCTTTCACCCTCCTGCCCTGCAGTTCACAAGCTCTTAAATAGGAACGGAAAGGTCATCACAGCCTTCTCCTGTTTTGGGACCGCTCTTTGGCGCTTTGCTTTTAGGGGCTGGCCTAACTCACCCCATGCCTGCGGTGATCCGCTGGCGTGCAGCATCACCACCACCTGAAACTGCGCCCCTCCCAGGGGCAAAGCAGGGAAAATGAGCTGAAGAGTGGGCTCCTTATCCCATGGAGATCCTGAGGGTCACAGGATTTGTGACGTGGTTCTGTTTCCACTGACAGTGTCTGTAGGTAGAGGCTTCAATGCAGTTTTATGCTTTGGTGTCACATCTGTTATTGATACTCTTCTGATCGAAACACAGTACGAATTTTCCATGATGACGATAACGTGGGAGCTCGGAGTGAGATAGCAATAATAAGTAATTATAAGTCATACTCAATTAGTCACGCCAAGTGCTCTAGACAGAGTGCTTTTCATTGCAAGTGACTCCCATGCACTTGCGCGCGCTGGTCGAGATTGCCCCCATTAATTTGCTGCAGGCGGTAGCACTGCCAGGCAGCAGCAGAATTGATCACTTCACTGTACTTGCATATTAGTTTTACATGGAGATTCTGTGCTGTGGAGGACACAGATCATTAGGAAACTGCTTTTAGCTCATCTTTTACTCCTCAGCGTCTGCCCTGCTTTCTCCTGCTGATGTTAGTAATTGATGGTCCATCATGTCGCCTCCAAAGAGATGCAGACAGCAGGACGTGGCCCTCGGAAGCCCTTCTGTGCCACAGTTTTCCCCTCCGTGAAGTACCCTGGCATGGGAAATGCTATAGGGAGCTAAGGTTTGCTGATCACCAAGTAAAAATGTGCTCACCCACCAGCAGGACACTGCACTCTGGGGCGGACGTCAGCAGCTGGTGAATAAATCCCAGCACCTTCCTCTGCTGCGTGGTTCCTTGAGCCATCTGGTCCCGCTCGCAGCCCAAGCCCTGCTCGGGAGGAGCACGCGGGACACAAATCAGGCTGGAAATAATCGCTCTCTTGGAGGGAGTGATGTGGGAGCGTGGCCTGTCCCCTCACATTTCATGTTAATGATCTCTCCTGTGGAGAGGAGGGGGGAAGAAAAATTGCAGTGCAAAAATGGATTGCTGGAGGCACGTCCCTGGCATCCTTCTTTAGTTAATTTTCTGACTTAAATAAACAAGTAAAAAATGAGATAAATAGGGAAAACATTTTTTCTCTATACTTTATCTTTTTTTTTCTTTTTTTTTTTTTAAAGTACTTTCAGTATTACTCAAGTCAGGCTTGATCATAAACCATGTAGCACTGAGTGAATGGCACAGAAATTATATTCCCAGAAATTCCAGGTGGGCAGTTTACGGTGAGCATTTTAATTTTTATGGTGATTTCATTGGGGAATGCATAAATACATAGAAAGGAGATCAACCACGGGACCACTACTGCCACCACTGGCACCAAGGGACAAGTAGACGCTGTGTATTGCCAGGGTTCATGGAAACACCAACCTAGCCTGGGGGCTTTGAAGCCAGGTTGATATGAAACTGATGTAGGAGCAACAGTTTCCCATGCTTCAATAAGTCAGGGTGTTGCTTGTAAGTGTGACTCCCCATACATAAACCCAGCACGTGCCTGATTTGGGCAGCAGCGCTCTTGTTGTGCACCCCAAATATTAAAATTCCTCTTGATGATATCCAAGGACACTGGCAAAAACTGATATATAGCTTTTTTTTTTTTTCTCTGTGTTCATTAACTTTTTCATGAGAGAAATGTTTCAGATGCTGTCACTAGATTGAAACAAAATCAAGTAAACCAGAAGCTGAAAAACTTTAGGACTGATTTCTGACAACAGTTACAAGCGGCTTAGTGGGATGAACTTCAGTGTTCCAATAAGATAAAGTGGAATAGAAAATTGATGTGATAAGAGATTGGTGAAATAGACATTTTTGATGTGCCACCCTAAAATATATGGTATTTTATTAAATTATTCTTTCAGTTGAAGGAATAACATTTAAGCACAATAAGATTAGGAATTTAAAAGACTTCAAGAGAGCTTCATTTCTCAGAGAGCACATTCAGGGACATTCTGACATTTAATTTCTCAGCAAAATGGGAAGTGAGGCTAGAAAATGGGACACAATTAGCATTTACTTACAACTTGGTTTCATTTTTGCATCGGTTCAAACAATGCAATCTGAACGGAGTGAATAATTTGCTTTGACTTTGCCTCTTTATTTCTGCTTACAACTGTTTTGTGAACAGCTTGCAAATTTCTCAAATACAGCCATTCTTTTCTGGGAGGTACCAGTTATTCATCAGATAAATCTTATGAGCAATTCTCAGTCTTCCCTTTCTCAGTTCTATATTTAGATTTTCTGCTACGGTAGCCAATATTGAGCAGAGGCTTAGGTCACCCATTACTATTTCTGCTCTCTGAGTGCAAATACGTATGGTTCTGAGAACCAATTTGAAATGTCCTCTAATTTCTGCTAATATGCTCCTTTTCTCAACACTGGTCAGAAATAAATTTAAAAGGAAAATGGGCAAGTACGAATTGACCTCAGCGCCATTTTGAGATGCTCTTGCAGATATTTGATGTACTATTTTCTGAGTTCTCATTTTAAAAACACTGAAAACAAAAATCTGAAGGAACATTTAGTAGGGGTGGGTAGAAATTGCCTCTCAAGTTAGAACTTCTTTTTGCCATTGCTCTCTGTAGAGAGCAAGCTTAGGTGACCAGCCTAGATTGAGTTCCTCCTTTTTAGATAGCCAAATTTACATGAAACGAATCCTATCCAAAGTAAAAAACAAAACCAAAACAACCAAACCAAAATCTCAGATAGCATTTTATTGAAGAAAAAAAAATGTTCCCTATCAGAAAATCGATTTGAGCAGACAGATTTCAATCACTGCTGTCTATTTTTGAATACATAGAAATGCATGCAGGACCTTTATATTATGTCTGGGCTTAAATCTAGTTTTGCTTAGCAGATTTGCTGTGATTTATCATGTAAGTTCAGCACAGATCAGACTGATGGGCACAAATCTCTGTTTACATTGTGATTAACCCAAGTTAAACCCTCAGCACATCATTTCCCTGCTACGGGCTCCTGAAGAGCAGCACTGCTGTGTCTCCGTGCTGCTGCTCCCTGCCATTTAAAGCACTTTTTCTTGCTATGAACTATTAGGGAACGAACGATGCATCACTTGAAATGGAGACATTACTGCTCAGGAGGTTTCCTGATGCTATTCAGGGCTCCACGTGGAATTCCGGATCCATTCCCATCACCAAGCGCTGCGCTGAAAATGTCAGGCACTGCACACGCTTGCTGTGTGTCTCCACAGGGGTTTCTGTCAATATACACTTTCTGTTACCCAATTTAGATGCTGAACATCGAAGTCTTGAGCGTTTGATTCAAAATTCAACAAATAATGAGCACCAAGGGTGCAGTTCTACATTGCCTTGAAAAATAAAATCTCCTTTGAGCTGTGAAAAACAAGATACTCGGTAATTTTACCTTGAGTTCTACACCTGAAGGAAGGTTTTGGAGATTGTGAGTAATCTTTTTAACTGCTGGCAGCTGAGCTCTTTGAAGGCTCTCCCCAGGTTGCCCCCATGGTTTGTAATCAGGTGTGCACAATAAATGTTAATGAGGGGGTGCTCTGGAGGTTTGGTTAAGCAGTGCAAAGGTTTGTTCGCTGGTAGAGGGTGGGAGGTCCAGAAACCCAGTGGAGCTACCCCAAAGGAGGTGAGTGGCCTGGTGGTGCTGGCTTGCAGGGCTTGAGGGTTTTTCTTCTGGACATTTTCTTTGCTTCTGGATGAGTGCTGACCTTACCCTGGGAGGCTGCAGGGTGGTGGTGAGCAGTGGGGCAGCTCGGTGAGTGATGTGTGTGAGCAGTGGGGCGCAGGTTCCTCTGTGCTGGGTTTCATCCAGCCAGCTCCAGGCTTGGTGTCTGGCTGCTGCTATGGGCTGGGCTGCTGGTGGAATGATCTCATTTCTGCAGAAATGACTTCTGTGACCTTTGGCTGTTTGCTCTGCAAGGTGGCTGTGAGCAAGCATTGATTTTTAACTCATCTTGTCGGCTGGTGCTTTCCCGAAGGTCTGGGTTCCCCCTGCAGACACCCACCTGAGTGCCTGGGAGGTGGCTGAAGGGGAAGGAGCCGGGTACTTGGTGGGCTGAGGCTCTGCCTGCCGCTGTCCCTCTCCCCCTAAATGATATGGGGTGTAGGGTACCTGCACTCAAGCGTTTGGTGGTTCTTCTAGGTGTTTGTGGTGTGGTTTTGCTCATGTGGCTTCTACCAGCTGCTTCTGAGCAGGTTGTCTTGTGGCTACCTGTGTGCGAAGGCGATGTGCTGAAATTCCCAGGGGAGGCATTTCCTAGCTCCCTGCAGAACTAGCTGCCTGTCCGTGCTGTGCTCTCCCTGCCCTGCTCGTAGGCTCTTCTTGTCAACTCTTTCTGCTTCCCTGTAGCTGCCTCTGGTAGTCCAGGTCAGGGATTTAAGCAAAATCTGTTCAGATGTGTCACAGCTGTTTGGTGGCTGTCAGAAAACCTCCGTGTGTGTGTGTTCCTGCAAAGGTGTTTTCAGCTCGAAGAGCTGCCTGGCTGCTACCACTGTTACTGGTTTTAGGTTGTTTACTCCTTTCAAGGCAGTGTCCTGACTCCCTGCTAGAAAAAGATATGGAAATAGGAACGAACATCAGAGCATGTAACAAAATCGCCCAGTAATCAGTAGATTGAACTGGTCTGGACCATCTCTTTGCCCAGCTTCTATGCTGGAAGCTTGTAGAACAGACCAGGGTCATGCTGAGAACTTTAATCTCCTTTGGTAAAAGGGGGAAATGAGTTCAGAGAAGAACAAACTTGAATATTAATAGATAAGTTTAAAGAATTAGTAAGAGAGCTAGGTGTTGTGGCTCCCTGGCTGGCCCTGCTGTGTAAGAGACTTCTAAATCCAAGATGTGCAAGATCAAGAAACCTGATAGCCAGAGCTGAGCTCTGGGCCGTGCTATTAAATGCACAAACACTGGAGTTCTGCCAGGGATCTTACGGATGCTCCTGATCTCAACGGGAGACCTGAACCTCACTGCTGCTTCCAGGAGCTTCAGCTCAGTTCAAACCCACATCCAGAGCTCGGTCCATCTCTTCAAAGCTCTTCAGAAAAGAGCAGGTGAGGATGGAAAAGGTGCAGTGGCACAGAACCTGATGCTGTTTGTCTGGTAGCTCACAGCAGAAGCCACAGGGAGGAGGGAACCTTCTGTGCTGTGCCTTTCATTCTGCACTAGAGGCAGGAGAGGTGCTGTTGAGAAAGCTGTGACGTTTTGGAGGAAGGGAAATCACAGCTCGCAGGTGTAACCTGACTTGACTGCTACCATGTAATGGTAGCCATAGCTACCCCTCTGGAAAGAAGTGGAGGGAGATGTGCAGAACTGGCCTTAAGGACAGGCTGAGTGCCTGTCCTGCCCACCTGGAGCCTGGTGAGCCATCCGTTAGTGTGGCTTCAGTGAGCTTTGTTCTTGGGGGTTTCTGAAGGTGGAAGAGGGAGAGTGAGGGCATGACAAAAATGGAAAGACCTGCCTTGGTTCTAGGGCACAGTGTAAGTAAATCCACGTTATAGGACCATTTCCCAAGAAAAACATGGCCAATAGTTTAAAAAAAAAATAATAATACCTCTGTCTGCATCACAGACTGCAGAATGGACTGTGTATAAATGCATGTAGGCAGCCAGGGACAAAAAATCTTTATTAGTAGATTGCTTGACAGACCACTTAGGTGTTCTTATAAGAGATACTCTGCATTCTTGTACCAAGCAGCTTCTGCTCCTAATTAAACCACTGTGAATCAGAAGCAACCTTGCCGCCCCCAGCATGGTGGCTGCCCTTCACACAGCAGCTAAGCGCGGTTTCCTGCAGGGGCAGGAGGGGACACAGTCATTTCACATTCCTGCAAAATGACCAGCCTTGAAGAGGAGTTTCTTCCAGGTAACAATTATATGAGCAGTTGTGGGGGGCAGAATTAAGAAACGCTTCCAAGTCCGACCAAAAGACATCAGGCTGGTTGTTTACCAGTCACTCTTGTGAAAATGGAAGGAAAATTCATCTGTTTGCTAGTCGGAGCTTGAAAATCCTGGTGTCCTGTTTTGGAAAAGAAAGTGCCTGGGGAGTTCAAGAATTCCCAAGGCAGTAGGTGATACATGCTCATGGAAAGGAAGATCTTGCAATAAGATAAGGCAGGCCACTGTAAGCTTCAAATAGATGTGGAGCTGAAACAACAAGGATCAGGTGGAAAGGAGTTTTGTGAGGAGCACAGTGAAATTCTCTTGTGCATGTCCTTAGGGAACTGCAGGGCAAACCGAACTTAGCATTTCTCAGTGGGCACGTGTTAAAAGCTGTTTGTGGGGGAGCTCTTCAGAGTCCTACATAATATATTTGCTACAGGAGGTTCACTGTTTCAGTGACTGGTTTGTTATCACATAGCTGTTACAGTGGATGACCAAGGATGAAGAAAATAGTGATTGCTGCTTTAATAGAGTGGTAGGTTCCTGATGTGCCTTGGGACACTGAGGATTTTAACAGCATTTGTTTATTAACACAATGCTGTCCATCCTGAACATTCCCAGACCCATGTTTGCTGCTTGCTCCTCTCCAAAAATCACGATATTGGCTTAAAACTAGGAGGGTGAGGCCTTTGCTAGCAGGGAAGTGAGCTGAAGGGCTCTGTGCAGACTGATGCCTGCTGAGGGACCTCTCAGGGATTTCCCCTTGCAGGCATTGCCTCTTTGTGCACTGGTGGCATGCACGAAGATGGCAACATGGCATTCAGTTGTCCCCAAGTCCAGTTTGCTGCAGTAAATCCTACCAGCTTCTGTGTGACCACTCAGGCAGACTGTGTACCTCTTGGTCCTTCTGGTTTTTCGTAAGTTAGTGCAGCTTTCCTCAGAAGCTGTCCTTGGCCAGTCTTCAGGAGAGATTCAGCCTTGTAGTATAGCTCAGAAAATATTTTTTTCTTCTCTCTTCCACAGGGAAAAGAAAAGCAATTGAATCAGTCCTGTGGCAGGTAGCTGAGAGCCAACCTGCACCATGAAGTTGAATCCCTTTCCAGTTTTCCTCCTTTGCCATGTGGGCTCCTCGGTAGTTATGAGTGATCCAAGGCTTTCCAGCTGTCACTCTGGGTTCTGTGTGTCCCTCTTCTTGTCATCATGGTTCCGCACTCCAGCACAAATGGCACAGTGCTGCTCTGCTGTGGAGGTGCTGGAACTTTTTGAGGTGGTCTGGGAGGACTGGGGCTCCCTGCCTTCTGCCCTGTCGTCCTTCCTGCAATGAGCCATGCAGGTAGGAATATCATCCTGCCTGTAGCAGTCCTCAGGGGCTGGAAAGCCTCTTGTTAGGCTTCCTTCCTCCCCATGGGAGGGCAGGGAGGTGGCTGTCAGGTGGGACCATGCCACCTGCTGTCTCCCAGACCTCAGGCCAACCTGTACTGAGCAGCTCCTTCAAGGGGAAAATCTGGAAGGTGGCAAGTGAATCCCTCTGAGATGCAGCTCCTGCATCTTCTGAGGTGCTCTGCTGCATGATTCTGTCCTCCCCTGCTCCCTTACGAGGGGCACAGATGCCAGCAAACATACGCGTTTTCCCCCTCTTTGCTTGGGGGAGAGGTTGGGATCTCCTCAAAGGCCCTGCAGGAGGGGATGCTCTGGGTAAACCCAGCCCCATGCAGGGCTTCACCTGCAGCCTGGCAGCTCCCTGCACAGTTCTGGGGCTGATGGCTCTGCCTCCAGCTGTGCTCTGTTAAATGCCTATTGGAGACAGATTGGCACTTCTATGGCTTGAGGCATTGGTGACCACAGAAAAATGTCCTTTCAACCCCATTTGTAGTTATCTTTTATGCTGAAAGAAAAGTAAGTAAATTCTTGGTAGTGCATTAACCTTTGCCCTGTTAATATGCATCTCCTCAGCTGTTGCTGATCTTGGAAAACAATGCGATTGCACGGCACAATGAAGTATCTTCTGGTTTTACAATTGAGTCTCTTTCTTGTTTTATGTTCCACTTATTTTCTCTAGCAGATATGTTGTCACTTTTAAAAATCTTCTCAGGAGTTAACAGTGGGGGGAAAAGATGAAGATGTTCAGAGGAGCGATGCTGGGAATACTTCTGTGGTCCGTGCTGTTTGCTGTCTGGTGTTTGACATCCACTGTGAGTAACTGCGGAAATTCTTCTGCACCCATGGCAGTAAATACTGGTGTCCAGTTTCTTCCACAGAAGTATTTCTGCACTTATTCCAGAAATGACTCTTCCTTTGAAAAGAATTACATTAAATTGTTGAGATTTCCACTGCTGCTGTTGTCAGGATCACATTCAAGGACAGGATGTGATTATTTCTTTTTTTAGTGGTTTATAAATACAGAATCATTTGGATTCAACCTGTCATAAAAATTGTGTTAACTGCTCCACAGAACATTTGATAACAAATAAGATGGCTCAGTGAAACCAAACAATCTTCAGCAGATCTAGTTCACTTGCAGCCACTCAATCCTTCTGTAGTCATTCCCAGTTCCCTGCTTTATCCCCAAGTACTGCAGTGGCAAGGGTTGTTTCATGGGCTCAGTGTGAGAAGCCTGCCCTGTCTTTCCACTGTGATGCTCGGGGATCCTTTCCTGAAGGCAGTCTTTTATTTCTAGCCCAGTGCTGTGGCTGAGACCTGCCCCAGTGTGTGGGGATTGCTGCAGGTGGGCTGGGGGGACCAGGTGGGCTTTGTGGGCTCCATCAAAGCCTTGTGGCAGTGGATCATTTGCTTCCTGTGTCTTGAGATGCTCATCTGAAACACCGTGTGGGCTAGCACAACGTGCTAGGCTTCATGGTGCTATCACCATGCCATTACTCATGGTGGTATTATTGAAAGGAAATGTATTGAAGGCTGGGCAAGCAGAACACTTGGGAACAGCCAAGCCCCTGGTCTCCAGCAGCCTCACCACCTCTGTAACTGGGAGGTGTCAGCTCCTACCCAGCCTGTTCAAAGCAGGACCAGTCGATAGGGTTGCTCTGGGACATGCTGCCTGTCTCTGCTGGCTGCTGTTCTGGGTGGGTGCAGGCTGGTGGGGAGCCTCCTGTGGAAGGACATGAAGAAGTGGGCTTGCATTCATTTAACTTCACAAACATTGCTGAGTTGGAGGCGATGCTTGTTGTGGGCAAGTGTTTAACAAACGACAGGCACTGTTCTGGCTGGTGTTAATCTGCCCCCTGTGCTGTGCCTATCTATTTTGCCTTTCACTGAATGTAGCTGATAAAAATAGGGCTGTCGTGTTCTGGTTTGCATTGCAGTTCTCCATCTCGCTTCCATCAGTGGCTCCCTGCAGAATCTCAGCTGTAAGCTTTCCCTGCCTGCTTCCATGAGCTAGCCTGCTGGGTCTCACGCTTCCCAAAATGATGTGCAGGTAGTGATATGGTATGTGCAATGATCCTTTGGTGGAGGGTTTAGGCCTTTGGCCAGGTTTTAACTTACACACAGAATATCTTCTGCACGACAGCTCTCTGCCTTGGAGATCAGAGATGAAAGAAGTGAAGATTGCCATCAGGGAATTGTTTGGTTTTCTGTGCTGGGTACACAAGGGGGTGTCTATAGCTCTTCATTTGGGTACTTGTCCCAGCCATACAAATCCACCTCTGCTGAGTACGAAGCACAGAAATACTTTTTCTTGAGACAGCGTGAGCTTTGGCTTATCCCTGATGGATTTACGAGGATGCAGGAGAAGATGGAAAGCCAAGTCTGAGCAGAAAGCGAGGGGAGCTGGGTGGCAGCAGCATGGGTGCTGTGCCCAGACCCTGCGTGGGCTGGAAGTGCTGGGTATCCCTGCTGTGCTGCGTGGCTTCATCCTGCCAAAGCCAGCCAGAGCTGGGTGTGCTCTGCCCAGGGCTGCTTCTGAGGAGAAGCTCTTGCCAGCTGGAAGAGCTGAGGTCTCGAAAGCAGGGTGAGCAGCTCATCGGAGTCAAGACCATCTTCTAAATGTTAACGGGCACATTGCAGGAGATGCTCAGCAGGCACAAAAGGTCACTACTGCCCAGGCTTTCAGTAAAACAAAGGCCAGCTATTTTTAACCTAATTTCAAGTGGAAAGCCTAAAGCCATAAGCTGGCCTGATTGCAAAAAGCCTGGACTCGCCTGATAATCAGAGCTGGATGTGTAATGTGGGACTGTGACCATGTACACGTTCACAAGCCGCATCCAAAAATCCCTTCTGAACTCTGCTAATGCAGTGATGGTTGTGGGCATGGCCTGACCCTGCGGAGTCCTGCACTAAAAAGCTGTTCCTGAGTTACTGTAAGGGACAGGGAGTTTGGGAACTGAAGGTGGGAGCTGCAGGCATAACTTGCATGACTTAATAATGCCCCCATCTTCAGCTGCCACTGCAAATCAGTGAAAAAAACAAGATATTGTATTGATTACCAGGCAAATGGGACGTGCCAGAAAGGATCTTGTTTTCTGTTTGGGTAACCCAGGGCTCCTTGGATGTGTCCTATATAGAAAGCAGCTTTGAATCTGAAGGTGTCTTTAAAAATATGTATTTAAAATAGATCCATAGAGATCATGACCTGCTGGCTGCAGTGTGAGCATTGACAGGAGAAGCTCTGCACCTGCTTCATGTGGCTTCCTTCAGCCTGGAGGCCGAGCCAAGAGAAGCCATGTTCTGGTCCTGCACCATATCCTGATGTTCTTCTCACTGCTGCTGTAGAAAGCAGGACTGCAGGTACAGGTTTCCTAACACTTGTTCCTGGTGTAGGAGAAGAGTTACCAGGACTTCTTGGTGGACTTCATAAACTCTGCAGTCCCTGAACTGAGCAGCACCGGGCTTCACACAGGTTCAGTGTGCTGCCTCTCTGGTGTGACAAAGCTGTGTCAAGGAAAGGGGGGAAAAAAGGGCAAATTTGGGCCAACCAGCCTTATTTCTCCTGAAATGGGGTTTTATAGCAGGGCTTTTCTTGAACTTATGGAGCATATGTGGAATACTTTTGACTTCTTATCAGCCTGCCAGTGAAGACCTTCTCCATAGCAGGGACAGGCATGGACTCTCAGCTGCCCTGCTGTGCAGTGATGAGAGTAGATCACCTTCTGGTTACAGCACAGGAATGGGAGGGCTTGTGAGCAGAGGAGCCGCTTCTTCCATCAATGGTCACTGAGGGCTTGGTAAAGCAAGTAGCTTTGCTCCTGGAGCACCTGAGCACATCGTTTCCCTTGGCAAACAAAGCTGATCTGTGCCATTGGGTGGCTGCCAAGCACAGCATCGGGTCCCTGCCTGCAGCAGTGATGGAGAGGCTTTGTGTCCAAATTAATACATGTGACACAGCCCGGGCCTGTTCTTGGCTGCTTTCTGACGAGCTCTGGTGGGACGCAGTCCTCAGCCTGTGGCAGTAAGCGTTGCTGGCAAGTCCTGTGGTTCCAATTTCCCTGCTGCTCATCTGTCTCCATCTGCCTTTGGGCCAGTGCAGGGGATGCCGTGGCTCAGCTCCTGAGCTACGTGCTGTGTTTTAGGGGAAGATGCTGCTGTGGTGGTGATTTTTCACTGAGCAGGCGCACAGCGTGCATGGCCACTGCTATTTCTAGGTGCTGCGGTACTGCCAGACTCTCTCTTTTGCTCAAGAAGCACAAGCATGGTTTTCTGCAGCTCCATAAGAGATTTGGAGCTCTATGGCTTAAAATAAAATTAAAAAAAAAAAAAATAAGCCCAGCTATCTCACTGGTGTGTGCTGCCCCTCTGGATCTGAGGGGTGCCCCAGACCTCCTGAACACGCCTGGTGCTGCACTCACCAGCACTTGGCATTAGTGCTTCAATCTCTGAGGAGACCAGCATGTCCTCAGGCTGTCAGAGTGCACCGATCACACACATGTATCTCTTTATCTTATTTGTAGGGCTCCTGTCCCCAAGCTGTGAGGTGCTGCAGAGGTCACTGAGCTCGTGCTTGCCCAGAAATTCCCATGGAAAACCATTGATAGGTCAGGAATGGCAGTGCAGGGCTGGCTTTGGAGGATCCCGAAGTGCACCATGAGTATGTTGTTGCCCTCATTCTTCTTTCCAGGCACAGATTTCTTTAAGTTCTTTGGTAGAAGTTGTACAGGACATCTCTCCTTAAAGCAAACAATAGGAGCTGTATCTCAAGGGGTGCAGATCAGCCGAACCCCAGCAACGGCAGCGGAGCTGCTTTTTTCCCCCCAAGCCTGCAAGAAGTGACAGATCAAACACTCCTTCCTCCAGATTTGCTAGGGCCAAGACCTGTGTATGGCTGTACCCTTGAGTGACAAACTTTCTTGTGTTTTTTTCCCCCTGCCCATCATAAAGCACTGCACCAGGTGTTTGCACTTAACCTCCCTCTGCTCTTCAGCAAAACAAAAACCACGCTGCATTTCCACGGCGTCCTGTGAAGCATCCTCACTGTGTGCTTCCCAGGGTTAATCATTGAAGTTAATGATAAAAGTAGCGCAAAGCAGCAAGGGGATACGTGCCTGTCTCAGTTAGTTTCAAGGCTGTTGCAGTCTGCCTGCTCCAAATCACAGAAGGGAGCTGATGCCACCGGTGAGGAGCAATGGTTAAAAAAGAAAAGCCTTGGCTGCTTCCCAGAGAGCTGAAGTACTAATTAGGGCCATGGACAGTCGGCTAATTCAGACCTTAATGAGCCCCGAGGGACTGCAAGATAACAAAAGCTCAGATGGGTACACCACTGTGCAGCCTTGAAGCTGGGCTGTTTTAGTGCTAAGAGCCTTGACGATAAATGTGGCATCGTGCGTGGAACTGGGAGGAAACTGGAAAAGGAGCTTGTGAGATCTGGAGGCAGGTGCAGCTTCCTCTAAGGGCAGATTTCACCCACAAAAAGCCAAAAGCACCCCAGTGAGACTGGAGGCCTCTGTAGTGGAAAACAAGATGTGAAGTTCGGTTTTAGTCCTGGGGTTGCAAAGACGGGTCAAAGGTGGGACCGAAGTCATCGTCTTGTTTTGAGGATGTTGGGCTGGATCTTAAATTTCTTCTCTTGGTGGTTACCTTTTGGTTTTCTTTTGAAGAGTCGTGGTGCCTTTCGTCTCCTTCATTTCCTTGGAAAGCACTTTTTGTGTGGGCATGGCCAACATCTAGCATAGGATGCTTCCTTGCCACCAGGACCCAAACCAGATGTAAAGCAAAAAAGAAAAAAAAGCAAAAATCCTTCCAGCTGGCCTTGCAACCTGCTCCCAGTGAACCCCAGGTACCCCTCAATCACCCTCAGTGAGCTTTGGCTAAGGTGCCATGGACCCTCCGTGGTTGTGTGGCTCTTTCCAGCAGCACCTTCCTCTTGTGGGTTTTTGCTTTTTCAAAGCACAACCACACGACTGGGAGCATAATGAGGAGATCTTGTTGGGAGCATCCTGGCAAACGTGGGCTTGTTGGTGTGCTCCTGCCAGCCTGCTCAGACAAGGCAAATATTCCTGCCTCTGTGTCTGTGCGGGCATTCCTGCCCCGGTCTCCCTCGTGGGCTGTGATGGGCAGGATCTGGCCTTTAATCACAGGTTTTTGTGAAGGTTTGTGCCTGTACGGCTGCAGCACCAATTATCCCTGCATTTAGCCTGCTGAGAAGTTAGAGGTAATTGACACAATTTTGCTTCAAAGCTCGTTTTTAATGAATTAAATTTAAATTTAATTAACTATTTCTCACATTTTTGTATTTTTTTTGTTTCCCTTAGTAAGCTAAAATGCTCATTGTGGAGCTGATGGGCATAATGTTAAGCTGGTTTTGAGGGAGGGTAGTGGAGAGGAAGGTTTCTCTGTGTGTGTGATGGGTCCTCCCTGCCGGAGGAGCATTAGGTCTCATATCACAGAATCACAGAATTTCTAGGTTGGAAGAGACCTCAAGATCATCGAGTCCAACCTCTAACCTAACACTAACAGTCCCCACTAAACCATATCCCTAAGCTCTACATCTAAACGTCTTTTGAAGACTTCCAGGGATGGTGACTCCACCACCTCCCTGGGCAGCCTGTTCCAGTGCCTCACAACCCTTTCAGTAAAGAAATTCTTCCTAACATCTAACCTAAAGCTCCCCTGGCGTAACTTTAGCCCATTCCCCCTCGTCCTGTCACCAGGCACATGGGAGAACAGGCCAACCCCCACCTCTCTACAGCCTCCTTTAATGTACTTATACAGAGCAATAAGGTCACCCCTGAGCCTCCTCTTCTCTAGGCTGAACAAGCCCAGCTCCTTCAGCCACTCCTCATAGGACTTGTTCTCCAGGCCCCTCACCAGCTTCGTCGCCCTTCTTTGGACCCGCTCAAGCACCTCCATGTCCTTCTTGTAGCGAGGGGCCCAAAACTGAACACAGTACTCGAGGTGCGGCCTCACCAGAGCCGAGTACAGGGGGACGATCACCTCCCTAGCCCTGCTGGCCACACTGTTCCTGATACAAGCCAGGATGCCGTTGGCCTTCTTGGCCACCTGAGCACACTGCTGGCTCATATTCATCTAAGTGCCTTTCCCTCCTCAGTGGTCCTATTTACGTATATGTGTATATATATAATGGAATATATATATTGAATCGTGCTGGCACTGTTACAATTCCTCGTGTAAATAACAATGGCCTTTTCTCCAGGCTGCTTCAAGCCCAGCCCTGCTGGGAGCCCCTTCCCTGTTGCTTAACTTTCTCCCCATCCCTGCAGCAACAAATCATCCCATTCATCACTAACCCATTAAAATACTGTGTACAACTTTATTTTCTATTACACTTAGCAAAGCAGGCTGATAGTAAACCTCTGAGTATCAAGCTCCTGCAAGAGGCAGTGGGAAGTTAGGTGTTGGCTTGCCTGGAAAGGTCAATCTGGCCAGTGGTGAGAGAGGTTAATTTGGTTTCCCTGCTAAAATAAAGGATGGTGCCTTGCTCCTTACCCTTGTTTACCCAGCTCAGGAGCAGCTCCCTGCTTTGCAAGGCAGGATCCCGCCCTTCCTCTCCTTGCCGAGCTGTGCTTCCTGAGAAAGCACAACCTGTCTCCTCCATCTGCTGACCGGGACTAAAATAGCTGGGGGGGCTCTCCTCCCCCTGCCCGGGCAGGAGACATCGCTCAAAGGGCCAGGCTGTGTGGGACACCTGCTGAGCATCCCCGTGCAGATAAATTACCCACGGGACACACAACTGCAAGGCTGCATGTGCTCAGGTGCTGAGTGCTGGTGCAGCTTCACAGGCAGGAGCCCAAGGTGCTCAGCACGGTCCTGCTGAGACCCCAGCTGGCCAACGGGGCCCCCATCTGTACGACAGCCTGCCTGCCTTCCTCCTTTTTATTATGTTGGTGTTTTGCAAACAGCTATAAAGGCAGACAAGTGGCATTTTATCTGCATTAGCAGCTCGCGTTCCCTAAATATCCCAACGTGCAGGTGTGGTGTTGCTGCCTCGCTCTTCTGCTCCTGGCCCTTTGCTGTGCCACGAAGGGCAGCATCCCTGCAGCCTGCACCTCGCCTCTGCTGCTCTCCTTGTGGGCAGCTCCCCTCTGGCCCTCTGTCCTTTGGTAATAACCAGAAGTGCAAACGGCTGCAGCATGGGCAGGAAAAAAGTGCAGGGTTTGGGCTCCTGCAGATCTTTAGCACCACAAAATAATGGGATGTGTTGAAAATTGTGACCTTTTAACATTGTTTTGCCATGAAATCCTGAAGTTCTTCTTGCTTGATACGGTTTGTGTATCAGTTGCAATTTCAGTTTGTAACTCAAGATCCTAAAAATAACCAGATAGTCTGCGGCTGGTAGGAGCTGGGACCTGCAGGGCAAGTGAGGTCTCTTCCTTGTCATGTAGCAAGGCTGCCTCATTTGCAGGGCTTTTTTTTTTTTTTTTTTTAGGAAGGTCTAATAGACCAGGTATATGGACTTGGTCACTAGCTTCTTTTTGCTGCAATAATGAGAAGTTTTTTTTCTTTTTTCTTGAGTGTGACCTGCTATGTCATATGGATTTTTTCAATCAAAATTCTTTAGTGATGGTTCATCTGATTCAGGCTTATAGGAAGTAGCTATTAGAAGTCTTTTCCTCTCCTCCCCAGCTTCCAAAAGAATGATCATAGGAACAAGTCTCAATCAGGTGGCTGCGATGGGCAAAGGCATCACGTTGCTGCTGTGAGGGCGTTGGGTGCTTGTTGTGGAGGTCTCTGCTTGGCCATTGATTACTGTTGATTCTTGGGAGTATCTTGCCCTATGCTACAGGGAGAAGGATATTTCTGTCTGCATGATGTGTGTGCCCACTGATGGGAGAAGCATGCTGTGTAGTGAAAGCCCACGGGTTCCTCTGCATCTTACATTCAGCTGAAATCCAGCGTTTGTGGCTGCTCTGCTGGGTGAGCTCGATCAGGAAATCTGTGTGGAAGCAACACTGCTCTCCCCAGCATTGAAATAGTTTTTTATTTCTCATTGAAATAGTTCTTATTTCTTTCACATCTGAAATCTCAGACAAAAAAAAAAATCCTGAAATGTGTAAGAACCATGAAGGATCATGAAACCCCCCATCCGTCAGGTTTCCTGGCACTGCTGCTCCCCCCAGCAGTGAAGCTGTGGAGTCAAATGGAAAGTGGAGAAGAATAATGATCCACTAGATACCCTGCTGCCTTGCCATTAGGGAGCTGAGTAGGTAGAAGAGTTGGATTTGGCGTAGGAATTCCTATTCCTCTGCTGTGCTCAGCTCCTCTCTCCCTTTTCGTCTCTGACTTAGTGCAGAATTCATTAATACGACACTGAGAGATATGAGGCGAGTGCTGGGCAGGTATTTTGCCTCTCAGCATCCTTGTTCCTACCTTCTGGCCAGTAAGGGGACCCAGAAAGACTTCAGTGTATTGCTTCCCATCTGGACCCCCTTTTCCCTGGATTTTGCAAAGTATCTCACACACCTGGTGAGCACAGTGCATCACACCCCTGCGCTGTGATTTCCCTCCTCACCACCGTCAATTCGTGGGGTAACAACATAAGAGTAGCAGAGCTCACAGCAGTAAGAAACCGTAACAATCTTTGCCCTCCAATTCACCTGTTTGGCATTCTCAAGGAGATGTGAAATGGTAACCCTCTTTAATTCAGGAACGTACTAACTGATCTCACATTTGTTTGCAGCTGCTTAAAGCACTCTCTCCTCTTTGCTCTCTGTGCAAAGAGCCTACATATGGAAGATAAGGCTGCCACTTGCACAAATAAACGTGGATGTTGATAGAGCATAAATTGCCTGAAAGCAAGGGTTAGATTTTTCTCCTATTCTGAACTTGGTATGCATCAAAAATGCAAACTTTGTGCATTCCCAGTCCTCCGTGAAGAAGAAAAAGGCAATCTTTTCTGCCATTACTGACTGACACCTAAGGAGCAAACAGAGCAGAGTAACAGGGAGCAGCCCATCTTGGCAAGTTTTTTTTTTTTTTTTTTTTTTTTCAAAAAAAAACTCATCGATCTATTCTCATAGATGAATGCTAGGGAGAGAGCTGGGACTTAGAAATCAAATGGAGCTGTCGTCATACAAACTGGGTTTCCTTTCAAAACTCTTCCAGTGGTATTTATTTCTTGTATTGATTTCAAGAAGCTCTGGCTGCAGCACGGGTTGTCTTCTGGTGTGAATGCTTCTCTTGAGACTATTTTCCAGGTGTTTTTCTGAGCGCAGACATAGTTGAGAAATCAAATCAGCATCACAGAGGACAAAGGGGGTGGCTTCAAAATTAACCTCTTGTAATGGTTTGGCACTACTTCCTTGGCATCTTTACCTGGGCATCTTAAGCAAAATATGAATTGCTCTCAGGAGACAAAGACCTTCCTCCCCCTTTTCTCTCTAGAAGTCAAAACCAAGCACAGAAAACTAGAATGATGCTCCTGGGGGAGGGAGGAATGGTGCAGATTGGTCAGTGTAGAAGAAAAACGGTTTTTTTCCTTCCATTTTATTTTAAGTGGAGATGAATTTTGCTTCAAAAACATTGCTGGGTGGGAAGGGATGATTCCTTCCTTACCTCCCATGGAAATAAGGCCGAATGAGTAGGCACAGCACCCACAGCCAAGGGGTGTTTCCCTCATAAATGAAATCTAAGGAGGGGAATTGGTTTGGCTTCTTCTCTATCAGTAGAAATATTGATTTGTGTCCAAAATTGACCTTAAAAAGTATATTTTTATTTAACTTGCGCAGGTGTCCTGCCACACCCCTCCCTTTAGGTAATTTTGTCTGGATGGCTCTCAGCCAGCTGGCCAGTGTGGGGCATCTCCTTGCAAAGCCTTGATTATTTTATTTATTTATTTATTTTTAAGCAGTCTGAGGGCTGAAATGGAGCTGGCATCTGTGGCATCAAGGGCCTTTCTGAACTGAGGGCAGTGGAAGTGGAAACCAAGAACCGTGGATAGGCCCTGGTTATTTCTTCCCGTTGCTTTTCAACATGCATGTTTCCCCAAAAGGTGTCGGAGAACCTCCTGCGGTGAGGGAGGGAGAAGGACTCTGCAGTACTCGTGTGGTTGTTGCCCTGGGAAGCCTCCAACTCTTTGGGCTTTAGGAGGAGTCCAGACATCTGAAAATGCATTCTCTTAACGTTTGGCAAGAGAAGGATTCGAAGGAGAGACTATTAAAATGTTACTTTTCATTAACACGAGTTAATTAAATCATTTAGCTAGCACTTTCTGTACTGAGAGCACGTAGCCACATGCTATTTTGGGGTTTCACTTGTTCTTCTGCCAAGTCCTAGTCTCCCGAGCAGCTTTATTTTTGAGTGGGAACTGAAGAGTTGTGGACAATGTTAAGCATCATCCAGTGGATCTGCTAATTTGTGGCTAGGTTGTGCAACTCCTACCCAGCCAACCTGGCTAATTTTAGTTATGGGGTGGGTGCCAGAGGACTCTGCTGGGGTGCAGGCAGGAGGCACGGCCCCGTGCACCAGCACTAATTGGACAAGAATTCAATGCGGGCGTGAGTAAGTCTCATCTGATGCAGCAGCTTCTTCTAATTGTGCTGTTAATGCGAGCTTGGCTGTACCCAGGGGTATCGCTAAGAATATTATTCATAATGCACTCACTTCCTAAACCTCAGTAGCAGAACTTCACCCCTTCTGTGGTTTCAGCACATGGTCTGGGAACAGGAGCTTTCTCCTCCTCTGTTGTGGGTTCGTCTCTTTGCCGTTATCTTCCTCGCATCTTTACGGGATGTAGGCTTTCACTTTAAACTTAATTTTTGCTTGATACAATATATTTGAGGTACCAGCCTCCCCAGGCAGCCATCCTGGCGCCTAAACCACCGTGTTCTTTCTGGAGCATTTCACAGAGGGTGGTGGTGGTGGTTTTTGGTGTGTTGCTGCCCTGGGGCAGTGCCAGAGCCCTCGCTTGCTGCCAGCAAGGTGCACTGCCCAAATGCAGTGTTTCCATCCCACCTGGGGCCTTGGGGCTGGTTGTGCATTGCTAGCAGAGATCTTTCTCCACCCAGGTTTGTGTTGTTCACACACAGCACCAGGTTTTATTCCTGTGCTCAGGAGCTTGTGAATTTCTTCTGCAGAGTGCCCCGTGCATCAGCACCTCATCCCAGCCTCAGCAGCTGGGACTTCCCCACCTGGGCAGTGGGGTGAGGCGGGGCATGAGAGAAAAGGAGATGGGAAAACGGGGGAAACCTTATTTGCAATACCAAGTTGTGCTGTGTTCCCTGTGCCAGGTGGTGTCGGGGCACCCCTCACATCTCGCTGTGCTGATTTTGCTCATTACTGAACCCAGTGGGGTGAGGGTGGGCGCACACAGGCACGGGGTGTTTCCAGGGGTAGGCTTCTAGGCACCGTTACGTGGTAACAAGGAATAATGTCAGTGGCAGAGATGTCACTGTTAAACGACTCGCTGGTGGCTTTGTTTCAGCCGTTACACCGTTGCAGAACTAATGGCTGATCACTAACATTACAGCAGCCTCCGTGTCACAAATTAATGCGCGCTCCGAGCTCTATTCCTGTGCTGTCATCGGCTGGCAGATAATGAGAAAGGAGATTTTTTTTCCCATAAATTGCACCACATTGGGGGGAAAAAAATGTAGAAAGCGGAGGAGTTTGTGACTCACCTCACTGACCGAGGATCTCCAGCTGTCAGTGCTGCTCAGAGCAGGGGAGCACAGGGAGGTGACTCAGGTCTGGGTTTTCTGAACAAGCTATGCTAAGCAAATGTCTCTGGGAAACGGGAAGGCAATGGCTTACATGTGAAAAGAAGAAATGAAAGCAAAGAGGGAGGGGAGGGGAAGAGGAAGGGAAAGAAGTATCACTTTGTAAGCCTGAAGCTGCCCGGAGGGACAGGAGCAGGAGGGGTGGATGGCTGAGGCCCTGCAGAAATACTGCTGGGTGCCGTGGCTGGGGTTGGGCTCTCTGGGACCGTCGGGCTGGGAATGCTTGCTGCCTGCTCCGGAGGGGAGATGGTGTTGCAGATGTTCAGCACAGCAATTTTGGGTGGCCCTCAGCACCCAGCGAGGTGGTAAGAGGCGTGTGTACATCAGGCTTACAGAGGGACTCTAGTCTGTGCTGGTCCCTGGGCATCTGCAATTGCTACAGGAGATGCTGTGATCTCTGCTCCGGCTTCCCTTTGATCACTACCAGCTCTGTTTGTTCTGTAAGCCCTCAGCTGTGCATTTCCTTTCAAATGGTGTTGAAATTGCTGACAGTGGCATGCTTGCAAGTGTGTCTGCTGGTGCCCTGTCCTCTTCTCAGCACCTTTGAGCATTCAGCCACCAGCGCTGAGCTCACTTCTCGGGAGCCAAATAATAACAGTGCTTCTTCAGGAGCAGTTTTGATAGAAGCCATAAGTCACAGGGAACAATTAATATATGTATTACTTAGGCAAGCATTGCAATGTCATTAATTCCACTTTTGTTTGCTGAAAGTCCTTCTGCGGTCCGCTCAGCCTGCGGTCTGCCCGCTGTTTGTGCTCAGCACTCTGCTAGACCAGACCGGGATGGCATCCATGATCAGCCTCGCTGGTTGTTTTTTTTTTTATGCTTAGTTTCACTTGAAGGGTCTCTGCTGCAATGTTTGGATGGAGACACTGCAGAGACATGGTTATTTATTTAAACCATCTGTTTCCATTGGCAAGGAGATGGCCCTTCACAATATTTCTGTTGGTCTTCAGGCTCTTTGCACACCTGGCAGTGGCTGTACATGTTAGCAGGTCTGAGCAAGCAGATCCTACTGTTGTGAACAGGTCGTGCTTGTGTGCAGGTACAAGTGATGCCTGTCATTGAAGGCGACATCCTTTTTCTATTGCCCTCTTTGGATTTCTCATCCCCTAGTGTTGGAGTAGCACGGGGATTTCTAACCAGGACAGTGGAATTCAAACTGGCGCTCCTACAGCAATTTCTATCAGCCTTTCTCTTCCAGCAAAACCTTTTTGTTTGTGTCTGTTGCCAGATATGTATGGCCTTTAACTGTCTACATGGCTGGGTATTAGTAACATGCCTCTTCATGGAAAGGCAAAAGAATTACAGCCCGAGGGCAGTCTCCACATTGCTGTCCTCCAGGGCTGTTACCCCTTGCTGTTTTTCAGTTATTCCCTACCCAAAATATCCCCGTTAGCTCTTGACCCTGCTTCTCATCATGCTTCAGACGGGTGTGTCTGGGGATCACTTTAATGGTGAGCATGAGCTTTGGTGGGTGCTGCCTCTGGAATTTGTGCTCTGCTTTTTTTCCACCCCCAGGTGACAAGAAGAACGCCATCCCTCCCGCTAGGAGTTGCACAGCGTCGTAGATCAGGGGGGCAGCACGCTCAAGGTCTAAGAAGTGGATGGGAAAAACCCAACCAACCCCAACAGCCCTGTTGTGTGTTTCCCTGAGCCAGGTAAGCGTTGTTACCTCCCACTCTGTCATTAAATAAACCATGGTGTATCTGCACATGACAAACAACTTCTCCCTGTCCAAAGGTGTCATTAGTGCTACGCGGGGGCTCCACTACATTATGTGTGAGGCTGAAACCACTCATCTGTAATCAGGCAACAGGATCAAACTTCTTTAATGGTACATCCAGACAGTAAGAATAAAGCCAGGGCAACTGCACTAGCGACACGGATAACAACAGCATGACGCATCCTTGAGCAATTTGGCTGCGTGCTCGCCTCCCCAGCCGGCTGGCAGCAGGCACAGCCGGCACTGCCTGCAGTGGGCAGGCCACACGCTATCAGCCAGCCCCTTCTCTGCAGTTATAAAAAATGCTTGGTTTTCTCCATCCATTTCCATTTGTGTCCCCCCCCCCCCCCCCCCCCCAATGATCCTGCCCACACCTGATGAGCAGGCTGCAAGTACCACAGGCTGGGGCAGGTGCCGCTGGCAGGATACGTACCTTATGTGTCACAGCCCCTGCTGTGTCACCTCTACTGTCCCTGGCGAGCAGCGGTGCCTCCAAGCAGCAATTCAGCGGGACCAAACGTGGGGGCTTTGCAGGGAGCCCATCCCCTCGCAGTCCTTAGAGAGCAGGCACAATCCGTCCTGGGAGCTGGGCCAGAGACCGCATCTCCCGTCTCAGCTCGTGCCACCAGCTACGGGTATTTATTGTGTTTGCTCCTATTTTCCTTTCCTGGTCCCAATGCTCTGGATTTCCTTTGTATAGCGTGAAACCACCGCAGCAGCAGGGCGGGCCAGGGACTCCTCTCTTGCCGCCCTGTATCTGTGGGGGAGTGAAACTTAGAGGGAATCGATGCATTGGTCGCATCTCCCCTCAGAAAACAGCCTGTAGGTTAAAGGCTCTGCCAAGGCAGGTGATCATGGCTCCCTGTGACCAAATGAGAACGATCCCCCCCCCCTTTTCTGTCCCCCTCCTGTGCGCACACAGCACCAATGCTTTTGCCTGTCGCAGTAGGGCCCTTGGTGGTTGCCAGAGGCTTTGTGTCTGCTGGGCATCCCCTGGGAGCGCAGGGGCTCTCTGCAGCTGGCCATGGACACCACCACAACCAAGCTGGGCTCCAGCCAAACCAAAATATAAATTGCAAAATACAAATGTGGTTTAGGTCAGGTAAGGCAACAAGTGACAGAAATGTTTGCAATTGCACTGTTAGAGCAATTTGTCTGTCTGGTCCTTGGCTGGATTTGAGTCTGTGACATTGTGTAGAAGTGCACACCTTCACCTCAGCTGGGACCTGCATGGGGACCAGGCTGTGCCATGAGGCTCTTTGTTTTTGGCACAGTAAAAGCATCAGTCTGGCTGCTGGGGGTTAAGATGCAGCAAATGGTGCCCCCATCCTGCTTCCACACAGAAAAGAAAGAGCTAGCGTGATAGCAAAAATATGTGGAAAGCAATTCCACTTCAAGATGTGCTAAAATCTTTGACTCCAAAAAGCCCCCAGCTTGGTCTGCACAGGAGTGACTGATGGGGGAAAATCTATGAAATGCTCAGGTCTGCCAGCACTGAGCTGAAATTAAAACAGCTGGGGCACTGCAGCTCAGCAAAGCTGTGCTCAGACCATTCATCCAGAAAGGACAGCTCTCTCCTGGGATGAAGAAATAGCCAGTGACAAAGGACTTTCTGAGACAATGACAGCAGCGACTTCCCCTTCTGTGAATGAGTTATTTGTTCAGACCTGCAGCTCTCTTCTCACTTCTGCAATGTTTTGCAGTGAACGTGTTACAGCATCAACCCAGCCTCCATAAAACCCGCATTAAAAATCGCTGCTTTGGCTAGGAACAGGTAGTCTGAAGTGGCTGAGCTAGGCTGTCTCCAAGCATTTCCAGTCTGGATCAGCCCAGTCACTGAGCCCTTGGATCAAACACTGCTTTCTGTGACACCTGTGGTAGGTCACAGGGGCTGTTCCAGTTTGTACCAGTTCAGAAACCAGTCATGAATGAGACTTTTTTTCTTTTAAACCTCAGTTACACAGTTCTAGGGAAAATCCCCCTGATTCAAAGGATCCTGCGGATGGTGGTTGTGTGAGTGTGAGGAGCCCAGGCTCTGCTGGCGTTAGGTATTGTTGTTACTTGTTTGGCATCGCCACCTGGGGCAAACTGTGCTGTGGGCACAAGCCCACCTCCTTTCTGCTTTCACGTGAACCTGCAAAGGCTCAAATCTACACATACATACGCACAGAGCATTTGCTTCATGAATAAAAGCTTCACAGCTTTTGTAAAAGTGAGATTAAAAGGAGAAGCAAATGTGACGATGTGTCCTCTTACTGCTTCTCCAGCTGAGAAGAGAATCAAAAGTTCTCTTCCGAGGTTAGCTCCCGAGGTGTTCTTCCACGGACTTTCTGGTTGAAACCAGCCTCAGCCAACAAGACACCACAGAGCCTCTTGGTGCCTGAATTCTCGTTATCTATAAGCCAATTAGTCCTGTAGTTTATTCTGAAACAGCTAGTAAAACGTTATGCCCTTTCCCCTCCATCTGTGCAATGGGTATAAAAGCCAGGCGGCCGCGCGCTGCCTGTTACGGCTCTCAGCTATGAGAGCAATGGGGCAAGAAAGAGCACGAGTGTGAAGCTGTGTGTGTGTGTACAGCCCCCGTCGCTGCTCTAAAGCCAATTACAAGCTCCTCTTCCTGCTGGCGAGCAGGAGCAAGCGAGGTTGCTGGCAGTGACCGGGACGTGACAAGATGCCCCCGACCAGAGTGCTTCTTCAGGCACTGATGTTTTCTTTATGAGGCAACTGTTCCTGCAAGGGATCAACTTTTCTGTGCATCTCCTTAATGAAAAATTTAAAAAACGCAGTGTTCCCGTCTTGCTTTTTTTTTTTTTTTTTCCTTTTTTTTTTTTTCCTGTTGCTGTTATAACCAGCCCTGAAGGAAGAGGAAAAGTGCTCGGTGTCCCTCAGACAATGTGCCTGTGACTAGCCTGGCCTTGCCTGCTGTGCTGACAGCAGAGAGCTGGAGGGGATCAGTGTTTGGAAATGGGCCCTCAAGGGCTCCTGGAACAGGGGAACGTTTTTGAGCCATCGCTGCTGCGTGGCCCTGCCTGCGGAAAATGCTGACCAAAGAGACCCCGTCAAATCCACAAGAGGTAACACACTGCTGTGGCTCTGAAACAAGAAGCTGCACATCTTCACCAGGATGCGTGTTTGCCTTGAGAGAGCTGGAAAAAAAAGGTTGTGAATATTAAAAGCATTTAAGAAATAACCAGGTGTCTCTTTCCCATAGCAAAGGTAGGAGATTTTCACAAATAAACAGTTTTCCCATTTGTACCTGCAGTTTGGGGGAGCTAAACAGCTAGTCCTTCCTTAGTGCAGCGCTGCAAAGCCCTCAGCAGACAGTGCTTAGAAATGCTCTCAGAAATGCCAGCTATTCCCCTGCACCCACAGCAACATGCAATTCCAGGTCATTCTTTAATAACCCAGCCCAGATGGTGCGTTATGCACTTTGGAGGCTGCTGACCCGCTCCTGTACTTAGTGCAAAACCTGGTGCTGCTTCTTAGCTACAGAAAACCATGAGAATTGTCTGTTTGGGCTAGATTGGGATCTGTAATCACAGCACCATCCATCAGATTGAAAGGCTGGTTCTGTAAAAAGGAAAAGCTCAGCTGTAATACCATGGGGATGCACACACGGATAAAGCAGAGATGGCTTTGACGTTCAGAGTCATTCATACAACGAGCCTGTCACGTCACAAACACATCAGCCTAAATGCTCTACTGCTTATATTGCAGTTCCCACGCGGAGCTGGGGCCTGGTGCTGCCCATGGAGGCCGACAGCTACGCGGCATTTTGCACGCCGACGTGACACCGACCACACAGCTTGCAAACTGTGCAGGTACGTGGAACAGCACGATACACCTCCAGAACTGGGAATCAATCAGGGACATTAATATATGTATATTTTTGGTCATTTCCCTACTGATCACCGTCATTCTGAGGGTTGCATTCTGTACTTTGACATGGACGTAATAAAAGCTTTGGTGCAAAACGGTGACCGCAGGCATGTAAGTGCATTTCTGAATCAAGGACCTGCTGTGCCCCCACCACCACCGCAGATGATCTGCTTGGGATGTCACCTCGAAATACAGCCTAACAAACCTTGCACCCCTCCAGACAAGTGAACTTTAAACTGGGTCTCTGCTTTTTTGTTTTATGCAACCAAAGTTTGTAGCAGCAGGCAGAATGCTCGGTGGCTGGGAAAGGCTAAACCAAATGAACGGGGTCACTGAGTTCAGTACGTGCTGGCTAACAGCTGTGGGCTGCAGCACACTCCCAGCCACGGGGAGCTCCTCTCCCCAGCCACCACCAGGACAGGAGGCCGGGGGCACGGAGCTGCTTTGTTGCTTCTCAGTAAGCTTTGGTGGTGCTCTCGCTCCCAGCATGCACGATGGGTTTCTTCCCCATTGCTTCCTTGGCACATTGCACATCCTGGGCAGTGCGTACGTGCTCCCTGACCCCACCGCCTCGCCCTCCTCATGGCGCATGTGCAAGCTCAGAGGGGAGTGCAAAATTCTGGCAAACAACATTTTGGGCTTGTTATCTAAAAACATACCGTAAGGACGGCAGTGTGGGTAGGAGAGCTGTGCTTCAAAGGGAGGTTTCTGTATATTTTAGGTCTGCTCTCCCCAGCAGCATGCTCTGGAAGCAGTGCTGTGCCCAGCCACGCGTGTGACTGCAGCGCTGTCCTGCCAGAGAAGCAGAATCACTCAGACAGGTGAGCGCCAGCACAGCACCCACGGCATCATCATTGCAAGCAAAAATGTAAGCGAGAGAAAAAAAGCTTGGGTTTGGTCTGGGCTATTGCTGAAGCAGGAGGCAAATGTGAAGCTGTGATGTTTGAGGTCAGGGTGCCCCTGCCTCTGAACATGCTCACGATCTGGACCCCCTGAAACCTTTGTGCTCACAGCCTTGCCTCCTATCCTCTCTCTCTCCCTCTCTCTCCCAGAGCAGGGCTGCTTGGCTTTTTCACGTTTTTGGTTTTTGTTTTTGTTTTTTTTCATTCCCTTGTCTGCCCGATTTCCTCATGCACATGGGCTGAAGACACGGTCAGTCCGTGTGCTGGCACACACCCGCACAGGCACCTGCAGGCTAGGTGGGCAAGCAGCACAGTGCCACTCCGGGCAGGGCCGCTCGTGGCTGCAGTTGTGTGCAGGCCCCTTGTGCGTGTGCCTGGGCTTCTCCACAGGGCATCGGTCCCAGCCTCTACCAGGTCTGGGTGCCGTGGTGGGGTTACCCCACTTTTCAGGGTTATGACTGCAGTTTTGTGCTCCCTAGGGCTGCAGCATGCAGCTGCCTTACCTGTGACGTGCCAGCGGGGTTCTGGAGAGAGCCCTCTGCCTTTCCAGGCTGCGGCCCCAGGCTCCTTCTCCCTGCGGGTGCTCTCTGCCTCCAGGCCCAGGGGAACCCAGGGCAGGGACCTGCTCGTCTCCTGGGGCTTGGCCTCCTGCAGCAGGGCAGCGCAGGGCCGGGGCTCCCTCCCCTGGGAACCCCCCTGCTCTACTTGCAGGTGCTCTGAAGCATTTCTCCCGATGCTCACAGCGCATTCGCGATGTCTGTCTGAAGAATCGGGCTGTTCTTTGGGTTAGAGCCGTGCGAAGCTCGGTAACAGAAAGCATTTTAAAACCATGTTTCACAGAAGACTTGATCCAAGCTCTGTTTGGAGAACCCCCTGCCAGCACTTGCAAGGCATTTCTGTGTCTGTGCTGGACCTCCTGCTCCTCGTTAATCCTTTCCCTCCGTTCAGAGGAGGACACAAAGCAAGGGGAAGGGGGGGTTATTTCCAGAACAAGCCTATTTTTGGTTAGGTGTGAACGTCTTGGTGTCTGCTTTGCTGACAAGCTGGAGCCCCCCCAAGCAATTCGTGCTCAGCCTTTGGGAGAAGAGTGAGACCGCTCTGAGGAAAATGATTTAAAATGCCTTCAGATGCCTTTTCACTTCTTTTTATTTAATTCCATAAATATTTTCATAAGGCTCAGTGTCTTTACAACACTTTTTTAAACACTTTTTTTTGTTTGTTTTATACACACAACTTTGACACTTGTTTGACAGGGTCAAACAGTCCAATATAAACAAAATAATAAAACTGGCAAGTGCGGATCAGCTGGGTTACCAAAATCCTTTTTTTTTTTCTTTTTTTTTTTCTTTTTTTTTTCTCTTACTGTTAAAACCCCAAAAGCACTAAAATATCAGTATTTGGCTTCAAACTAGAATTTTAAAACCCTTTTTTTTTTTTTTTTTTAATTCTCTGCTACAAGTCCCTGTCATCATAGTGCCTTTAAACTCCTACAGACTCTTCTTTTCTTCTCAAGGAAAAATAAGCTTGGTGATGCCATGCAGAACTTACAATAGCTACTAAATATACATGTTCCCTGAAATGTAGCTGCAATGAAAAGATGACAGAGCATAAAGAGAACAAAACCAGAAACCCAAAGCACCACAGTGTACTATCAATAACATTGCAATGGACGGCCGGTGACCATCCAGAAACTGAAACAAATTTCAAATATATTTCTCTATGTATTATTTTCTATTTACAACTGTTAGATGCACCTAGGTTGATTCTTGTTTGATCTTTTTGGAGAGGGTGGGGAGGCGAAAGTCTTGAATTTAGATCCTCTGTTCTAGTGTCTAGGTCAAGGGGTAATGCATGTCATTTACCTAGGGAAGAGGGTATTTTTATTTTATATATATATATATAGTTTCAGCCAGAGAAATACCGTAAACATGTAAGTTTGTTACAACTCTCTTGTTTCTGCATATGGAATGGAAAGTGGGTTCCTCCTGTCTGGCATTGAAATGAAAGTCTGTATCAGATGCTCAGTCAAAATCACCCCAATCTGACAGCGTCTACGCTGCTTCCAGCACTTTCAGACACACGAGGCAGCCCAACCCTGCTCCCTAGTGGGAAAGCCACAGTAGGTAGTAAAAGTGGGACCCAGTGCTGGTTCTTCTTTGTGATAATGCTCCATCTCTTGCAGCACCTTGGCAATTTATGGAGGGGAAGAGCTTTCTTGAGTGCCATGCCTGAGAGCCAAGCCCCTCTTCCCTCTGGAACAACGCCTGCATCTGCTTTGCCTGCCACCTGGCTTCGGCAAGCGCTAGCAGCGCTAGCTTGGTTTGGCTTTCCACTTAAGAAAGAAGCTGTGAGTCCAACAAGTGGCCTTGTCAGATCAAGCGAGTCTTGATTTATGATGCAAATAATGGTGTGGCGGTGGTGTTTCTTTTTTCCTAGTGCTGAATATTTAGGAAGCATCTTCTCATAAAAATTATGGATGTCTCATTCTCACTCTCTGAGGCACAAAACAGTAAATGAACAGGCTTAACTAATGTGCTTGTTACTTTTTTTCCCTAAGCAATTAAAAGGCAAAGGAATAAGTGAAATTTCCATCATGTTGACAACAGATTATAATCTCTCTCTTTCTCTCTCTCTCTGCATCTCTCTCCAGCCATACAGAAACAGTAAAACATTTCAGTTAACTTCTGCAAATCAGTCTCATTCACTTCTCTAAATACCCATTCCGTTAAACAAACAAAATAATAATTGCTACATTTTCAATATGAAAATCTGAGCATAAAAATGCAAAGGTACAAAAGAGCATAGGAATTACTTCCGATAGAAAATTGCACTGCCTCCTGTTTGGGGTTCCCAGTGTTTCGCTGTTGCCTATCACAGAGGGGCCACTCTTCTGCTCCAAAATGCTAATCTGGTGTTGTTCAGTGAGAGTTTCTAGGTTACTAAAAGGTGCTGAGATTATTTTTGTACTTAAATAAAAAATACATTCGCTGCCTTGTAACATGCCCTGAAAGAAAACAGGCTCCACAGAAATACTGAAATCGCACTCTCTGCTTTTGCCATTTTCTTGTAGTTCTTGTGTGAAGAAAAAAAAAATGTTTATCCACACTACTGGCCTGAGGTGTTTATATGGTGTACCAAATTCAAAAGAAAATGATAAATACCATGATCTATTATTTCATCCCCCGTTTTCAAAGGAGCTTGCAGAATAGCTCTGCAACGTTTTTGAAGTTCATCTTCTGAACCTGGTTAAACAATCTCAGTTGTCATAGGGAAAAAAAAATCATCCTAGTGCACAATGATTTGTTTTACAAGCTCAAACATAAGTTTTTGCGCTTGCATACAAATGTAGTTAAGGCTGAAATTGTAGGAAATGTCTTTGAAAGTACAGCTATGAATCTCCAGAGTGAGAAAAAGAGAGAGAAAGAGACCTGGAGAATTCAGCTAATCACTCCAGAGCCCACTGACCCTGATGCACCCCTGCTGACCATCGCTGCAGTTCAGATTTAACTGAGCGGGGATTTAGATTAGGTCATACCCATGATCACAGGGCTAAACTTCTCAGGTCACATCCACATCTTTCCTGAAAGGCAGTTCTCAACTGCTCTGCAGCTTGGATGCATTAAATATCAGGTAAATACTTCCAATTACTTGGGCAATGATCCTGCTGCTGACGGGTCACTACTCATGAACACAGCTCATGTTTTGCCTGGGAGGTCAGTGCCCAAGTGGAGCCGGCGTTCTTAAACGCAAGAGTAGTGCAGGCATGGCCCTCTCTTTTGGGATCATTGCTCCTGTAAATAGCAATTAGTGGTTTGTTAATGCAGTACTGTGCAGGCGTGAGTGTGGCCACCAGGATGGGACCTTAGTTCCTGAAGAAAGAAAACTGGCCATTTGTTGGAGCCTAATAGCCAATTTTCCTCTAGCTGGAATGGAGGGCATGAAGCCGTCAGTTTTTAAGCTTTTATCTTTGCATGGAAAACAAAGATAGGAGTGGGCTTTTCAGAGAGTTGTGTCTCAGCTTAAAAAGAAAACAAATCAAAATCAAAGATAGCCCCACAGAAAACAAAAAAATAAATAAAATGCAAAAGAAAGAAAAGCCCCCAGAATTCTTTTCTCAGTCTTACGCCGAGTGTGAACAAATCACACTGAATTGAGAAAAAGATAGTGCTTTAAAAAGTGCAAGAAATTAACTGAGGAAAACCCATCTCTCACTTCCTAAATAGCTGCTACCCCTTCTGCTCGTTTTCACCTGCACACAACAAAAAGAGTTAAAGCCAGAGAAATACTGCGCAGCAGAGCATGGTGCACAAGGGAGCACATCCAGACAGGCACGAGTCAGACCAGAGGATGCAGGACAGGGACGGGGAGGGTCGATGCTCTTCGTTGAAATGGTGACTCCGGGGACAGCCAAGGAAGGGACGGAGAGGGAGGGAGCGATCTCCCAGCGATCCAAAAAACAAACAAACCCCCCATAAATAAAAATCAAACAACATACACCAATGTAGTCCATGAGAAACTTCGATGACGAATTCACACAAGCAGGAAAGCATTCTGGGATGCCAATGACAACTTGAATGAAGATGAAGAAGAAAAGAAAAAAAAACACAATGTCCGACCAATGGAATAAAATAAAATAAAATAGGTCACATGATTAGAAATCATTGGTGCTTCCTAGTATCTAGTAGCAGATTGCTTCCCAAAAACAACAAAAAAGTTTTTGGTCCTTCTGTATATATACATATATGTATATATATTATTTTTAAATATGTATGTATATATATATATATGTATATATTTAGTTGCAACAGTGCTTCTCCGAAAAAAGGTCCATCTATAAATATAATTTTACTTCATTTTATTTTTAATTTTAAACTGGTTTAAGTTAAAATTCACCATCTTTCTAGGTATTATTTTTTGAATGGTGTTAACCTGCTGAAGTTTTGCCAGAATGGTGCCTGGCTGCGTCTGGGTTCGGTGAACTCGAAGACCTGGGCCTGGGATATGCCATCTGTCACCATGTATTGTCCCTGATTTAATGGATCCTGGGGTGGTGGGTAGGCTGGAGGAACCGACTTGGAGCAGCTCACACCTGCATTGATGATTGGGGGGGAAAAAGAAACAGATCAGTCAGAGTGCAATCGGGTCAATAGTCTTTCTTCGTCATGCTCTCGCTTCTTATCGCTTTATAACCAGGGTCCCAAACAAAGGGAGACATGCTACAGACGGCGAGTCTACGGAGAAACGCAGCCGCTGCCTAACTCAGCTCAGAGGCTCCCTGCGCTGGACCGCGCGTTGAAGATTTGGAGCTGAGCCATTACTTTTGCATTGGCAGAGTTTTGCCTGCCCTGATGGAAAAGTCCCGCATGCCCTAGCGCGACGCAGCGCGATGGCTGTGCCGCAGGCGGCGCCAGCCTGGGCAGACGTCAGCAGACAGCCATAGCGCCGGTCCCGCTCTCCCATTTCACACTTGATGTTTCCGAGCTCGTTTTTCACCCTCCCAGCTACATTTACAATGGGTTTTGCCCCGGCAAAGGTGCCCCAGTGACCAGCCCCGAGCAGCGCCACCCCAAGGACCGCTCGGCACCAGCTCCCGCGCCAGAAGGGAGCAGCGCAGGTGGCTCGGGGGGAGCGCTGCCACAGGGACCTGCGTCACTAGATGAAGGACAACTTGTTGGTTTGGAAAGCTGTTCAGACTTTTCCATAGGGTTTTAAATTTATCGGGCGTGTTTCAGCCCAAAATGGCTATATGCAATGCAGTAAAGGCTTGCTTCTGCTCAATCCAAATGGGCAGCAGTGGATGGACTGGCAAGGCTACACCGCCAGGGTCTGTCGGTGGCTGGGTGCGTGGTGCCCACCTCAGTGTCACAACGCCTGTGCGGGGAAGGGGTGAGGGGACACTGCTCTCACAGGGTTCTCAAGACAGAGGGGCGCTCCAGCAAGCTGGGACCTACACAGCCACTCGGTAAAGGATGACGCACAGATCGCAGCGCGGGGTGAATGGAGGCGGAACAGAGGGAGGCGTGGTGCCACCGTAGTGCAGCCTGCAGGGAAAAGTCACAGCTACTTCTGCATCGCCTCCCCGCCACGCCACTGAGGAGGGATAACCCTCAGGATACTGCGACCAGCTGGAAACCGCAACTTCCGAAAGGGATGGGAAGGAGCAGGGCTCCGAAGTGGGGTGCTGTAAGCTCTGGCCAGCTCTGGATCCCCTCTGCTGCATGCAGAACTGCTCGTCCTTCTGCAGGATGACAGCCCCGGCCGCGAGACGGGTGGCAAGCGTCGCACGGGGCCATCGCGAGGCCGCTGCCTCCCCTGGTCTTAACCGCAGGAGCGAGGTGACTCTACCCGAGTAGCTCAGTGTCCTCGTCTGGAAAGCGGGATGGCATGACCCACCTACCTCACACGAGGGTGGTGAAGCTAAATTAATTAATGTTTGTAAAACACTTTGAGATCCTCAGATGGGAAGGTGCTAGAGAAGGCAAAATACGGTGATTAGCACCCAGGTACCACAGCAAGGTGTGTAAAAGAAATGTGACTGCATTCAGTTCCTAGCCACACACAAACACATGCTCTGGGGGACCAGCGCCGGCTGGCCCGGGCACAGGAAGGCTGCACACAGTCGGGTACTTACAGACAAAGGAAAAAGCCTCACAAAGTGCACTCATGGAGCTCGTCTGACCATTTCTATATGGTGCCACAGTGTAATCCAAAACCTCTGTGTTTTTTTTTTTAAATACGAAGCTAAGGCTCTTTAGGTGAGAAAATTCATCTTCTCTTGCTACAGGATTTACCCATCATGGATTCTTAAAGACATCAGAAGGTTCAGACCAAATGGAGATAGCATCTCAGTGATGGCTAATCAATTCCTCCTTCTTTACATCAAATACAATCCAATCATGCAGCTTTCTGTCCACTGCAGGGAGTAACCAAGGCTGTTCCTCATGGTGGACAAAAATTGCTCCATGATTCATTACTCACGAACCTTTAACCAATTCATCACAGTTAGTATTTCAAACAGTTGAAAAGAGCAATCTGGTGATGTTCTGCATTTCTATCTATGCTGGATTAGGTACTCATCAACAAGCTTTCTACTCTGCCTTTCCCAAGCTCCTCTCTCCCAGAGAAAGTGTGCAGAGAGGAGCCCAAGCCCAGAGCCCTGCTGTCCTGGGGTCAAACCCAGCCAGGGTCAGTGCTAGGAGACCCGAGACACCACGGGTACCCCTAGCTGGCGGGGCTCAGCAGTCCATTCGCCTTTGCCACGCTGTGACTTAAGCCAATGACATCCTGTAAGGGCAGAGCATGGGCCTGAGCTCACACCTGTCACACCACTTCCATCCCTTCTACCACTGTCCTGCTCCACGCTGCCTGGCTGGAGGGCGATTCAATGAGTGTGCAGTGAAACCAACTGCAGGGTCTGCTCTGGAGACCGAACTCCAGCCCCGAACCCATGCAAGAGTGCAGACATCCCCCTGGAGAACTGCAGCCATCAGTGCCTTGGCCGCTTCTCCCAGGAATTTTAGGCTCCGTGTCTAGGTTAGGATCTAGTGCAGGTCCCTTACATGGCTGGAGCTGGGAAATGCATCTTCTGTCTGGTAGGCGGGTTGGATCCCAAAGGACTGCTTCAAAGGGAGATAGTCCTGGTGCCACCAGGGTTACTACCCAATGCTCTACAACACAAAAGGGCTGTGAATCTAAGGCTGCTGCTCCGGGACAGCCAGCAGTTGTTTCTAGCTTTGGAAGACCTTAAAACCACGCTGCTTTAATGACATGGCCCAATGTCTTTTGCATCCTGTGGTTGCAGAATAGCATCTGGCCTGCCATGCTGAGCCGTGCTGAGCTCTCTGCTGTCTTTAAACCAACTTGTGGAGGGTGACCTAATGGTTTTTAATCACGACACAGAAATGCTGTGAAATCTCCTGGATCAGCAAAATGTTATGCACTTGGGAGGCTGGAGAAGTAGAGAAAGGACAGGCTGGCTGAAGTCCACTGACATTGATGGAGTTACACTGCAAAGAATGTACTCCATAGGCTGTCTTCTCCAAACAAGAAAAAGGCAGACTCCCCTGGCCAGATCACTAGCAAACCCCAGTCAGTTCTTTCCCAAGAGAAGCCTTTTTGGTCCAAACTCCTGGAACACAGCTATCCCCGCCTGGAACATGCCCATGCAAACACACACGCTGCCACTTCCCGCAGTAAAGAAGCTCAGACCCAGAGTCTTCAAAATTTTGTTGTGTGTGACCCTGCCCGAGGATGTAGGGTTTTAGTATTAGCATCTAAGTTGGATGAACTTCAAAAGCTCCCGGTTGGTTCTCCTTGAATAAACAGCCAAAGGTTTGCATATTTATCATATTTATCAAATGGCGTCCATGGCCTGACCGATCACAACTGTGCGTCTCCATGGCATGCATAATTACTGGGTGTTTGAGGGCATGCAAATAAAAACATTTGTGCTCTGGCAAGGCAGGCTGATTATTCCCTAAGAATACATTTTCTTGTGAACCTGTGATACGGCATGTTCCAAAAGCTGGAGGTGCCCCGAGAATGGCTTTGGTTTTGACATGCCGATGTTCCTGACAAGGTGCAACACAGGAATTATGTGCAGGAGGAGGGAAATTCACCTCATCTGAACATCTTCAGAACCCAAGAAGGAGCAATTCCGGGGAAAAGTATGACAGGTTGCTATTTTTCTATTCTGCTGTGAAGCGGTTTGTTCTCTCATCAGAACTCGGGGCTGTTGTGCAAAATTGTCTCTTGGGGGATTTTTTTATATGCAAAGCCATCACTCCACTGCAATTCAACAGAAAGAAATGAGCAAAGCTCTTTTCCAATGCAATTTTGGGCTGCTCGGCGAACAGAATTCAAAGCGCAAAGGGAAAGAATCGATAGATCAGTAATGATTTCCAGCCACAGCTGCTGCACTGCCTTCCCGAGGCGTAAGAAAACAGCTCTACACCAATGACCAGACTTGGAGCTCCTTCTGCTGGTTCATGCATAATTCTGCACAGTAGCAGAATATAAAGGCTGCAGCTGCACAGCAAGATCATTTGGCAGGGTGGGGGCCGTGGAAATCTGTTCGGAATAAGCAAAAAGAAAACTCCAGGGTTTATGATTTGGCTAGACAAAACTGGTAAAGAGAGATGCTGTGCTGTCAGTTGAAATTGTGCCTTTTTTTAGTGCTAGGACACGTCACTTGGAAGCTTTTGGCTTTCGCAGCTCAGAAGAAAACAATTAAAAGACAAAACACGATCTCCTTATTTTTTCCTTCTTTTTTTTCAAAGTGCCTCCTCTATTTGTGATCACACCGGGACTCCAGTAGCACCTGCAGACCCAGGAGCTCGCTGCCAACTCCCAGGACATCCACATGGACACGTGCAGACAGCCCCGCATACAGCGAGCGGGGCGGCTCCGCTAACACTGCACCTCGTGAGAGTTAATACAAAGCAGACACGGAATGCACTCCAATTTGCCTCTATAACCATGGAAACTTGCCTTACAAGATGCTTATTCCATCCTCACCCTTTAAGATTTTATCTCGTATTTTGATCAGGAGCTATTTCAGTGGCTTTTCTTCTGCCTATCCATCCAGGTAGCGTGCTGCTCGTTGCTCCCGCTCGTTGAGTGGGAGACAACAAAACGCCGGCACCTCCTTCTGTGGTGGCTGAGGGGAGGCTGCTGGAAAGGAGGCAGTGCTGCACTAAGGGGCCTTCCGTGTCCTCAACAGCAGCTTCAGGAGCCGTGTTCAAAAAATCTTACAAATTTCGTTTCCTTGTAGGTATTTTAACCCACACAATATGGGTTGCAGGGAACATACCTCAAGAACACTAATTGATGTATGGTTAATTACTGCTGCAGCAGAGACAAATTTGGTTTAAAGAAACCAGAAACAGCCATGGCTGACTGGGTACAGCCCTTTGCCCTTCTTCAGCACATTTCAACAGAGGATCTCAAAGCACTTCACCACTGCTCATTCCGTTGCTGTTATATTCAGAGTCAGCAAACTCCTCTGTGCCTGGTATTAGATCTGCTGATTGCAGACAGCTTTTACACCAAGAGCACTTAGCAGCCACGGACTTCACTGGTCTTCACTTCCATGCTCAGCTCTCCACCTCAAATTTTGTCACGCTCACTCAAGAGGAACCTAAGTGGTGCATTAGCCATGGCTCTTCACGCAGCAGGGGATTTTTATCAATGGTCTGGCAGAGGTAGATACTGCCAGGAATGGTACCTGTGAGGAGAAGATGCCTGAGCTCCCCTTTCTAAGCCTAACTTCTCTGTTTGGAGGAGAAGAAAAGGGCTCACTGATGCTCGGGGGGACCTGGCAGCCTTGAAAAGTGCAACAGAGGAAAACAGTGATCTTGTGGCCGGGCTATTCCACAGCCAAGTGCACTGTCTGCAAACACCAAGCTAACCTCACCTTCCTGAATCTACTTACCAAGCCTGTTACCGCAACCTAATGCCATCAGACTAGATGGTAAGATAACGATTCCTCATGTGATGAGCAAAAGCTAAGTGAGGCAAGGTGGAATAAATGATACAAGAGCTTTATCAATCAAAGCCAGGTGAAAACTAATTGTATTCATGTAGTCTCCCTCTCCTCCAGCATTCTCTACACTGACAGCAACGAGCACGGTGCTTGTGCCATTGATGGGCAGAGATCACTTCGTCCAGCGCTGCCCTGAAATCGCTGCAGCCTCGTTGGGGTTACAAAATGAACCAAGCAAGACTGTCCCTTGCCTGACACACCTCACTGAGCCGAAAGTACAACAGTGCTGGGCTGACAGCCTCGCTGCAGTTGGAATCTCAACCTGACATTGATGTCAACACCTTGACTCTTCAAATGAGGGCTCGGCATTGATGGAAAACCCGGGCGGGCTGTTTCACATCTCACCAACAACTCCCCTGGAGGATCTGCTCAAAGCGTGTGCCCACTGCTGAGTCACCGACACCATCCTCAGAGGTCTCCCAGCCAAGAGTTTATTCTTGATTTTGCTTAGCTTGGTGCTGGACCAGATCTCGGATGGAACTGCCGATTGTCTCGATGGTGGTGATCAGAGAGCACTGCCTGTGGACCCGCAGCACCCCGGGGGCTGGGGCAAGCTGCAGGGGGGCACCACCTAACGCTGGTGTTTGGGAGGCTTGGGGAGGGGTCTCTGTTATGGGCAGTGGGGTAAGCTCTGTGATGTCTCAGTCTGTGGGGAAATGCCACCAAGAACATGATTAGCTCCATTCTTTCACCTGTGCAGTGGGAAGCTTTGTGAAAAAAGGAAATGGCCCTGAATATGTGAAAATGCCAATGCCCCTCTGTTTCTAGCTGCTTGGTCTATGTGTTGCTCAGGCTCTTTCAGCCCCCCAGGCTATGTCTCCCCAGGTGTGAGGAGGATGGAAAACAGCCAGGGCCAAGCTCGTTAGCAACAAAGATGCAAGAAACGAGGTTCAAACATTCAGAAAAACATCAGGAGGTGCCTGCAGACTCGGTTACCTGGTAAGCCCTGTCCTTGCCAGGTGGATGAAGCCAGCACAAGTACACTAATGCGCAGTTGCCTTGTTCTGCTGTGCAGACTTGCTGGGGGAGAGCTTAAAGCGTACAAGTTTGAGATGTTAAACAAAGCTGTTGGGTGTTCGGGTCAGGGTTTTATGAGCTAGTTAGCCGTGAGCTCAAGTGATCAGAAAGGAAGAAGTTAGCAGGAAAATTCAGTGACTCAGAGGGAGTTTTACTGCAGGCCACAGCAGCTCATGCTGGCTGATGATTTAACCCCTGCTGGGGTTTGCATAGCTGGGTATTTACGGACAGATTTAATGACAGCATCCTCAGCTGAAGGCAAAGGGTGATGTATGTTTTCCTCCTTCCACTAGTCCCAGACCACCAGGCTGAAGACTTGTCTGGGCTGGGGGCCCCCACTCTGGTGAAGCTGTGGCACAGTGCAGGGGTGAATACATGGGACAGAGAGAAAGGCAAGGAGCTGGCTCAGAGCATGGGGCTGCAGAGCTCTCCTGGGGCCGGAAAACCCTCTCACCTAGCTCTAAGGCCACTTCTTTAAATTTGAGCAGACATTTAATTTTCCAAAATGGGAATATTAATGGGAAACAGAGCTTTGAAGATGGGCTCTCTTCACTGGGCAGTGGAACTGCTGATCACCCTGACAACCCTGGCTGACAGCTTCCAGGATCGTGAGCTCATATCCCTTTTGTGCCTGGGGGAAGGAGACAGCCTGTGTGCTATGGGGCCAGGTGTGGACAAAGCTGGGGAATCCAGGAACTGAATGTTTCTGAACGCTGCAAACGCTCATCACAGGAGGGAAGATCAAAAGTGGCCACCAGAAGGGACGTCCCTGATGGACAGAGGCAGTGAAGGAGCCTTCTGTTTCCAGACACTCAGAAGTGGAAAAAAGTACCCTGGATAATCCTGTGTCGGTATTAAGAACAGACCAGAGTCCTACACGTGATCCATTTTCATGGGGACTTCAGCCTTGTTTCCACTGCTGTAGTCAATCACAAATGCAATTTTGGAAGTGCAATTTGATGCTATCTTAATGTCTGACTTGCCACCGCAGGCAGCAAAGGTCCTCAGTGGTACCCGGCCTTATCTGCAGAATTGCAGACTCGATCGACCGTGGTTTAAAAAGGGTGGGGTTTTGTTGGTGGTGCTGATGGTTTGTTTTTGTTTTTTTAAATCAAGCCACATCAAATACTCTATTATTTTACTATTTCTAGGAGCCACCACGCTGAATTCTATTTCCAGTTACCACGCTGACACTGAAAGACACTGAAGGGCTGTACCTGAGAGACAAAACCTTGAACAATCAATGCAAAAAGAAAACAAAAAAAAACCTAACAGTCCCTCTCCCTATCTGTCGGTAAGGTACACAACCAACCCTACCCATTTACCTTACATCTAATGGACTTAAAAAAGGCAGAAAATTGGTTTAATGCTGTCTTAAGGCACCTGGCCTAATATTATTATGTTTTGTCCAATCTAATAAGTAGTGCAAATCGTAGTATATTGCTGAAATCTGACCTTGCACATAATTAAATCAATTTGGAAGGAGGCTTGTGTATGCATTTCTGTTTGGGCATGAGAATTAAGGGGTGGTTGCATCCAAATGGTCTGACTTGAGCCCCACAGACAACCCTCATTTGGGGACTGAAAATCTCAAAACACGGAGCTGTGCTCTTACTTAATCACCTGCAAGAAGTTTCCATTAGTTCAAAAAGTTTCAAGGTTCCTTCTCCTGCTCTTGGGTGCTCTCACTGTCTCGCCCTCGTGTGCTGCAGCGAGTGGTACTTTAAATGCTTCCCCTTAAAATGCACGCAGCTGGCTCCAGAGTAATACCTCTGGGAGGTGTGGTACAACAGGGCATGAAATGAGCTGCAGTTTATACTATTTGAAAAATGTTTTTCTGCTTCACTTCTAACAAAGTTGATCGCATTTTCCATTTCACCTCCTTCACGGCTTTTCTCTCTTCCTTAAGTATTCTGTGACAGGGAAATTACCATGGGTTCCCATTTAAGAGGTGGAGGGAATGACTGAGATAATCTAGAAACAAGTAATAGGCATCCGCTGACATGGGAGCAGAGCTCTCACCACTCAGGTCGTGCTGCTGAGCTGTCGAGCCCTGCAGCAGCCACTGAGATCTGTCCGGCGAAGATCTCAGTGCCTTTAACTTTACCTGAATAAATACTTCAGCTGAATGCAGTGGAAATTTCCCTATTCCTAACCAGTTTCACTGCTTTCCAGGTATAACTGATGCTCCAGAAACAACTTAACACCCCTTCCGATGCTTCTGTCCTGCTGTGGGAGGCTGGGTGGGGGGGACAAAGGCAGTCCCGCTGCCCACAACTGCCCCGTGTGCGCACACCGGTCTGCCTGCTGCCAGCCCCGAGAGCAGCACGTCGGCCACAGCAACACAGCCCAAGCACCTTCCAGGGTCTTTGGCAAAAAAAAAAAAAAAAAAAAAAGAAAAAAGTTGTTGGCAATTGATGTTAAATGCACATGGAAAGATTCAAAACATCAGTCACTATAAGCCACCTCTCTGGGATGTCCTCCTCCTATCTTTCTCTTCTGAGCAATTCCGCGAGCTCTCTGCTCTGTCTGTCTTGTGCTTCTCCTTGGATCCTGGGTAAAAGCACAAGGCAAACCAGGGTAAGAAACCCAAGAGTTTTCAGCAAAACATTCAGTGCAGCTACGTAATCTAATTAATCTAAGGCAGGGCTATGACTACCGTGACGTAGGACAAAAGAAACAGAGCCACTAATTTAATGGCCTTATTTGTTGTTATTTGAGATTTCGTATCTTAAGTAAAAGAACCAGACTTTGCTTAACTTGATGCTAGGGGCCTGACTGAATTTCTATCCATCTTGAGGACTTCATCTCATAAAAAGAACTCCCAGTGTCATAGCATATGCTCGTTCTGCATAAAAGAAATGCTGACTGGTGTTTTATGAGCTAATTAATTTTATCAGAAAAGCCTACGCTGATAACCCCCCCTCCCCTTTTTCATCTCTGAGAGAAAGAGAGAGAAAGAGAGGAAACGAGAGCAATTGCTGAATAAGAAATGAGTACAGTGCAGTTACGCTCATTATGTTTGTCAGGATGCAAGGACGGGGATTTAATTAGGAGTACTGGTAGGCATGCTCAGGCACCTTTGAACCGTGTCACTTAATGACTAAAGAGTAAAATTATTAATTAATAATTAATTAATAATTTAATTGAACAGCAAATAATAATTAAAACTGGTTTTGCCACGGCCATCATGCAAGTCAGATTATCCAGTCACCATAATTTCTGTGATTGCTTCCGTGGCTGGGGGAGGATCTGCAAAACCGAGCTCGTGATAGCATCCGCTACTGCCAGACCTACACGTACACCGTGTCACATACCTGTCCCCGTTTTTGCGTATTTTGAGCTTAGAAAATCTGGCCAGGAGAGTTTTTAGAGAACATCTCAGCAGACAACAAAGGAAGTTAGTAGAGAGGAGAAGACTAATGACAATGGAGAGACACAGCAAACCATGGTGTTTACAGCTGGCCTAGCGAACCACTGCTGTACCAGCAAAGCCAGTAGACAACAAACACGTGAGGCAGAAAGCAAAGAGCTCCTTCAACTTCTGCAAAAAAAACAAAACAACCCAATGCCCGTAGAGAATGGGGAAGAATCTACCTGGGACTGACTACAGCCAAGAAACGAGTTCTCTTAAAAACCCTGTTATAGGCCTAGTTGTGCTGAGGTACTTTGGTAACTGATCAATATGTCTATGACTCTGTAAAGCTTTGGAAAACGTGAAAAATTACCTCTCTGACTTCCCCTCCACATTGACTATTTCAAAACCTATAGCTGCAGGAGTTATTGCCAGAGATAATTAACTATGGCCGTCTGGGCAGCTGAGACTCCCTTTAACATCTAGCATGGCATTTATTAGTTGGCCTGGGTGGGGAGGTGAGCCTGACATCGGAGATACGTAACATCTTCACTAAGATGCATTACTTCCTAAAGCTGATGCTTCTGTGCTGTCCTTTAAAAGTTACAGGCAGCCCCAAGAACCATGAGCATCCCCCTTCCAAAAGCAGGAAAGGGGCAGATCCCTTACCATGCCCAATATTTTAGCCTTCTTTCTTTCTTTTCTAATGGGAGACTTTGGGAATTAGCAAAACACCTGCACATCTCCGCATTCACTCCCATTTCAGCCTGAGATAAACAACTGAGAAAGATTTCTGCCCCCAGGGACAGCTTCTGGACATGGGACTGGAGACACGAGATCAAATTCATCTCTAGCAGAATTCCACTGGCTTCAACCGCATTAGACCAGAGATTAATTTGGCCCACAGGTACATTAAGAAAGGAAACAAAGCACAAACGGTATTTTATAAAAAAAGAGAAAGGGGAGAGGGAAATTCAAGGGGGACACTGGATCCTAGCCCAGCAGGATTCAGCCCAGCCCGCTCCACCCTCACATCACCAGGCACAGTGCATGTTGCCGGTTACCTTTTTGCTTACTGACTTTCTTTACTGTCATTGCCGCTTGCCGCTTTTGATTTTCAGAAATTTCAAAGCCTGAAAAAGGGAACACGGCAAATACAATTCAGAAGATTGCTTACAAAGCCTCCTTTTCTCTTGGGGAGGGGGGAAATTTTCTGCACTGTTTAGCAAACACAGAACTCCCTAGGTGGCAAAGCATCACCCAGTGAGCTGTGTGTACCGTAAGGTATTTCAACGAAAAGCAAATCTTCCTTGAAAGGCCAGGCCTCCTTATAATCTCACTTGTGCAGGGTCTGTATGAAAAGTAAGATCAGACCCATTATTATTTATACAGTATCATCAATATGCCCAGTGCTTTACAGCTGAGCAACACAAACTGAGCCTGAACCGACGCTGGTTACAGTCAATTTATGGGCTGATGCTGAGGGAAGGGCACGGCTGATAAGTCATGGACTTTGCCGCCATCCTGCCCTGCACAAGATGTGCTTAACTCGAGCAGAAATGAGGCAGCCAGGAGACTCTGAGGTCAGGTGGCCGAAGAGTTCTTTCTTGTACAATACCCACGGAGGTCCAGGCTTGAAGCTATGGGCAGAATTTGCTCATTGAGGGCCCAAAATACCAGTAACTGAACTGGAAAGAGACCTATTTCATGGCAATGAGAGCAACCAAGGACATTTGAACTGTAATGCTACAATTAAAAAAAAAAGGTGGGCTTCTCCAACACTTGGGTCTAAATTAAGCATTACCAACAATCTCCTTTCAGATCCATTTCATATTCCTCACCTATCTTTTCATCTTCTTTAACCATCTTCCTTTCTTCTCTGAAAGCTCTGAGCCATCGCAACTTCTCCTCCAGTTTCTTGGCAAAGAATAAGTGCATTTCCTCAGTCTCCTTGTTATGAAGTTTGAAGGCATTCTTCATGCTCACATTGAAGTCATCATCTCGTCCGTCTTCTATATCCACCACTTCGTATTTATCCATGTCTATGCGACCTTTGTAATACAGAATATCTCTCCGTATCAGGTCCTGCAGAGAGAAAAGGAGAGATGGGCCGATTGTAAGGTACTTAGAGAGCCTCGACTCAGCAGGGAATTCATGGGAGGGTTGAAGAAAAGAAAGAAGCAATGGTGAAACACGGTCAGAGTCTTCAATTTTGTCTGCTGTGAATATATTTGTTGCTGACAGAATGAATAGGGGACATCATAGACAAAACACAGCAAAATAATACAAATCCTTATGCTGCAAAATTTTGCTTGTAGGAATGAGAAAATGCCTTTTAGTAGGCAATACTCTTCCATCATTTCCCATGTGTTTAGTGTCTTCTTACTGAGCTTAGGGTGTTACTCCTGCTCCATATGACAGGAGAACAGAAAACACAGGCCGGTGGCCTGATGGGATTACTGTGCTGCAAAAGGGGCTGTGTGGAAGGATAAAACTTGAGAAATCAGCTTGTGCATGCTTGGCAGTGCAGGTCCAGTAGTGCAGCTCTCTCTTGTCCAGACCCAATTTTAGTGGCAGGGTCTCTGCCATTTCTGCCGTTTGCCTGGAACTGATCTATTCTTGCACAATTCATCGGTGAGAAACCCACCCCCAGTTCTCAATTCAAAGAACCCTTAAAATTCTCTCTAACCCATTATGCCCTGGTTTTAACCAGCTTCATTTTCTGCTTATTCCCTCCTTGACGTTTATAGCCTTTACAACCAGACCTGCTCATCTTCACCTGCTTTCTAGATCGATCATTCAACCCCTTTGCTTATCAGCGACTGCTCAATTCTCCATGCCAGGACGTGTAAAGAAAATTAATCTTCATTATTAATATTTCAGAACTCAGGTAAGAACACCCGCCGTTCCTTGGGCTGTTTGACCTGCCCAGTGCAACCTGCTCTCGTGCCAGCAGCACACCGTGCAGCAGCGCTGTGTTTCGGCGACCGCGGCCCAACGAAGAGTGGTTCAAGTTACAAGGCATGCATATGTGAAAAGGCAAATTTAGAAACATGCAGTTAAGGTTGTCTTCCTCTATCCACTCTCAAAATATAATATTTGGGTGTATTAAATTAACTACATTCTGATTTTTGAGAGTGCTCTAAGATAAACGCAATGCCAAACAATTCATTTAAAAGGAAAGAAAATCGATGTACAACATTTACTTATTCAACATTTAGTAGCGAGGTGTTTTTGTTGTTGTTGTTGCTTTTTTGTTTGTTTGTTTGTTTGTTTTAAGTTAAGCAGTAGGCATTATTTTAAACAAATCATTTATCTTGAAAATTAAATTATACATTATAGTTTTTCAGCAAACTTGCTCATGGATCTTACAGACAGCATTAACTATCATGAACTGGGCAGAAGCTTGTACTCTCTAAAATTTGGATCTCTCCTCTAAAATGCTCTATGGGGGAAAAAGCATCCATTAACTAATGTATTGTATAAATCCATTAACCAAGATGTTGTATAAATATCTTCCTCTAGTACATAGGCTTTGAGCAGTGATGCTGTCCAAAACATAAGAAAAGGATACTTCAGGCTGACTATGAATAGGAAAAACTTTTCTACATTTGAAAATTTGTCCCCCCCCCCCGCTGATAAGAGGTGTTAGGCATCACACTAAACTTGTTCAATTAAGTCAATACTGTGAAGTGGGTTTAAATTTTAGCCTTGGACTAGTTCTTCGAAATATCATTCATCTTTACCACATTCTCAAAAAATTGGTAACAAAACTCACAGGAAATAGATTTACTCCTTAAAGCAGTTATACAACAAATATTCTTCTTCCCAGACAAGAAGAAGAAAACTTGCTGCTGTTGAAAACTTCTAGAACAAAGCAGTCTGTCCTTGTGAGACAGGTGAAGTGGGATCCAACATACTTTTCTGCACAATATTCATGGTTATATAGAAATTTGTTCATAAAAGGTATTATAAAAAATAAACAATCACAATCCTCCTCACCTGGTACTGAAAATACAACACTCTGTGCGTTAGCTTTTTCCTTGCCCATACTAGACGCCTTGCTTTCCCTCTTATCTCTTCAATTTTGGGTTAGAAAACATTATGAGCTATTTTTAATACCTAATGCTACGTGAATGTTTTAACAGCCTTACGCTGTTGTTAGGCTTCCAGAGGACAACGCCTCTGGTGTGGGCACGTTCAGCTGAGCTGCTCCATGCATTTATTTCCCTTCCACGGCTGCAGCTGGAACAGCCGTGGAAGGGGCTCCTGCAGCTCAGAAGCTCCTGGGTTTTGCAGGTATTGCTGCGTGTTGGGTGTGAAGATAACGGTGTTGCCTAGGAGTTACTGAAGGAGCAATGAGGAGATAATGGAATCCTACAAGCGCTTTTGGAAGTGAGATGGCCCCACGGAATATTATCCTTGGTGAAAATGCAGCAGCAGGACGACCAAGCTCAGCTATCTGGACTGTTTGCAAAAACCACGCAGAGAAGAAGCGGCGTGTTTTTGTCCTTTGGCATTAAATAAGCACATCGGGGAAGCTGGGAATGGCAGCAAGCGCAGAGCTCCCGCCTGCCTCTTTCACTTTCATTCTGAGAAGAGACTTTTCGGTAACAAACCAAGAAGAAAAGCATCAGCCTCTTTCCCGTCACCCTCCCCAGAGCACCCAGCCTCCAGCTTGGCAGGAATCTGCTGCTGGAGAAAGGGCCCTGGAGGCGAGGACCAGAGGAGAGAAAGGCTCCACAACAGAGGCAGGTGAAACCCTTCAAAGGTGCCCAGGAAATCAGAAGAGCTCAGAGCTGGCCCATGAGGGATGTTACCTGAGTGAGGACCATTGCCCTGTGCCAGCGGTGCATTTCTTCCTTGCTTCCATCATGGAAGGACCATTCCCCACCCATCGGCCATGAACTCCAGCACCGGTACCCAAGTTTTCAAGGGACCCTTTCATTTTCCACGTATTAGCGCATGGTTTGTATGCACAGGTGTTTGAGAAAGTTCAGTCCATACAGCAGATGGATAACTGCAGCTAGATCAGGTCCCCTGCAGCAGGGACAGTGTGCTGCTATCACTCCTGATTATCCCAGGGACACCACAGGAGAGAGTCTGGAAGAAATTATTAAACTCTAGGATTTAGGTTTGTCTATGTGCTGGCTATGTTAGTACAGTATTATCTAGCTGTAGTTTAACCAGCATGAAGACCAGCTGGTTAAACTGTCCAGTTTTGGAAGTCATACAAAAATAAATAAATAAATAAATAAAAATGTTTCATTAAGTGCAAGAAAATGTGGGGAAAAAAAGGCTCTGAAAACCTGATCGGTGGGGAAAGGCCAAGAAAGATGGAGCTGCTTAATCTAGAAAGGACATAAATCAAAAGGAACAAGCTATTGGTATTCCAAAATGAGAAAGCTTCTTCGAAGAAGGCTGGTGATCAATTATTCTCCATTTTGATTGTGGCTTGGCTTAATTTACCGCAAGGGAGAAGGGGATTAGATACTTGGAAAAAAATCTTTCTAGCTGTAAGAGCTGATATGCAGGAGAACAGACAAAATAGGGAAGCCTTGGGACAGCACTCCCTGGAGATTTTCAGAAATAAGGTTAGACAAACATCCATCAGAGAAGATCTGAGTATACTTAATCCTGCAAGGGAATAGCTAATCTCCTGGGGTCCATCCCAGCTCTACGTTTGGATGATGTCTAAGAGAAAGGCGACAGATGGAGACAAAAAGGGATGAGAGCAGGTAGGATTATTACGGACGTCAGGGGCAGTCTGAGAGAAGCCCCAGGGCGCGGGCTGGGACAGCAAACACGAGGAGCAGTGACATAAACCTGCAGTCTCTGCAGACTGCATCCAGATTGCATTGCATGGCTCTTAAGAAAATTGATGCATTTAGGTCATTTGCACTTATTTGTCTGAATATGATCTTTTTTTACCCTACAGCTTCTGTGATTTCTTTTTCTTTCTCTAGCTGAGAGGTTAATTAAGCTCTTCTGAATAAAATGCTCTGCAGTCTGTTCACATAATATGTACCAAGAATTCACAAGGAAAAGATGAAGCCAAAAAAAATGTATTTGATGGGAGCACAAAACAAAGTTTTGACACATTACATAAACCTACCACGATTCTGCTCTCTGCGTTTGCTTTCTCGGAGGTCTGCAGCTGACGTGCCTGTGCCTGGGGTAGCGGCTGTGCTCGGGGGGGGCCCTGCCTGTGGGACCTGCCTGGGCCCTTTTATCCTGCTCCCACCCTGACTTAAAGTTCCCATTTCACTGCCCCCTCTCAGAAGGGGAGAGGCGACTTCCTCTAGCCAGGCTTGAAAGAAAAAAAAATCTAATTTGTGACTGCCACGAGGAAGCTGAGGCTGGCCCTTAATTGGAAAAGCTGAAGATGTGGAGTTGCGCCGTGGCTTCCACGGTGAATTATGCACCTACCCCCAAATTATCCCACCGGATTTAGACATCTCTATAAAGGATTGCACCCGTAAATCAGACTGCTCAATAACTCTTACTACTTGCCCTAGCACGGCTTTCTCCCTCTGCTCCCCAGCTTCAATCCAGCCTGGTTTTCCTGCCGCGGGTACCAGGGGCCGCAGCCACGCAGGCAGGCGCTGCCTGTTGGTGCTGGGGGTGCTGTGCCCTGCAGCAGCCACCCCCCGTGCCACTGGGAACAGGAATAGAGGAAATAGGATGTTAATCACGAGGAGTCAGTTGCTAGTGCAAGATGGCTTCAGAATTAAAAGCTATTTAAGAGATTAAGCAGCACACGAGGAAGAGATTTCTCTGGGCTGCGCACCGGGGAACCTGCCCGCGTGGGACGCCTGCTGCTGCTTGCACAAAGCTGGTGTCCTGTGTGGAAAAGGGCACGCCGCCTGTTCTGCACACACTTAGGGCAAGGTTTGGGGTGAGCTCTGCCTGGGAAGAGCCCAGGAGGAGGGCTCAGAAAGGAGTGAGCTCCTGTCTGTGCAGGTCCCAGGCACTGCCTGCACCAATGGTCCCACCGGTGGGGCGCGGGACCTGGTGGGATCTGTCGGGAGCTGGGGGCACAGAGGGGCTGTGCTTTTGGGATTTGCTGCCGTGGGCAGGCTCTCAGCAATTCAAATGCTTCTTGCAGTGCAGGACCACGCAGGTTGCTGGTCGGTGTCGGGGAATGTAATGGATCCCTGCCCTCTCCCCAGGCAGCCTCCTTGCAGGAGCTGGCCCAGGGCACGTCCCAGGCGGTTCGTTCCTGTTCCCGTTGGGTGCTGCCATTTCCATGCACTTCACAAACTCCTCCTGTACACTGCTTTGTGGGTGGCACGCTGGGAGGGGCTGCAAGGTCTTAAGCTACTGTTATGACTTGAGGATGGCACTTTTTTTTTTTCCAAGAGCCATGGTTTACTCTATGCTAGGTCACACTCTGCTTCTCATGCATAAAACAAGTCGTCTGTAAAATGCAAGCAGGGAAAGAGCCATTTGCAGCCATGAGTCATTAGATCCCTTTTATAAACTGACGATATGAAAAAACGCCAGCCACAGAATAATCTCTTACAAGTTTCTCATCACACTTGCAGGTTGTTGGTCCTCCTGGCTACCAAAATCCTGCACGTCCCCATGGCGAAGCCTGAGAGCTGCTGGGAGGCCAGAGGGTGGCTCTCCTGCTGGGGACCGCCACCCCATCCCCACCCCAGCCTCATGGAAGGCCGTCGCAGTGGATGCTCTCCGAGACACTTTGCTCCGGGTGACTGCACCGGGCTTCTTCCCTCACTAGTCCTTACCCCAGAACATGGCCCGGAGCGAGGAGCTGCTGCTGAAGCCCTCGGGGCTGGAAGGCCACGAGCATCACGCTGTGCATGCACAGCTAAAGCAAACCAGGGCTTGCCCTAAACAACCCGTAACTGAAACACAGCGCAGACGAGGCAGCAAGGCAGCAGCACGCTCAGAAGCAGCAGTGCCTGCAGGCTGTGGGCTCTTCAGGAGAACGGGGATTCGGGGATGAGGCTGAAAATAGGGACCCTGCCGAGCTGGAAACTCTACAGCTTGGTGAGCAGCTAAATTTGATTTATCGATTTGAGTCGATAAATAGTGAAGAGTTGATGCTGAGACTGGGAAAAGACTAAATCAGGGTCTATAAAAATGACACCCAAACACCAGCCCACAGTCTGGGAAAGGCTGAGCTGTCTTGAACCGCGCTGTGGGTCTGAGCCCCCGCTCAGGGGATTTCTCACTGACCTGCGCAGCGATTGCCGAGCAGAATGGAAGAAGCAGAGGGAGCGAGCAGGGTTTTTCAATTTACTCCCAAAATTTGTCCTGATTTTCCTGCCTGCCTGCTCTCCATCCTCGCTCTGCCTGGCCTGCCGTGAGCAATGAGAGCATGGCACGCTGCCACCTCGCCATGTCTTTGGGTATCTTTAGTCATGAGGGTTTTCAACGTTCTTTGGCTTTTTAAAAAAAGATTCAGCGCCTACATTTTTAAAATCTAATTTACCTTAAAGCAACCCTTTGAAGAAAGCAGCACAGCCTGGTTTTCTTGAACGCTGAGGACACAGTTTTCCCCAGCATTTGTTCATTTAGACTTATCTGATTGAGGAATGGCTTTTAAGACAGGACAGTCCTGCACCGTTCTCACCGACCTCTGCAGAGTGCATGGCACAGCTGGGCCTCTTCTCTGTCCAAACGAGACCCTAAAACTCAATGAACTCTGTTGTTTATTTTTTTTCCCTAAACAATCTTGGTATCAGAAAATAAATCTAAGCCCTGGCTGGATGCCAGTGACCGTGAACCACCCTGTCGGACACCGTGGTTTGGGCTTAGCCAGCCTTTAAGGGCAGGGAAATGGGGGCTGCTCAGCGCAACCTGAAAGCACGCTGAGGGAAAGCTCGTAGAAACGGGGGGCTGCCAGCACCACCTCCCCGGCACGGCCCCGATCTCCAGCTGCACGATGCCCCAGGTGAATGTGGGAACCGAAACATCTGCGCTGCCCGCTTGTGTAACTCTTCCCTGCACAAGGACAGCTGTGCTGGGGAGGTCAGCAGGTTGCTGCCAAATTCTTCAGCAGTGTCTGTCTCCCTGGGAAGAGTCTGGGGAGAGATGCTCGATCCACCCTCGCCAGCTCCATGAAGCTGCGGTGTGGGATCGGAGTGGGGGAGGCCTGGAGCCGAAAGCGTTTACGTGGAAATGCTATTTTTGCTCAATGCATTTAGTGGGGCAGCAGTGGCATTTCGATGCCTCGTTCCACCTAAAGCCCAGTCAGATGCGAAGCCGCGAGGCGAGGGCGAGTGCGTTTCCAAAGAACTAACAGCAGGAAGGGATGGGAAACCCTCCCGCAGACACGGCACCACCTTCCCGTTCCCTCGGGTGTGCTCCCAGGGGCCTGAAGTCGTGCCACCGACAGGACGCAGTGGGAGCAGGGTTACATTTTCAGCTTTTGAGGTTTCGGTTGTGGGCCAGATTTACACCCACTGCAACTGCAAGAGCGATAAATGAGGCGCAGAGAGTGCTGTGCAGCATCTTGCATATCGCTGTAGTTAGATGAGTAGGCTAAATCTGTTCCCCATCCAGAACACAAAACACTGACTGTGAATGACTTGCTGAATTCAGCCCTTTCTGGATTCTACCACTAAATTAGCAACTAACAACCTCCAGCCTTCCCCTACCTCCAAGCTGGAGCTTTCCTGAGTCCTGCTGACCCTGCTGCTTCCAAGGGGCTCTGGAAACACCATTCCTTAAAAGCCTGATCCTCTTCTTTGGGACTGTGACCAGACCATCCTCAGCCCTGCATGGTTTTTTGGTCGTCTCCATGCTCATCTCATGCTATCTCATTAACTCAGCTTGCAAAGTGCTTCACCTGCAAGCACACCACACCGCTGAGCCTCTGCGAGCTGCTGCTTGAAAACAGCAAAACACGGCCTGCCCCGACCCAAAACGGGGTGTTTTATGGAGGTTTAGATTACGGGGAGGAAAAAAAGCAAGGGTGTGAGGTGCTGCCAAAGTCCAACAGTGTTACTTGTGGGTGAAAAAAGCACTTGAAGTACTGAGTTGTCCTGGTGCCGCATCATGTTTGCAAACAAGATTTGCAGCCAGCCCTGTGAGACCCATTTGCCTGCCATAAAAGCAGGGCCGGCGTTTTGGTGCAGAGATTACCTCAGTGTTCCTTAGCAGAAGCGAGATGGGAACTAGACCTTCTCACACGAAAAGGGCTCAGAAACGTCTCTTTTATCTTCCTGTTTGGAAACTTGAACAGCGATGGAGTTTGACAGGATGATCTTATTTACTCTATCTCCTGTAGCACAGCTATTTCTGGCTGGCTGTCCGGCTATTGCTATTAAACTGGTCTCATTTTGCTTCTCATCCAACCTGCTTCGCTCCGAGAGCTCAAGGGAAGAGAGCAAACAGCAATAAAACACAAGCTGAAGTTTACATCGCATCTTGCTTACAAGAGACACATAAAAAGTGCAAATGAAACCCAACTGTGCTTCGTTCAGCCACTGCTCTTTTGGTGCTGCAGCAAACACGAAACACGGAGCCCCACCAAGACCTTGTCCTACCACGGGTGGAAGAAAAGCATCACTGGGTGCAGAGATGCTGTTAACCCTTCCTGCTTCACGCTGTCAGTTCCAGCCTAATGCCACAGTGCTCTTGAGCCCACCGGGGAAACCCAACCTATTACCCAGAACAGAAAAAAAGATGTTCATCTATTATATGGTGAGCACCTCGAGCATCCCCCAACGTAACAAGCTATGATCATAATTAATACGGTGTGTCACAGTCCGGGATGTTAAGTACTATGATTTGCAAATTTAAAGCATCTCCGTGTCAAACCCTCTCAGCTTCAGGTTGAGACGAAAAGTAGCCCCTGTGCCTTTAAGGCAACATCTTTTAATGCTAACATCATCAAGGATTGACTTCATTTCTTGGTAATTACAGTTAGCACACTGGAATATGTATTCTTCTTTCCTGATTATAGACATATGGTAAGGCAAACTGAGGCCAGTGCTTGCTTCCTACACAGTTTATTCCCTTCTTCCTTTCCAAAAGGCGTTTTCGGGTTAGGGTAACTGACCTACACCCTCTTCCGAAGGCAGCACCACTTTGTCCTCCCAACTCCCAACCTCTGGTTCAGGAAACACAGACAGAAAATGCATTAGGAGAGCTTGACGTTAGTCCAATAACCACAAGTCACCCAGCTTTGCAAAGGAAATCCAAACCATTCTCCCAGTGGCTCTTCATCGTGAACTGTTGGCCAAGCAGCCTCGGTGCACCACGTTTGCCACAGCTTCTGGGAACGCTCTGCAGTGCCTGCCTGCACCCCCTGGCACTTCGGCAGGCAGGCTGCTGAATGCTTGACACAGTAATTGCATCTGACTAGAATTCTCACTGCCTAGGACCAGAAATTAATTTAATGGTGATATTAGGAAGTGACCGGTGCTGTCTCTGATGGGAAAATCCGAGCCAAATACATTTATCTGTAAAGCTCAGAAATCAATTTTCTTTGTGAAGACTTTCCCACACGAGTTGCTTTGCAAGATGGTTGCCAAAACTGAGAGCTGGCTGCCACAACAGCAGCTCCTCCACCTGCTGCTGCTGCTCTTACTCATGCAGGCCTTGTAAATCTTAGTGCAAGTTTCCTGCTTGGAAGAAAAACCTAAATACACCCATACTGGCGGACATAACATCTGGCAGGCACATTTGCATGCAGCCATTTGTAATTACTCCTTTCTACAAATGAGGTTTGTGTCTGAAGGCCCCTCAGTTATCCACGATGGTCATGGGAATGAGTTTGGGACTTCTCGCTCTGGGGCAGAGGAGCTCATGCTGGCAGGGAGCAACCTGCAGAGAGCTGCAGACGCCCCATGATTTCAAAAGGTGAGGCAGATGCTGAAGCCTTGCTTGAAATGTTTGGGAACAACTGATAAATGCAGCAAATATTGATCAGCGAGCTCCTGCCCAGCATTCCTGATCATCCTCTGCTGGAGTATCAAGCAGGGGAGCAACTGTGCGAAGACCTTGGGAAGAATCACCCTGAGAGTCAGCTCCCTCATGGAAACGCCTTGGCCGGACGTCCAAAAAAAAAAACCCTACAACCTGGAAAGATTTCCAGACATCAACAGAGGGAAAGGGATTGCAAAGCTTCCAGAAAGTAGGTCATATTCAGAGCAGAGAGTTTATCTGGGAATACACTGACTGCTGCTCAAAGCAGGCAGGTGGGTACTGGAAATACTGCTGTGACCAATGGACCTTACATTCCTTAAATTCCTTAGGCAACACTGGATGGATCAGGAGGAAAAAGAAGAATGGTAAATCCTGGTAGCACATGATAGCCTGCTGACATCCTCCTTGGCCACCTGCATGTATGGCCGGTGGAACAAACCCGATCCAACACAGGAATGGTGAAAAGAAAGATGGGTTTTGAGACTGTGGGCTCTGCCTTGTCTTTAGAGCAACACAGGACACAGCAGCTGGAACAAAGCAGTCCTCAGCGCTCCCCAGTTGACAGCAGGGCTGCTAGGAAGGAAACTCAGACTTACATATGGAGGGGACGTGTTGCTTTGCAAGCAGCAAAATAAATAATAATTATTAAATAATGGCTACAAATGAAAGAAAGTTGTTACCTGGGCTAAAGCTGTAGTTTTGGTACTCTGGGTTCAGCAGCACTACAGCATGCCCAGAGGATCAGCAGCTTGCACTACAGGCACAAGGGTCGTGGGCATGCAAGGAGCAGCGTGCTCTGGTATCTCCAGCACGTTGATTGGCTGGAAGCACAAAGCTGATGAAATTTTTGCAGAAAAAGAACTGGCTTTCACCAGTTCTTTTCTGGATACTGCAGGAATTCATGTACCAAACTCCCGGACCTGGCATGCACCTGCTGCTATCAGAGAATGCCACTAACGCCTTGCCTGAGCCCAGAGGGGTGAAGCTGATTCCAGTATTTGCCACATCGAAATGATCTCATCACCATCATGAGCTGGTGAGTGCTGTGAGCCCAGCGCGTGACAAGCTTTGTAGACAACTGAGTTCAAAGCAAACAATAGAGAATACCAACATCCAAAACTGTCACAAAGCTTATGGAGCCAGGCTGTATCTGTTCCATCAGAAACTCATGAGGCAGCATCTGCCAAGCCAAAGAATCCATATGCATTAACTAGGGGATTTGAGAGCACCGAGCTGTGGCAGCTGCAACGTTTTACCAGTGAGACAACAGGTATTAAAGGTGAGGAAGATGTGCAGGCTACTGCTAAGAAAATCAGGAGGAGTGGAAGATCTTGTCTGAAATATACTCTAGTCTTCCTCAAGCCTCTCAGGGTATGTAGCACGCTTTCATCAAGCTAAAGCAACTGTGATATACTTGCATAAGAAATTGGTTTTAGTTCCTTATTTATATTAAAAATCTCTTTTGCCAATAAACAGGTAAAATTCAACCATTATAATTAAAAAATAAATGTTTTCTCAAATAGACCGTGTCACAATTAAAGACGTGTCACGCCTACTAATTTACTGTATCTGAAGAAAAGCCACACATGCAGAAGACTTACCGAAGAGGAAGATTCACTGAGATGTGCCAGGATAAATGGCAACAAAGCTGAAAGTTTTGATCAAACTCAGTAACTACACAAACCTCACAAAAAATACAGGTCAGATTGAATTTTCTCACTGCCTGTCTTGGGAAGACAAGGAGTCCTGTTCAGTCAGCTGCTTTGGAAGCCTCTGAAGGATTTAATTCTCCCTGCATACAAGGCAGAGGAGCTGGCAGCCCTGCACCAGTCTGGACTCTGAGACCTTCTGGAAATCTGAAACTTAGGCGCTTTGCCTTGCCCTTCTGGACTCCAGCAACTTCTTTTCCCTGAGGGTTTGTGCAAGTGGGACATGAAAACATCTCGCAGGCCACGTGCCGCTCTCCAGCACTTCGATTCCCATGACTGGCACCAGGCTGTGCTGCAGCTGACCCCACGACATGGTGCTCTGCCCACCCCGGCCAGATGAAGCACCAGCACCCCCGCAGACCTGCCATCTCCCATCTCTTGGTAGTCTGCGGGTCCTGTTTCATCTCCTCAGAGGATAATTTTGAAGCCCAGGGTAAAGGAGGCTGACCCTTGGCTTCCTGCACCTTGATATAAATGCTGCCTCCCTAAGAAAGCTGCAGGATCTGGCACTGGCACTGATGGGGAGGTTTGGGTGCCTGTTGTGGTCTGCAACAGCAGAGCCTGACACAGGGTCAAACCAACACAGGCTACAAATCGGTCTGATTTCTTTTATATAGGATACATGACCCCAAAACATGAGCTGACACTCCTCTGAATTCTGCCCTTGAAAAATGTTTCTTAACAACTTTAACGAGACCACTATCAAGACGGGGAAGTCCAGCTGTAGCCCCCTCTCCCCTCCTACCCCATCACTCTGAAATATAAACACTGCAGTTTGGTGCTGGAAAGGCAAATGCAGAAGGAGACAATACAACTTGGCATGGTCCTTGTGCCCATGGTGTCGGGCTCACTGGATGAGTGACCCCCCTCTTCCCCATCACCCTGAAGCCCCCGGACCTCAGTAATGGCAGCAGAGCCCACCCAACCCTAACATGGGGCTGGTCCCAGAACCACCATTCTGTCTCTGAGATGGCAGAAATCTGCAGGGTGCTTTCCTACGAAGGCCTCTCATGTGGAACATTGCCACTTGCACAACACAAAATGCCTTCTGGATGTGTAAGGGAAGAGGACACAGCAGCACTGTCAGCACACTGATCCAACCTCTCGAGCCCCAGCAGTGAATTGGGGCTGGGGGCGATGCTCGATACCCCTCTGCATCAGACCCAGCACAAGCCAAACTGGATGCTGCCTTACGAATCAGAAATTCAGGATCACAATCAAAGTTGAGGAGGTCAAGATTAAAAAAAATATTAAACCCAGCTGTACATTTCCACTCATTTTGACAGTTCTGCGAACATCTGACGTTGTTATTGTTGCTTGTTTTTTTTGTTTTGTTTTTTAAGAGAAATGGGAAAGATGTGAAAAGCACAATGGGGAGGGTTAGGGGGAGGGGGGAACGCGTTCCAGAAGGCAAAATTTCAGTCAGCCGTGACTCAGGAGAAGCAAGTGCCACCCACTGAGCTGCACAGGCCGCGGCGCGGCAGCGGGCAGTGATGCCGCGGTGAGTCAGGAGCCACCCACGCCCCCACCCCCGCGGCTCCCTGAGGCGCTGGGCGCTCCTCGGAGGGCCGCCACACGGCGCAGGCCTCGCTCAGCCTCTCCTCGGCCTGCCCAACGTGACAAGAGCTCAGCCCCGGCGTGCTCGGCCGCGGACTTCTGAGCTCTGTCGCTTTGCTTTGAACAGCTGTGAGGATAATGAGCTGGGATCACCTTACCGGGACTGTGGCAATACAGCTCTGCTGCTGCTGCCTAACACAGTTGCTCCAAAACACAGCCCATCTGCTGCTGTGAATGCTGCAACGCATTGGTTCTTCGCTACCTTTCTCTGCCTTCATGGTGGGTTTCATGGCAGAGATGTCCCCTAAAACACGGCAGCTACATGAAGATGAGGTTTAAAATCCGTTTCCCTGAGTGACAGCACATACACCCTGCTCAGACCAGACTGCTGGCTGGTATTTCTTCAAGAGGCAACAGTCATCACTTTGGTGCAGTAATTGAGCTGTCTGCCCAAGCGCCAGGCTTCATAGTTCATACAGAAATTCTAGGGTTATCTAATCTCAGATCATATGTTGCAGCCAAAACCCAGAAGTAGAAGTGAGGCAACGAGCCAAAACGAGGGGCACATGAGAAAAAGGCATGAAATGAACAAGTGGAAGCTGGATTTGCTACTAGCATAAAAAACCCTCTATCATGTTATACTCACCATCCTGTAATTCAGTATTTCTAGCATGTGGCGCTATCCATGTCCTCCTCTGCACGTGTAGCAAACAGCCACCTTGCCCTAAAAACCACTTTGGAATGGAAAGCCTGTCCCCAGCATGTCCTTAGCAGTGCTGCTTTCTCCCTGGATGTCCTTACCTTCTTGCAGAGAACCATCTGGTGATCAAAGAGAAAGAAAACACGCTGCTGGTTCCGTCCATAAGGCTGGTAAATCCAGGACATCTCTCCCGTGTAGATCAGCTCTGAGCTGCGGTCCAAGATATCGTCTCCCTGGAGGGCACAGAGAATGAGGCCATGTGAGCCACTGCTCGCAGCCACGGCATGTTTCTCTTTGCAGAACAGGAAGGGGCAATAATTAAACAAGATTTTGGCCCTTTTGTAACTCTCAAAGCTGCCCTGTCTGACTTCAGACCACAAACTGGGGATGGGGGATCCTTCTGAACAAAAGGAAATCACTTGAGTGGGACATTCAAAGCACGGCCATTATGGTTCACCCTGCAACGAGCAATGGGACAGCACAACCACTGCCATAGGACACCGTCCCTGATCCCCTTGCTCTGCCACCCCCAGCTCTTGCTGCAGGTGCCCATCCCGCAGCTCTGCGGGGCTCCCTGGGGCACGAGGACTCCCGTCTGTCCCCACAGCCCCTGGCTCTGCCCCGGCAGAGCACCCCGCTCTCACCAGGCTACTGCAGCCCCCTCGCTCTGAGCTCCCTCCAACCCCTGCCTCCTGCCCACTTTGTGCTTAGGGCAGCAAATTCCCCGTCACCCCCTCTTCCTGTAGAAAAAGATCCCCGTGCAAGTGCCCCCTGGAGGTATCAGGCCAGCTACCAAAGTCATCTGCAGTGGGATCTCCATTCCCTCAGCGGTGGGGCTGCCAAAATTCACCCCTACAGACTGCTGCCTCTCCTCCCACCCTATCAGGCAATGACAGTCCCTTCTCCTGTGGGTTGTCAGAGCTCCCCATCTCCCAAAATCTATCCAGCCCCACGGCTGGCAAGGCCTCCCCGGCCGGCTGCCAGAATGCCCTCACCCTTTCTCTGCCTCCGGCTAACGCTTGTTTTCCTCTCCGAATTTTTTTTTAAGGATTCATGAGCAGATGGTCTTGAAAACACAGCGCTCTCTCTCCCACTCTCTGAGAGAACAAATGCAGTCACCCTCCACTAATTGGGATGAGCTGGACTTTTTAAAAAGTTAATTAAAATCTATTTATTAAAAATGGGTGAATTCACCACCACCTGCCCTGTGGGCATCTCTCACTCTGCAACACCACAGAAGGAAATAGGACGACTTCAGCTACAAGGTAAGGAGCAGGATTTGAGAAATGAAAGAAACGCTTTCTTTTTTCTTTTTTGGCTCTGAAACTAGTGCAGTGCTGGCTTTGATGCCGAACTTGAGCCAATCCTAGGATGGGAGCATCCCAAAATCTCATCCAACAGCTTGTAAGGGTTCAGCCAGCTATGGGGGGCATCTAGATAGACACGCTATTCTGGTTCCACTTACGCTGGCAGGTGCCAAAGCAACTACGAGTCACCCCACTCCTCATTTCTCGGTGAGGATTTCAGACTGCTGTTCAGGTAAATGTGTAATTAACCTCTCAGCATTGATTGGAAGCAACTGTCTGAGTCCCTGGGCCCTGTGACAACAGCAACTTCATTAAGTCGCTGCATCATTGCGCTGCAGCAGACTTCCAAATCGCCTCAGCGAGGTGCTTATCTGCCTCTCTATCTCCCTTCTCTGGCTGTAGTATCCCAAGGCCTAATTAGGGATAACTTCCCAGGCACACAGGGGGTCATTCCCAGAAGGGATGGGCCTTACGGGGTCTCAGAGAGGTGGCAGGGCCCAATCTCAGTGGGTACCTCCTGGCCAAAAACCAGGGCCCGAGAGCTGCTGAGGAAACTCGGGCCTAGGCAAGGCCGTGAACAAGAAGCCTTTGAAGGAAGCACACAGGCTGCAGAAATTGGGGGCTTTTCTGACTAAACGTGAGCTTACACGAAGAAGATTAATACAAGCCTACGGACAGGAGCTTTTATGAGAAGGGGCAAGCCTAGAAAGGGCTGTCTGCTAAAAATAGAAACCCAGCTTTGTCTTTTAGTCCTGTGGTAGCATCTCAAGCCTGAGGATACACAGAGGGCTCTGTAAACACTTCTACTTGATTAGCTGAATCCAAACCGTGTCGTCCCTGCAAGCCATTTAAAACAAAAAAAGTAAGATCTGAAACGATAGGGTTGGTATTGCATTTTGCATGTTGTGAAAATGTGAAAATTGTGTTCCTTTTCAGGCTGTCCCGCTGCTTCATCCCGAGAGCAACACCTGAGCGGGGGCTGTCCCGGCTCAGACCACCCCTGTGCCCGAGCCCACCTCGAGCACAGCCCCCAGCTGCTACTGCTGGGCACAAAATCCCCTCTCCTAGTTAGCATTCAGCGAGCAGGGCTCTCTTCTGCCTGACACTGCTGTTCTTTAATTAGAGATTGACAGGCTGATTAGCACTCTGGGCTACGGAAAGATCAGAAAAAGGAAAGCAAGAGAAATGTTGTCCTTTTCATCAGGCTCATTTTTTGATACCTTCTGTTGCTGGGGAAAGGAAAAAAAGGAAGAGAAGAAAAGATGGATCTGTTTCAGTCCCTGTTGTGATTTTTTTTCCCAGGAGGGTTTCTCATCAGGCTGTCCTCACTTTGAAAACAGCATGTTTCGTGTCATTCTTGGATTCAATAACGTAATATTACGCTGAAGCCAACTATAATATATTACATAATTAAGGGCACCGAGTCTTGATTTAAAGGACCAGTAAATAACAAGAATGGGAAGAAATTTAAAAGGACAGTGTTCATTATATTTCTCAATTATATGTATTTTTCCCTTCATGTAAATATAATGCTCTTGAAACCTGCCAAAGTGGCAACCCACGGGAATCTCGGGTAGAAATATCTAGAAATCTACATAAACCAAAGTAATCTGCTTAAATAGCAGGTTGAGACTAATGCAGGCTGATGAGCAAGGCTCTCTCCGGTGCCAAACACCCCGCTGCTGGCTCAGGGACTGCCAGTGATCCCTTCCTAGGGGATGTCCATGGCATGGGGAGCCCTGCCACATCGCCTCCCTCCTCCGAGAAAGACCCGCCCCAACGGTGGGCTTTGGGGGAATAATCTCTTTATAGTGCTATGTACACATTATGCAGTGACCTTTGGGATCTGCAACTCTCAGAGGGGCCAAGGAGGGACTGAGCATGTAAAGGCTGCCCACAACGGGCTCTGTCTGGCCCGTTTCAGGTCTGATCCAGAGAAGATTTTGCACGTTGGGCTGAGCCCACTCCAGCTAACTGCGTGCGCCAGTTTTACCTACCTGCCTTTAAATGTCACTGTTTTGATCTAAGGATATTTAACTGCAAGTAAGAGGATGACGCTGAGCGAAGGGAAATAGAGGTTGAACATCAGGAAACACTTCATAACAACAAGAGCTCTCAGACACTGAAAGGTCTCAGCGGGAGGTGGTGGAAGCCCTATATTCTGCGCCATTAACAACCGAAAGGACAAAAGGCACTAGAGAATTTAGTGTAGGCAGGGGCAGCACCTCTCTAGGTCTGTTTATACATTGGAAATCCAAGTTACAAAATAAAAAAAGTGAGTCACACATGGTAACAGTCCAATCCAGGGTTTTGGGTCAAGACCACGTTCCTACAAATTATACAGGAACACATTTCAAAGTGATTGGGATTATTTCTAATTTACAGCAGTCAGTGAGATCTGAATCATCCCTGAAGATTTCGCCCAGTCATTACTTGCACAAAGCTACCAGAGCTGCCAGTAATTCCTCCAACTTCGTGCCCTGGCTGCCACAGCACAGTTATCAGCTGCCACTAAAGTCAGGCCGCTCTCTGTCGGTCCCATTTGTGATTTAAACCAGCAGCCCCTGCTTACGTGACTGCCTGAAAAAAAGGTCTGGCCTTGGTAGCTGAAGGATGTTCACATTTGTCAAATGCTGACCCTGAAATTCACCTTCACGGGGCCGTGCAGAAAATCTTGAGGGATTAAAATGATTCCTGAAACACACAGGCACAACTCCACAGGATTCAATAAAATCCCTTCTGCTCAGATTAGCTAGGACATGCCCCCTGCTTTTTAAATTTGTTTTAGGATCAGCAATATGTGTGCATTTCCAACAATGCCCTCTCCTTGCAAGAATACATGTATGCACACTTTGTATACAAGTTCACTTCAAATATGCACTCACGAAATATTTGATTTGATTTTTTTTGTTTGTTTGTTTAAAAATCTATTTCCAACATCCTATCACAAAACACCGGTAAATTCAGAAATTAAAATGCAATTTCAAATCAGAAAGTCAGCATTGCTAGAATAGAGATGTTAAGGAAAAACATTTTCTAAATGAAGTATTTCAACGTCCTTAAACATTTACCCTTGGCTGCTGCTGAAACAATTCACCAAGTGCAAAATACAGTAGTAATTAGGGATTATCTCTATCTTGTGCCCTGCATGAATTTCTGGTGGGGGGAAGAAAAAAGCCTGAACTGTTTTTCTCCTCATTCCTGCTTTCTTGTAGTTGGGTTTGCTGTTTTTTGTTTTGTTTTGTGATATTTTTTTTTTGATTGTCTCAAGCCAGACTGTGCTGTACTCCAGATCCATGCCGCTATTGCTTGCTTGCACTGCTGTGCCAGCTGGAGAGATCAGGAAGCCACTGTGACACACACACAGGGACGGAAAGGAGTGCTTTTGGGTACAAAGGCTAATTAGAGCAGGAATAGGGCCACAGAAAGATGGGAGGGTAATGCTGTGGGTTCCTGCCTCCGTTTCAGCGAGCATTTAAAATCAGCTGGATAAGCGCTTGCAGAAGCATGAAGTTGACTTCGGGTCACCACCTCTCAGCTGTCCTCCACCAAAGAGAAATCAGGAGTCACAGTCTTCTACTCTCCAACCCAGATAACTCCCCACGGACTGGAAGAGAATATCTACCAGGAAATCCCTCTTCTGCTCCGTAACAGCCTCGCTGTAGCAGAGGTGGGCTTGAACCCCTGCAGGTTGGGCAGGAAATGGAGCCTGGGAGATGTGTCCTGCAGACAGAGATCAGCTGAGTGGGGGGGTTGGAAGTTAGCAGGCTGGGCTTGCAATGCCTGCGGAGAGCATCTGCAGATTGAGGACAGAGCTAAGCATCAGATCTGACAGATCTGGCATCCTGCTCCCTTCCTGCATTATACTACAGCTGACTTCTGAGTGGTTTGGGTTTGTTTTTGTGCATCCTCCTGGCCATTACACGGACATCTGTGAAGTGGAGGCTGGATCTGATGATTCAGAAGTTACTTTAGGGGCAAGAATCCAGCAAAGTCCTCTGCTGCATCAAGCTCTCATCCTCTAGTGTTCTCACAACTCCACGACTATTCTTGATCCAAAACATAGCATAAAAATGGCAAGAATGGTGCTTTCCTTTGAATGGGGACAGCAACTATATTCCTGTTGGATCTCTGAGCAGCAGCAACAGCAGGTTCTGTTATATTATGAGAAGCTGAAGGATGGTGCTGTGATATTGTGCTTGGAAATTTGGAGAAGTAATTGATAAGCCCCTGGAAGAATGAACTGGCAAGTTCCCGAGGATAGGATGGAGATAAAGAGTAGGTACAGCTACGCAGGAATGAATTATCAAGGATACAGCTAAATAAAAATGAATTATCAACTGAGCTAATGGAATAGAAAAAGAAACTGCTATCCCACTGATCCTGTGTGGAGGTCACCTTGGCTTTCCACTTGCACATGAATATTCACTGACTAGGAATTGATCCGTCCTTAATCTAGATTTATTTACAATGAGAGCCTTGCCATTTCTTACAAATGACACACATTAGCTCATCACATAGAATATAGTGAAGGCTGAAGATGTATCCGATGGTCCTGTGCCTCCTTGAAAGCAGTTTTCTAATTCTGAAAATGAGTCTGTGTGTCAGTATTAGAGAATGGTTTCTTCCCAGTAAACAACAATAAAACAATCAAGCAAATCATCTGCATTCTCTCCTCTCACTGCCAGTCAAAATTTAAGAACCAGCTATGATTGCTGCATTTATATGTTTTATCAGGAGATCCAGGCTTGAATCTAACCCTTGTTATAGCAATGATACTAATTCAGTCAAGGAGGATATGCAATTAGGTGATGTACCTGCATTTCTCTCCCTCTGCTCCCAGCCTTCCTAGATCTTCCCCTCCTCCCCCCCCCAAAAAAAAAAAAAATAAAAAAAAATGAAACAAACCATGTATCTTTCCCATATACTAACTCATACAGCGTCGTCCCATTGACTTGAATGTGGAGTTATTCCAAATCTTTGTGACCATAAGGAAGAATGGAAGCCATGCCACCACTACAAGTACCTACTTACTAAACACATGGCTCGATGATTTAACACAAAGAGGGATTTACAAAAACATTTGTCCTGGGTCTGCCTCAAAAACCCTACTCACAGATTACATTCATACAATGATTCAAAAACATTCAGGGATTAAAAAAAAAAAAGGAGAACAAGTGTTTAGCTTGGATTTGTCTTTTAAAGCACATGGCAAAAATGTAGGAGAGCAAAGGCCTGCTGCTGGTGGGGAATCCCTCGGCTGCCTTTGCCTTGCCTGTACTGGCCCCTTCCAACCCCTACGACTCTGTGATTCTGTGTTTTCAGCTCATTACCTACACCGCAGCTACACACAGAGTTGGTTCAGACACATCTTTAAGTGAAAACTCAGTTTAAATTTCCAAGTAGCATCTCTTCAATTCAGCATAACATTTTGGCTTCTAACCATAAAAACAGAAGCTTTCTCCATTTTTTTTAACCTGTTGTGATTTCCAGGACTTTTTGCTACCTCTCTTCCTACTTCTTCCCCAGTCACAAAGCACAGAGACAGAATGCACAGAGTGTCATCTAAATCTCTCGTGCTCCCAGGACAACGGCACTGCAATCACAGAAGTTAATTCAGACTTTTACTGATGAAATTGGAACTGGACCCTCGATGTTCTTCAGAGTACCATTAATGCTTTACATCCCCAAAAAGTATCATCTCCAAAGTCTGTAAGTATGACTCCTCTGTCCCAGTTCCAAGGTCTTCTCCAACAAATACCCAGACCGGGTTGTGTGAAATGAGCTCTGCAGTCTAGGGTAATTCCAACAACTGCATGGAATTTACTTTTCCCAGGTTTATAGCACCTAACCAGGGCCCAACAGGTACTGTACCTCCCAGTCCAGAACGGAGGCCTGCCATTGAGCTATCTTGTCAATGTTCTCCAGTCTCCGCTTCCGCTCGTTGATCTGTAGAGTCATGTTCCTCATGACGGCAAGAGCAGCAGCCACATACCTGTAGTCACTGTCAAACACAAAACAGAAGTCCATGAAATAGAGCAAACAGAGCCTGATGTGCAGTGGAAACTTTCAGCAGTCTATCATCACCAGCAGCAAAATCTCACCATCCTTTCAGAAAGAAATGAAGGGAGGATTTGCCACTCATCATTATGTATTTTTTTTTCCAACTCCAATGTCTTTCTGGATCATTGAAGAAAAAAAAAAAAAAAAAAAAAAGCAGCTGGCTTACAACCCAAATAGTGTGTGCATGAGTCAGAGAAGGCCACAGCTTCTCACGTGGTTTGCATTGAGGGAGCCCCACTGGGAAGGGTCTGCCCTCTACCACCCCAACCTACAACTGCTGTGGCTATCACTCTTTGAAGTCTTAATGTGCTTGCTAAAGCACATCCTAAAAGAAAGCCTGAACATTTTTATGGCCTGTCTCTGGGCCTGGATTTTTATGTTTTTAAAATGAATATTAGAAAATATTTTTTGATTAGACATCAGCCAGAGCCTCTTCCAAGCTATAAGGTGATTCCAAGAGTGCCCCAGAGCATAATCCAGTGGCATTCACTCATACTGCAGACTTCAGGTGAGCAAATCAAAAGAATTCTTTTTATTTTTTTTTCCCCTGGACAGGCCTGTGAGTGTAATAACACAGAGTGAAAATAGCTTCCCGCCAGGGCCAGCAAAGATGATGATCAGTCTTTTCAAAAAGTGATGGCGAAATCAATGCTATTGATTTCCACCCTGTGCCTTCTTTTCCATTCCAGGGAACCTTAATGTTCATTTTAATCGGAAAGACAGACAAGGCCAGCTGCCATAATGCCACTGTAATTTATTAGTAACTTAAGGGCTGATATTGACTGCTGACTAATGAGAAAAACTGTGATCTTGGGCAGCTGCAGGGAGAATGGCTTTATTGATTATTGCTAAAGGATTGCACAGGTGACAGCTAAAATAGGGGTGAGTGCTGTGAATTAGAGTGGATCTTTAGGTCCATTTCCCCGTTTGATCCATACAGGATAAATATTAAGAAACATTCGCAATACAATATACAACAGAACATTATTTGCTATTTTGCCATACTTTCTTGGATGAAATCTTGAGATCCGTTTTCAATTTTTATTCAATTCTCATGTCAAACTTCTAGCTGGGCTTAAAATAAATCCTACAAAATTCCAAAGCATCACGGCTGGTCCTTCAACAAAGTGAGAGAGAATAGAGGATGGGCTGACATACACAGCCTGATCCACAGAGAAGGATTTCTTGCAAGGGAGGCTAATGTCAGTCCACCCGTTAGCAGAGTCTCCATCTCGTAACGTGTTCACACACTCCTAATTCCAGCTCCAATCTGCAGCAGGAGCGCTCAGGACACCAACAAGCTGCACTTAGGACCTTTATATATTTACTTCATATTAAACTGGTGTAAATCTTTAGGAGGTGAACAGATGTGGCTTTGTGAAAAATTCAAATGAAGCAGCCTCAAAACAATGAGCAATTGAAGGGAGCCAGGCTTTGAAAACACCCTCATGCCTGCCTCCATGTGGAGTGGGCCAATGCCAATCAAGCTGGGTTTTATCTTGGTAATGCTAATTCACTAATTCTAATGTTCTGTTTGAAGAGAAAACCCCATGCACATTTTTCATTCACACAGTACTGAAGAAAGAGGCATGCCTGAACTTTTTTTGGGCTCCTAGCCCATGTCTGCGGCAGAGCTGGCAAAAACTTTGAAGAAAAAAATAACAGAAGCAAAGCATTTGGCCAGTGCATTAATAATAGGATAACATTAACTATGAAATTAAGGTAAGGAAATTGCTGATTACTTTGGGGATGCAGTGACCTCTTTCCAGGGCTCGGTCAGGATGCAACCCTAGACTTTTGCCTAACTTCACATGCTAACTTGAGGGAGAGTGGTCAGGTTTCTGATTTCAGCACTGTTGTCCTGAACTGGTACAGGGAAGATACACAAGCACATACTAGTGAAGAGGAGGTAGCAAAGAAAAAGAATATCATGTCCCACTCTTAGATGAAGCTAGCAATTACTTTCATTGGGACTCAGGGCTCTTCCTGAGGTTTGCCTTACTCTGTAAATGGTGCAATTGATTTAAACAGTGTTTTCTACATAGCAAAATTCTAATCAGAGTGCCTAAGAGACTCCTAATCCAGCCAGCGACGGGCCTGATTTCATTGTATTAGTTCACTAATTAGTCCAACAGAAAATTATTCTAGCTTCTGTTTCAGACTCGCAATCGAATTACAAGCACTGTCAAACTGCAAGTGCATGAGGACAGCTCACCACCTGATTAAGGAGCCCAGCTGAAGCTCCCCAGTTGGCTTCTTGGTTTCCATGGTTCATCACTGTCACTGACAGTACCCCAGCCTGCAGGTAGCTGGCTTTTCCCTGTCTGGTATTGCCACAACGTGACGTTCCCCAAAGATTACTTGCTGTTCTCCTCAGACTTCGCTCATCTCACCTCCAACCCCAAAGGAAGCAGAAAATATTCGTATTTCAAGAGGTACTGGGGCAGCCTGGGTTTTCTGCACAGCCCTGCCGTGGAGGCATCTGGTGCTGAGACACGCTCCCTGCGCATCACTTTCCCTGCTCGTGGCACAAAGCGGTCTGGGCCGCGAGCTGGGCTGCCTGGAGGTCGCTCCCAGGCTCCTTGAACGCAGGAATTGGAGGAGCCAGACCACAGGATGGTGTGGTGCAACCCACCGCGTTCCTGTGTCACAACGCCATTCCGCCACAAGTCAGGAAGTTCTCTGGGGCATGCCCACGCTAACCAAGGCACAGCATTTTGCTGGCTCTCTGTGCAGCCACAGGCTCCCCACGTGTGCTGTGTCACAGCTCCAGGGGGCTTACGCTTCACTAATGCAAGGCAAACAAGCCTGCTTTTCCTTTTCAGAAAATGAAGGAAAAAGAGACATGAAGCATCCATAGCTGTGTCCTGTCACGGGCACAATCCAGTAAAAAAGAGCTCTCGGTCTGAATCAACGAGTTGTTGCTTAATGGCAGGAAAGCACTGAGTCTCCACGGAATATGACTCTGTCTGATCACTTAAACACATGCCGATTTTAAAACATCCCAAAGGAATGCACTCTTCCAAATAATTTACCCTTGTGTAATCACACTGTCCACATACCCTTCGGTATTGCTACCAAACAATTCAGAGAAGGTCACTTGAAGCACAGACCTCCTCTCCCCGAGGCTGCTAGCAGCTCCCCCTTGTAAAGCCAGGCATCCAAGTTCACCCTAAGTACTGTGGGGACACCACATGGCTGGTGAGCAAAAGAAGCCACAATGTTTGGGATCCTAGAGCTGGTTTCTGATACCCCGACATTCCCATGAGTCCACTCCAAGTTTGATTTGGCCACGCAAGGAAAGGAAAGAAGAAGTTGGATCGGGAGCCAAATGCATATCAAAATTGGTGATTTTTAACCGTGTGTTCAGCTAGCATCAATCAGTGATACTGGTGAACCAGGTCATCGCAAACGAATGTACCTCTACTCGTGTCACTTTTCTCTGCACTTCCAGAGCTGGTTTTGGGAAACAAAAACAAAAAATCAAACAATTGCAGAAGTTTCTGAAACCTTTGTGGTCTTTTTTGTTTTTTTTTTTTCCCTTCTAAACTACTTCATTTTAAAAAGGGTTTTGGAAAAAGAAAGAAAACTGACACAGTAGAGGATAATCTGTTCTTAGGGGCCTCATTCTTCTTTCACCTACCATAACTGATACCATAAGTACTATTCTCGATTCACACTAGGTCAGGTAATTAGACTGATTGCCCTCATCAGAAGCAAAAGAGATCCATAAAATTCTGGGGAAGATATCAAACTGCCAGGTGCTCCTCTGATCCTAAAAACCCAGTGGCAAAATCAGAGATGGAATGAGGCTGAAAAGCAGAACGGGCTCTGAATTTCCCCGGGATCTGAGCATAGGCAGGTTTGAGCTGCAGATGTGGCCCTCCACCCACTACATGCTGAGGTCCTCTCTAGGATAAAGGAATAAGCCTTTCTGACCACTGACTGCTAATTAAGTAATTTTTCTAGTGTAACCAGCAGCATCATAAAGTACATCCAAGGGTAATTAGTTCGCGTCTGATTACAAGAGAGATGAGTTTGGCTCCACTGAGAATCGGTGCTTTGAGAAGCTTTCTAGATATCTGCTGAACCTTTGCCCTGCTTCAATTTCCACAAGATGTCATTAAGAGAAGAGCTGGACAGACATAAAAACATCCCCCGTGTGCATTAAGAGGCCACGTAGAAAAGCAGTGAGCAAAACCCCTTTGTGTAACAAGAGCATCCCCCTACCTGTGATCCTGTGCAGTGTACTTGAGGAGCTCTGCGAGCTGCAGGGGGTATTTGCAAATCTTCTGCACTGGCGTCAGAAGGAAACCGTCGATGGCAATATTAATCATCTGCTGCAACAGACGACACGCTTCGAAGAAATTCTGGTACCTGCTGTCTTTCATCAGCTTGGAAAGCTCCATGCATGCATCCAAATGGTTGTTACAGTACTCCGAGTAGATCCAGAAGCCATCTTGCTGTGAAAGGCAGGAGGGAAGGGAGCGCACGTCAGACAGGCGCCACGAGCAGGCCGTCACCCCACCTGCCAACGTGATGGCTAAAGAAAAAGGGACACCCCAACGGGAGGAGGGAGGATCCCCAAGTCCTCTTCCTGCTCAGAGAAGGTGCTGCACGGTTGCTGCATGGGCAGCGAGGGGCCAAGTCCTGCACAGTGCTGAGGTCCCTATAGGTCCCGGCTGTGGTAAAGGAAACCCCTGTGGGTGTTCTCAGCTTCAAATCGACTGCTGAGATTTTTCTTTGTGACAGGTAAAGGTAGAACCAAGTCACGGCTCAGGCCTTTGGTAATACCAGAGAATCTCATCATTTCTAGAGCTCTTTCCTCGAGAGATCACAAAGCACCTGAAAAGTGCTTGGGAGCAGAGTAGTTTTGAACACCCCTTTACCAACAGGGAACCCCAGGAACCAACTACTGTGCAGATTTCCCCAGAGCCAGTAAACACCAAAGACTGGAAAAACAAACACCTTGCACGTGCGTGCCCAGCCACCCTTGGCAGTGCTTAACCAGGCTTTTTGTACTAGTTGGGCTGGAGTCTCCATTTCCTGCCTTCACTGACCACAGATGGTCCCCAAATGCCACGCAGACACCCCAAATGAAAGGTGTAAGAAGGATCACGCTGGAAGGAAGAGGCAGAAACAAACGGGCTGCCACACTGAAGTCTGTGGTTCAGACAGCCCTGATATAAGGCCAAGGAAAGGCAGGCTGTAACGTGCCTTTCTGGGAACAGGGGAGCCTGCTTTCCTCCCCAGCCCTGTGGCCAACCAAGAGCCAAGCACCGATGCCTCTCTCCTGCTGAAGTGGGTGAGGAAGGAGCTGGCAGGCCCAAACAACAGGATCTTAATGTCCTCATCCCTCAGTTTCCCCCAATGGCTAAACAGGGATAATTTATCAGGAGTTTATTAGCCAGCTTTCAACACCTACGGAAATGATGACAGCGATGTCAGGTATTCCTCCCAGTAACAGCAGTAGTAACTTTTACTTACTGTTACTGTAAAAGAATTGACAGCACAGCCTTAGGACATGCAGTTTTAGCTACTGCTTCTCACCAAGATTTCATATTTTTCTTTTGCACAAAGGTGCAATACGCTGTGTGCTTTGGAAGCAAGCAGCAGAGGTTGCAGGCTCTGATAAAAGCGAGCCATGTTAATGCCATAATGCAATTTCTCAGGAATCAGCTTGCTTTTTAATTAGAAGACCAGTGATGCTTAAGAGATGCTGCAAACCTTTTCAGGGGTGCCCCACTGAAGTTTCATGACTGTCTGCTGGAAATTTCTCTGGCCAGTGAGCTGGGGCTAGCTGGACCTGGCTGTAAGCACAGGACCTGAGTCCTGGGTCGGAGCACCCCGTGTGTAAGCTGACGCAGCACTTCAGTCTCCGTAAAGGAAAGCCTAAAACTGCAGGGCCAGAATTTCCCTGACACTTCCTGACACACTTCCAGCACTGCCCAATTTATCAGCTCCTGTAACACGTGGCTTATGTAACAGCACGAGGGGCTGGCCCGAAGCCTCCAGGAGTGCATCGTCAGCTGGAATGTCCTGCTCGGGGTGCACTCAGCAGGGACGAGCTCTCTGCCACCCTGCTGCCACCTCGCACCTGGCCCTGCAGGTGAAGGCATCTGAAGCTCTGTGGGTTTTTCATCCCTTGCAAATGCAGCTCAGTGCCACAGCGAACAGCCGAGGCACTTGCTCTCCTCTGCTTGCTTTGTGTAACACACAACTAATGCCTCTTCTTACTCCTCCAGACTGCCCTACTTATTCCAACCTTCTGGTCATCCGTGATCTGATGAGGATGGCTCGTGAGTGGATTTAAGACGTATTTTGAGGAGAAAAAGAAGGTAGGGGGTATGTGAGGGACCTTGTGCCTACATAACGTGAGGGAGGATGTGAAAAGTTTTTGGGATTCAGATGCTCTGGGGCGGTACCCAACTATATACTTCACTGAGCTCTCCCTGCAGCTGTACCTCCCAACGTGGATACAGTGCCTGTGGAGAAGCCCGTGGTGTGTAACTGGAACAGAACAGAACTGATGAACACAAGCTAGATTCTGAGTGGTTCCTGCCTTCTGGCTTCTGCTACATCCCCACTGCACCCACCATAAAACAAAAAACAAAAATTGCCAAATGGACTTACGTGTTCAAGGAAACACGGTCCAATTTCACTGAGATGGGGATCTTCTTTGTTGTACTGTTTCTCCAAATCCCGGACAAAACCCATCTGAAATCTATAGATATCTTCAATGTTACCAAAGATGATCTTTAGCTGTTCATCGTTGAACATATCCCGTCTCTTCCGGCATTGCTTCAAGTAACCCTGTAAGAAGCAAGACAGAGCAATCCATAAAATAACCCGAACGCTTTTACTGAAGCAGCTCCCAAGTTTTTCTTGAGGACGGAGTAAGTGAAAACAGAACCAGAAAACATCTCTGAAAACAAAATCCACTTTTAAAGGAACCAGAAAACATCTCTGAAAACAAAATCCACTTTTAAAGCATGACAGTCTCCATCAGCTGCTCTCTACAAGTAAGCGTGTGATAGGGAAAACAGGCTTCAAAAACCTCTAGGTCCATTTTTGACAGACAATATTTCATTTACAACATTTGGCACTTGCAAGCACTGCTCCCACTGCAACCTGCAGCAGACCACAGCGCTACCCTCGCTCAGGACACACCAGCCCCAGCATGTACCAGGCTTTACAGCCCACACCAGACAGTGCTGGAGACAGCGCGTGTACAGGAGAGAAGTGCAGAGGGGGAACAGCGCCTCGATGTCCTTCAGTATTCTGCATGAATCAGTTTTGCAGAGGGAAAGTTCCCCAGAGATCTCAGGCAGTACAGCCTGAAACTGCCGTGTCCCTGCTTGTGCTGCAGAGCACAGCACCATTTGGCTGATGGCTCAGAGAGGTGTGTTACAGCACCGTACGCCTGGTCCTTCAAAACTCCCTGCCTCGCACTACCCAGTATCAGGGGCAGCTCCTGCGAACATCGCTCTTGCAGCTTTCCCTGACCTGGAGGCAGCATGGTTTGTCCCACACCTGAGACAAAAGCAAGAGGGCTCCTGTCCTGCTGGCCTCCCGGCAGGGAACCCCAAAAGCAGTGCAGGAGGTTGGGGGTGTTTCGGCTCACCCGATCGAGGGAGCAGCATGAGCTGCATCAATGCCATCTAGAGGAAAGCAGCATCGTTCTCATTTTTGTTTCCTCTATCCTTCATGAGATTACTCCAAATACACTATTCCAAAGAGCTAAATGTGAAAATTTTGTCCTGTTTTCTCAGCTACCATCTCTTCTTCCTTGGTTAAGTGGGAACAGAGGAACAGGCTTCGTGTCCTGCTTTGTGCAAACATCAGGCTCACTCACTGAGCCTACAGACATGAAAGGTAAACGGAGAGAGAGGAAGAACTGGCATGTAGAGAGCTTACAGAAACTCTCCAAAATCACAGAAGGGATCTGCAGTAGAGCTGGCAGCAGTTCAGGTCTCCTGCATCCTGACCCAGTGCAATAACAAAAAGGTCCCTCTTCATCTTCATCTGCCCGTGTTACCCAGTGGTGCTGAGCCCAAGTTTAGCTGGACAGCACACAAACAACTCAGCAAGGAAGCACTGCTCCAAAGACCTCCTGACCTAAAAAGACGGGGCAGATCAATATCCTGGCAAAAAGAAAACACACCACCCCAATCCCTGTCTGCGTTCCTGTTTTGCTGGCCCTGCCTCGTCCACGAACTCACCGTCCTGGTTTTGGCTGAATCACGAAGCCTTCAGACACTGAAATACATGTGGTGAGGGGATGGGGTGTCACGCGGAGGTTCGGGGTGCCTGGGCTGAATTTCTGACCCTGCCACCGATCTGGGTGATGCTGAGCAAATCACTTCTCCCCCCTGTGCCTCGCCTGTCTGGATGATTTAGACTAGAAACTTTGCAAGGCTAAATATCAAACGCTGTGCTGGCCTCTTCTGCACCGCGGCCTCTTGACTGAAAACAGAATAATATGGGGGTCATCAGGAGATGACTTTGCCTTTATTATATAGGGAGAGGAAGACAAAAAAAAAAAGAAGGGAAAACTGCCAACAGCTCCAGTTGAATGGCTATATTTGGGAGCTCTAGATGCTTAGTCACACAGACGAACCGCCAGCTGGTGACACGCAGCTGCTGGCCCACAATGCGAGCCATTGGGACGCTATAATAAGCTGTCCTTCAGCCTCACCATGTGGTTCCTGGGAGGGAGAACTTCAAGCAGATGAATGATAAATGCAACTTTGGCCGACCTGGCACAGAACCATCCTCTGCGATGTCCAGCTTAGCTAGAAGGATGCCATTACCCCGAAGGTGCCTGCTTTTTCAGCTGGGAAGCTTGGGTTATGGAACACCTTCCACGTTTACCAAATCTAGGTCTCCCTTCTTCCAAGAAGCTCCTCGATGACTCAATTCTCTGGGTTTCCCTCTCTCATTTTTAAGGCCAGGAGGAATGGGAACAGGCTGGTTCCCAGGCTATAGGACAGTCGAAGGGCAAATAAAAACACAAACCATCACGGAACAACGCACCTATTGCTTTTTGTGTTTACCTGCTTGTCTCAGAACAGCTACAAAAAATTAAAAAATAAAATAAATAAAAGACGTGGACCTGCCCACAAGGCCAGGCTCTTCTTTTTGAAGCTGGCTGCAGCGCGAGCAGTGCCGAGTGAGTGCTGCAAGGTGGCTGCCTGCAAGCCAGGCTCCCCTCGCACACACACAGCTCTGAGCCATCAGGCAGTGGATGATTTATGTGAACAACTTCCAGCCCTGGGGTTGCTGTTGGCTGCAGCTACCGTCGTGAATATTCCCCGTCCTCTGTGTGCTGGTTCATCACTTTGCCTAAATCACGTGCTCCTGAGCAGCTGAAGCAGCACGTTTCTGCACAGGCACCTATGAAACCACAGGGAGAATTACCGAACGCATGGAATTCCCAACGCTTCTCCCCTCTCCAATTTGTGCATTTTGATGGTTGGTTTCCAGCAAAGGGGAGACTGCAGATTTACAGATAACACGCAGCAAGCGCCAGCTAGAAGGCTGCTGCATATTTTTTCCGGTAAATTTACTTCTGTTACATAAAACAACGTCATCTTCCTCCTGCTCATCCCATCAGGTCTGCTCAGAGGAGGGATAGCTGACTGATGAGCAGATGTTGGAGAGCATTTTGTTCAATGAATACCTAAAAATAGCTGTCAAACTGGCTCCCTTTAAAGTACATTTCCATGTAGTCCCTGAGGTAAAGGCCAAAGTTGGAAAGTATCTGCAGGAGGTTAAGTGCTAAGTTTTCTCCACCCCAGAATGGGTTTAGAGACAGTCAGGAGAGGTGGCCAATCCTTCCATCCTTCTTCTCGTCCTGCTGAGAGCACGGTGAGATGCTCTCAGCAAGAATGCTCTCAGCATGAGGAGATGAGAGCTGCTGCAGGCTCTGAGTGAAAAGGCAGTGGTGGTGATATTCCCATTTCCTTCCATCTCTGAGCCACGCTGGGGAGACCCTGCCCTGTAGACTACCCTCCAGGTTGGACCAGTACCATCTGGGCTAGCAAAATCCTGATCTCCTGAACAGCAAGGACTGAACATCAGGGACGGATCCGTGCATCAGTCCTGCTCCTCTCCCCACCAGCACCACTCATTTTTTGGATGCAGACTGTCACTGCCCTGGGACCCACCTAAAATGTGTAATGAAGTCCATCAGGAACACAAGCCGGTTCCTCAGAAGGGCACAGAAGAAGCCAACCCCGAAACAGAAGAAGCACAGGAAAGCTTGTCCCAGCTCTGCACAACAGAGCCACTCTGACCGGCTAAGATGCAGTGAGGATGGTTGCTCCTCACCATTCAGAGCTGTCCTGGCACCAGAGCAAAGTTTAGGTGGAATCCAGACAACGTTATTAAAAAATAAATTCAAAGTGAAATTAGTTGGAAAGGAGGAAAAACACAGCACTGGAAGTTGGCTGCCCTTCCTCCCCTCCCACCCCCAGATCACTCAGAATACAGAGGTTTCCTTTGATCTCCCAACTGCTTCTCTGTTCCCATCCCTTACATCAAGCCTCATCTCCTAATCCACGTCCTGGTCCCAATCTGCTGCTCCCCAAAGCACACCACCCTGCTCTTCGTGTGACCAAAGCCCCAGGGCAGGGGACGTATTTTCATGCCTGGGGATGGCCACACGTACCTACGGAGCTTTACTGGCGAGGCTGTGCCAGTGAGGCTGGCTGCTGCTCACCATTACGACAGCCTAGTTTTCAGCAGCTGATTATTTTTCTAACCTCTAACTGCTAAGCCTGAATTTCCTAGCGCTGGATGTTTCCCTGAGGCTAAATTCTTTTTTCTTCCTTTTCCCCTTGGTGATATTTCAGAATAACGATCCGTCAGCTCCCCATAACGCAGGCCAGGGAACGCTCAGCATTTTGCCCCTAATAAAAATCTTCGCCAACCCGTTCCACCGAGCAGCAGCCAGCCCTTCACACTCAAACAAGGGCGCAGCAGCAGCTGCTGGTGCTGTATGGCTTTGCTGAGCAGGGGGATTCCCCCAGCCTCCGAGCCAGCTGCATCGCGCAGGTAATTTTCATGCTGGTGCTGGCTAGCTTGTGAGCTCCTGACTCGGCAGGGCTGGTGCCACGGGTGTTATAAATAATAACACGGTGTTTAAGAACATAATAGCAGGTACTAGGCACACGTCCTACAACAGAAAAGAGCCGTCAGAGGGCTCTCGTTACCTCACAGGGGCTACGGTCCTCCGAGAACGACCCCATATCTTAAGGTGCCACAATGAACAACGTCCTAATGCCAGTGAAACTCAGCAACAAGAGCAAAACTGCACTGCTGAACCCAGCTCTGAATCAGGCCCAGCCCTCAGCACCCACCCACATCTCCTGGAGCCCTGGGAGCAGCTTGTGCCAGCCCGGGTCTCCTCTGCAGAGGAGAATGCCCATTTGGGTCCTCCTCCTTTTTTAAGCGAGGCAGCTGAATCATTTCCTGATGCTCTACCTGACAGGAAGATTTATCCCTCAAGACTGTTTCGTATCCCACAGATCTCTCCCACATATTGGGCATATCGCTGGGTGCTGTAAATCAGTGTTACTCCGCGGATGTCACTGAAACTATACCTATCTGCACCTCCGGAGAAGCTGATTTAGCAGCAGCCCGGTGACACGACTGGCAAATGCAAGTTCAGATTTATTTTGTTGTTCAACAGAAAAGTGCAAATGCAGGAAAAGAAACACCACGTGGAAAAGTTCCTGCAGTTCTTCCCTTCTTCAGCGCAAAGCCCTCTGACTGAAATAGCACGCTGAAATTAAGCTCATTTGTTTCCAGATTGAAATCCCAAGATTCTTCCATATTTGAACAGCATCACGGAGGTTTTTTTGGATGGCTGCTCTGCCTTGTCAATAGAAAAGTGGCAAGTATGAAGGGAGGATGAAGACATTTGCTAAGCAGTATTCACAAAGGGCTTCAGCACATTGGCTCTGGGAAGAGAGAGCCCAGGCTCACAGCCCCCTAAACACTCCGAGGGACGAGCTGAAAGCCCTGGACCTTGATTTTAGTGCTAAGGAACTTCTGCCTCTCCGTAAGACGGATGCACAGTGCCCGAGCTGTCCCGCAGCACACTGACAGAGCTGTACGGTCTCCTTCCCAAACACCCCACGCACTTCAGGAACAGCTCGGGGCCCCGAGGCTGCAGGCCAGTCAGGAGCTGGGGGCGTTAATTGGACGTAATGAGGAAGAACCAAGTGGAGGATGTGAGGGGGCAGTCATCAACATGCATTTGCTTGCAGTTTCCCTTATGCTATGCAAATGTAATGTACCTCGTTTCCCACGGTGAGATCATTCTGCTCACTGGAAGAGAAGGCAAATGGAAGCCCCCCCGAGCAAGGGGAAATTGTGAACCCAATGTGAAAGACACAGGTGGAATGGCTAACTGATTGCTTTAATTACAACCTAATTTCCTTAGCCACAAGTTCAAAAGTAGACGGCGATGGGTTTTAATTAAGAGAAATGCTTGAAAGATCTCAACCTCATAATTTTTCAGTCAAAGTGATACAGAAAAAAAGATCAGAAAATTGTATTTTTGGTTAATACGACCTAAAGCTAATTAGCAGCTCCAGTAGAAAATACTCAGAAGTATCAATACTTATTGACGGATGCTGCTCCTCAATTACACACACTCCTAATAAACACAGTGTGACTTTTCCCCCGTCACCCCAGGGCAAACTCCGTCCTCAGCTCTCAGCAGCCCATCGTGCGTCCTGCAGGGTCCCCAGCGCCACAACCCCACGTACCTCGCAGATGTCCTTGAGGTGCTTGATGTAGTGGCGCTCCGTGTTCATGATCTCGTTGATGACGTTGGCTCTCATCTGGTCTCGGTTTTGGACGGTCCGGCCGAGGCAGAGGCAGTCGGCGTTGGGATCCAAGTGGCCGTTCTGCACGTCGCTGGTTCCCTCCTCCACACCATCTTCTTGATTCACCCAGAGCTGTGAGGGGGAGAGGGGAGAGCAACAAGCTGAATCGTAAATCCATCAGGAAGCCAGCGAAGGAAGAGAGGCTGGGTGATGGTAATCGTGATCATATGATAGTACGGCCTGGGACCTTTCCAGCTGACTGATTTACGAAGGACGAGATATGGCTGGGTCAGAAATCTGAATGAATCTGAACATCGGCTCAGGCTCACTGGGTTGCGGCACTGAGGTTTTTGCAAACTTCCCAGGCCAGGATTTGTGAATGAGCATTGATTTTCATTTCACAGCAGCTTTCCCCATCATTTCACATGAAGAGCCATTCTCGCTCAGGCAAACGCCCTGCCTCAGCATCCTGAGATTATGATCCCACCCCGCGCTGAGCTCAGACGGGGCCGTTCCTTGGCAGAATAAATCTCCGAACGGGTCTGAGGGCAGGTTTGGACTGGGAGCCCAGCACACCCCTGGGCACTGAACCCTTCGAATGGCAGCGAATTGCTGAATGCGATGAAAAAAAGGATCTCTGCCTTTTCAGCACACTGAATTTCCATCCCCAAATAAGAACATCCATTGAACCTGTAAGCTAAAAGCTAGCGCTGACTCCTCGTCTCTGTCTTTGAGCGTAGCATATGGATCAAATGCTTCCCTTTGTTATCTCTTCCCCAAAATAAAATCTGCTTAAAGTGACTCTCACAAACTCAAATTGGGCTCAGCACAGTTTGTAAATGAACATTACATAAAGGCGAAAACACAGAAATAGTGCTGGCTTACAAATATCATCTCCGTTGTTATATAAACGAAGCAAGTTTTCGTCTTGGCATTTAAAGACCAAAATACCAGAGACCTTGAAACATAAAAATACATCTACCTGTAAACAGCGAAACCGTCCCCACAGACAGGCACAAGGGAAACAAGCTGCAGAGTTAGCCGGATCTTTTCTTCTTCTTTTGACTGTTAACAGTTTTTAGGAATTTCCCATTTTTCAGCTTAATTCCCATTTTAAACACCTTCATTGTGTGCCTGTGCAGACTGTGTTCCTGCAAATTAGTAAAGGGGAAAAAAAACCTAGCCCTTCCCACGCTCCTTCCCTGTTTTCCTAACCAATTATTATGTTTAGCTAAGCCACATCGCCCCTTATTACAGCTCCCACATTTTGTCTTCCTACAGTGAGCCGCACAGGCCAAGAAGCCGAGGTGTTTGCAGAAAACACATCTCGAGCAGAATGTTAATGATGCCATTAACTTACGAAAGACAAAAAAAAAAAAAGCTATAAAAAGCCTGACTGTTCACCCGGGTCGTGTTTGTGCCGTGTCCAGGAGCTACCAGGGACTTTGCACGCGGGGCGTGACGGTGACAAGATGAGCAGGGGCCACGTCCTGCCTGCTCTGTCCACCTGGGACCTCGTCCTGCCCGTGGGACAGCCTTTCAGCAACCCCCAGCCTTCGGACCTTTCCCCAGGACAGCCCAGCCAGGCGTCAGTTTAATGTCCCGTGTGACAGGGCAGAAGCTGGCAGCTCTGGTTTTCCGCGCCTGGATGAGCCCCGGGGGAAGAGGAGCACCACGACACCGGGCGCGGAGGCACCCAGGGTGTCCCAAAAAAAAAAAATCTTTGTAAAAGGGGAAAAAAAAAACTTGAAAGCAGGAATCCTACAGGTTTTGAAGCTCGCAGGCAAACAGCAAGCTTGCAAACTTGGACGGTTTGTGAAAGCTGCAGGATTTGGTACGCCGGTTGGGTAGTGTGGGAGCACTCCCCGCTTCCACATCTGGGAATCTCAGGAGTCCTGCTTTTTTCTTAATGAAATTTTTGCTCTTTCCTGTTAGGATTCGTGTTCCCAAAAGGAAAAAAAATATACCGCTGCAGTCTGGATGACTCTTGTTTTGGCTTAACAGCAAACGAAACAACTTTACTGGGATGGGAGGAAGCCCGATGTGCCTTCCACCTGCGCTCTCCAGCCCCAGCTGCAGGAAGGACTAATCCCACAGCGCTGTGCAAACACGCCGGCTTTTTGTCTTAACCTCTCGAGTTCTCCCCAGCTCAAGCAAGAATCCTTCTTGCAGGGGATTATTTGAAGTTTGGAGCGTGCCTCACAGCGGACGAGGCACATTCCCAGCTCTGCTGCTGACCCTGGGCCAATCGCTTCTATCAGCTGAGGCTCTCCACATCTACAAATGGGGACGAGCTGCCTTACCTGGGACATCTTGGGAATATTCTTGAGGTTTGCAGACTTTATGAAGTGGAGGCACAGGGAAGCTTTTGCACAGTTTGAAGCATGGACCTAAACGCATCACCGTGGGCTCACCACACTCATCCATGAGCGACCGCTTGGCAGAGGGACCTTTGGCTGCTTTTACACCTTCAGCTTTGGGGTTTATGCAGCTCCCACATCCTCTCGTGCTTGCCCCATGGAGTAGCTGTGCTGTGTTTGGGCAGGGAAAATTAAACTGGGACCCCCCCAAGCCCCCAGCGGGCAGATCCTCTCTGCTTCACCGACCTGCTGGCTCAAACCCCGAGCTGCCGCGCTGCAGGCGACAGCAAGGGGCAGGAGGCAAACTGGGGGTGACACAATTTTTTCCTGGTAACTTAGTAAATGTCACACTGAGTCGATCCAGACCATACTGCTCAGGTTCCTATTTTAGCTCAGTGCACGGTCGCCGGTAGGCAGGGGGCTTTTTGGCTGGGATTTAGCCACACGCAGCTCTCCTGAAACGCCTGACCCTCCTCTGCTGCGAGCAGCCCTGAGATGGCACTAATGGAGCCAAGGCTCTCCTCTCTCCGAGCTATTTTCCAACGTGTGCTGGACACCAAGGCGCAGATTTACCTGCCTCCCAGTGAAAATGGGTCTGTTTTCTAAAAGGAACTTCAAAACTCTAGTTTTCCCTCAGTCTCACCTCATCTGCTCACTCTTCCCTGCTCCAGGGGGGTGGCTGCCCCCCTTCCCATGGAGAGGAGCTGGGGATTCAGGTCCCCGGCAGCCTGTACCTCAATTAGATCTCAAGAAGCCTCTCCAGGCTCCTGTCCTCCCCTCCTCAGCAATTAGGGGCAGTGGCTTGGAGCAGGGGGATACCAGCCTGGATTACTGCGTTCAACAGCACCTATTTTTTAGGAGAAAAATAGTGAAAATAACAGCTATTGAGCAAGCATCAACAACCCTACAATAACAAATCAGCCTTCAGTGCCTGTTTTAACACCTCTGCAATGCAAAAAAGCACAGTCTCTGAAATAATACAGCACTGTGCAGGCCTCCCCCACACTGCTGAAGAGGTTCAACGTGGAAAAAAAAAAAAAAGAAGAAGAAGAACGCTGCCAAGAGAACCATTTCAAACTCTGTGTATTGAGAATTAATTAAAAGGAACCATCAAAAAGTGCAGGAAAAAATCAAGTCGCATAATGCCAGTCCTAAGTGGTATTTCACACGGAAAGGCCACCCGAGGTGTGGGGAAGAACAGGCTTATCACGAGGCTCGCAGTCCCCAACTGCAAACTCAACCCTGATTAGGAAGTCATGACCAGGAGCAATTGGCAGAGGCAGATAAAAGTAAAATAGCCAAATAAAAAAAAAGCCCCGTTTGCCTAAGGACACGGTTCCAGGAGCCAGGGAGAGCTGATCACTTCATTGTGCTGCTTAATATTGGATGGGATTTATACAAAATCTGTAGGAAGGTGATTTATCAATTTGCAGCCATACCTAAATGGTGCAGAAAATCACCAAACGGCACCGTTCCCACATTAGCTGACCTGTAATTACTACACATCTATCCTGCCGAACGCACTCGCTGGATAGAGGACATTTTACTTGAATAGGCACTGCGGGCTGATAGTCTCATAATAAGCAGAAAGCATGCTAAAACAAACATTTTAGCAGCCATCTGGATTATTAATCTCCTTCCGCTGGAGATTCACAAGGACAGAACTAGCAGATAATGTGCCATCCTGGATTCTAGCTCACAATTAAATCATGTGTCACGTTAATGATACAGGCAGATCCTTCCAGAGAGCTGTTACCAACCCGTGGCACCTCCGCTCACCAGTGACTTCCACAACAAGTACCAGGGCATAGCCGGGCACTGAGTGGTGGTGTAAATCCTACAGCTGGAGGTGAATGTATGAGGCTGCAGTGACCCTACAGAAATCAGGACTGTCTCACCCACCTCGCCGTGCTGCCCTGGCTCCGCAGAGCTGCTGTGCTTTGCCCTCTCTCCTTCCTCCCGTGAGCTGGTGCTGTGCCCTTGTTTTCAGCCACGCGTGCTGTACTTGCTATATGCGTGCTCTGCTGGGCTCTGCACTGGATTAGCAATTTCACTTGCTCGTTTATAACCAAACGAAGCCATGGTGCAGAGCTTTGCACAGGTCAAACAATGGAGAACATCCGTCTGCACATCACCCCAGCGGTCGGGGCATGGCCTCTCCGGGCCGTTAGGGAAAAGCAGCCTTCTCCCTGCCCAGGATGAGGAATAGGACTCTTGGCCCCAAAAGGAAAGGCAGCTGAAGCCAGAGTTCTTTTTCCTCCTGTGGTGCTACTGCTGTTCTTCCTCTGCAGTCTGGCTCTAGCCTCCCTGCAGCACACGAGCTCTTTGGTACCTTCTCTTTCCCTCCTGCAACTCTCCAGCTTCAGCAAATCCACTTCAGCTCTTCCTCTTCCCCCTAAAACTCTCCATTGCCGGCCTCAGAAGTTCCCTTTGTGCAAAGGGAAGAAATATCTTTCACTCATTTCTGGAAAAGGAAAAAGCAACAGACTCTACACGGACAGCTTCGGGCTCCGTGCCCCTGAAAAATACCTCGTGTGAGGAAGGGCCCCGGTGCCTGCCTGTGAACCTCCGGGGACCCGACAGATGCTGAGCTGTCTGAGTGGCGTTCGTTGCCGTGCTGATGGCAGCTGCAATTAGCACAGGCAGTGTTTGGATGCTAAAATGCTGCTTGACTTTATAAAAAAAAAACAAAAAAAACACCACGCAATTTGTCTGCAGCGCATCCTGTCGCTGCGGAGCGCTGCTCACGCTGTGCGTGATACCTCCAGCAGAAGCTATTTTTGTGCCGGATTTGCCACAGGAGAATAAAACCTGCTTCACGAGGCACTGGCTCTGCAGCAGGCACTGCAGCACACACCGGTTTATTTGGGCAACAGGTGAACGCCGTCCTCTTTTCCCTGGGAATCCTCCCCGAGCTGCCACTTGCTGAGGAAACGCTACCGCAACGACTGCAGCGGGCTGCGAGGCACGGCAGCGATGGGCGGCTCTAGCAAGAGACCTGCACACAGCGAGGATGATTTTAGGGGGGGAACAACACCTGCAAGAGAGAGGAGTCCCAGCCCCTACGAGCACAAGCCAAACCGCCTGCCAAATAAAGAGGACTGGGGTGTAGAGCGTCCTAAAAAGTGCCTTAAAGTGCTTACACCAATTTATCCAGCACGTCTCCTTGAGCAGTACAAAATGAAGCGGGTCACAGGCAGCGTTACGGCAGGAAAATCGATCTCAAATCACAACATTTAGGGAAACCTCAGCAATGGCGAGAGCGGAGATGGAGCCTCGCTGCACTCCTGCACTTCTCCCTCGTAAGGGACCACGAGGAATTACAGCTGTGGCAGGACTGCTGCCCCTCGGCTCACAGCACCCCAGCAGTCACGAGGCTCTCCAAGAAGCTGCAGTAAAACCTCCCCAAGCCCACGTTTGCTCTTTAGCTTAGCTCGGTAAATGTAGGGAAGAGCCACCACTGCTGAAGTGCGAGGAAATAGATTCTGGAAACTCTGCCTCTTGGTATCCAAAGAGATTAAGGGGAGCTTTGTAACAAAATCAATCCCCTTCTCTGGCCGGGATAGGTGCGTTCTGCTGTGTCTGTCTCCAGGGAAAGATTTCACAGCAGTTTGAATCAGTAAGGTTTCAGTTTTAGGTTTTATTGCCAGTGGAAATACAGCAGGGCCCAAACGGGATGCCCTATCGTTTCAGGTGTCTGAAGTGTTGGGATCTCACCCCAGCCATTTTGGAGCCGTGATGTTGGGCTCTGCAACCAAAGCTTTGTTTTGAGACTTAATTTTCTGAAGGAGACCTTGAGGTACAGCAACTGATCGATCCATTTGCAGTAGTGGGGTATTGTTCTGCGCTGTGAATTCCTCTCCACAAATCCTAAGCCTATTTTTTGAGCTCACACATGGACGTAGCAGTATGCAAAACCACGGCAGCCCCAGAGCACGCGAAGACAGCCCAAGGGTGCACCATCCAAAAGGAAGGAAAGAGCAACAAGCAATATCACTGCTACAAGCATATGAAATCCTATTTAAACTTCCCACTGCGTTTTCCATCGGCACCTCCCACCCTCTCAGCCCCCTAAAAGCAGACAGGACGTTCAGGACATTCACCACTGCTTACTAAGCTCCAGACCTTACTTCTCCTACATTTGGCTTTTTCTCTTCCCAGAAAAGCATTGCTTTATCATCCCATTTCTCCTTTAAAGCTCTTGTGCTCCCAAAGCTTTGCGGCTTCCCTCTCTCCTCCTTTCTCCCAGCCAAGTCTCCAGCTAAGAGGATAACTGCAGGCCCTGAGCACAGAGACAGCAATTCCCATAGGTGCAGGCGATTCAAATGCAGCATTTGTTTGCAGCCCCCCGCCCCCAAACCCTGCATGCAGAAGCAGCCAAGGGAATCAGCAGGTTGCTGTTTTCCTCTGCACATGCAAATGTGAATTCTGCCTGCTATGAGATTTTGTGAGTGCCAAATCCTGTGCCAAAGATTTTCATGTGATCTGGCTGGAGAGCAAGAAGCGTCAGACATCTCATTGCAAACTAGGCTTTCCAGCCCGGTTTTGTAAGCAGAAGTCATCCAAATGACTTTTAGAGGAATCTGGCTTTGCAATCATCTTCTACTGTACCCCATGTTCTTACCTATGAGTGACCTGTAGTCTAAAACATCCTGAAATTAATCCTGCTCGGTTTTATACCCGTCTGGTCTGTCCTGTCATTCCTTCCTCTAGCTGCATTTGATCCTCTGCTGTGCAACGTGCTGTTCCCTTTTCCTCCTCCTCTTGCATAAATGAAATAGAGATATAAAGGAAAGCAAATATTTTTCTTGTGCAAGTAAAACTAGAGCCACCCAGCCTAAATCGGGCAGCTTTCTGTTACCATGTCAAAAAAGCAGAGCTCAAAGTACAACGGAAAAAAAATAAGCAGCCTCCTCGTTATGATCAGATCAATAAGAAATACAAGAAAAGAACATGGAGAGGAAAATCAAGTGAAAACATTTCAGGTTAACCAGTCCTCAACAGGACCCTGTAGGAGCATAAACCTGGTCCTGCAAGCAGAAGAGGGGTTACGGGTACCTGCCCTAAAGACCCCATGGCTTTGCAGGCATCTGGCTCAAATCTCTCTCCTTGTAAGTAAGGTGGAAGGGGAGGGGTGGGGAGGGAAGGAACAAGCAAGAATAGAAATGAAGAGGCAAGCGAGCGACCTCCGCCAGCGGAGGAGAGAAGATGACAGCCCAAACGCAGTCGTTTTCTCAGCACAGGACACAGCAAGCGGGGCGCTGCGTGGAGAAGGCAGCTCCGTTCTGCAAACCCGAGTGGCAAATTTCCCCCTCCAGCCTCCCCTGCAGAGCTGCGAACAAACTGTGCCAGAACTCCGCTTGCGTATTTTTTGAAATGCCTGGTGCTTATTTTTAAATATTAATTACCGTTTGTGACAACAGAACCCGGCAGTCTCCCCCTTTGGGAGCACATCCCTCAGTCCCAGGGCAGGTGTCTGGGCTCAGCCCGTGCCGAACCAGAGCCCCACAGACGGAATAACTGTGTGATGGACGGGCTGATTGTGTTGGAGTGAAGTCAAGCTGTGGGGTTGTGATGTTAGACAAAACGGGCAAGAAACCTGCCTGGAAAGGCCATCGCGATCCTAAGCACCACGGTTCATCCCAGGATGTTTTTCAGACATCTTTCCCTGCGTATAACAGTCTCAGATTCATTGACCCCTCTCCTTTGTTTTTCCAAAATCACCCTCCCAGTGCAGGGAGAGATGGAAAGTTCAGCCAAGCCAAGCGATCCATGGGTTTTGGCCTTAGAGTAAATGGACTTGTTTGTTTAGTTGTTTTGTGATTTTTTGGTGATTTTTTTTTTTTTTTTTTAGAAAGCTGTGCAGTGCAAAACAAGGCTGTTATTAAACCTGCCATGAGCAGTACACTTACGACACTGCACAAAAACGCACATTAAATCTTTTCCCCGGAATCACAAACAAAACAGCCCTGGCAAATGCTCTGAAAAAGTTAAACTGGCCCAGAATGCTTCAGTCTCCAAGTCAAACAAAAAGAATCAGACGGATTTTTCTAAGGCTGCTTTCCCAGTGAGGAACACAGATGAGATGTGCTTGCAACACCCATGAGAATATTTTCCCCAGTGAGATTATCGTCTTGATCACACCTCCTCCAAATCCATTTACCAAGCTCATTATCTCCACTGGGTGCAGGGTCAGACTCGCAGTGCCCTATTCAACAAAATACTGAAGACTATTTGTTATTCTGGCGGTTGTGCCAAGCTTTCTTATTCAGGGAGCCCAGGCTCCAGTTTCAATCCCTCACCTCTCGTTGCTCTCAGCGCTGGCCAGACCTAGGAGGGACAGGAGAGATAAAAACAAGCACCATGGGGGAAAACAAAATCGTGCACTGGGGATTGGAAGAATGCAGAAGCAAGCAAAGACCTGCGTTCCTTCATTGGTGGTCATCATGCATCACCAGGAAACACCAGGTCGTAGATTTTTAACTCCATCTTCCTAATCCGTATGGCTATCGCCCAGATGATGAGATATAATCAAACAGGGATCCTGATGACGCAGGATTGCCCGAGAGAGGAAGGATTCAGAGGGAGGGTAAGGCAGGCAGAGGACCAAAGGAAACACGGTGGCTCTTTAAGATGCAGCACTGTCTTCCTTGTGTGTTTCAGAGAAAAGTCTTCCCCTCAATGGAGCTTGTCAAATTGCCCAGGAGGCTCAAAGCAAAGATTCATCTTTCAGACAATTGCACAAGGCAAAAGAAATCTTCATTTTTGAACCATATCCCCTAAGCTCCTAAAGGAATTAAATCTCTATCGAACCCTCTGTAAAAGGGAGAGGAAAAGGAGGTGCACAAGGTCCGTGGTGATGTCTTGACTCCCCAGGGAAGTTTGAGAGAGCCCTAATAATGTTGCAGGAGCTGACAATACCTAAAAGGGCATCTGCTTGTGCTTTTGCTTTCTTAAGACATACTGAGTAAAAAAATAAAATAAAAAAATCAAGTGCTTGAATCCTTATTTGGGAAAGGCCAGGCCGCCAGTGGAGATGGCCGGGTGCAGCAAAACCTGCTTCAGTAGAAAAAGAGACAAGCCAAATTATTCCCTGCCCACTTAAAAGAATAACCAGCACTGCTCACAGACTAATTAGCAAAGAAAATTTTACATTCAAAGCAGCTGAGGAATCAGAACACAGCACTGCTTGTGGAAAGGGGGAACCTGACCCCTCCCTGTGAGCTCTCCTCAATGCAGGTCGCCCATAGCCCCCCAAAATCACCTACTCACAGCCTGCACAATACTTAACTGGTTTTCCAAGAAGAAATGCTTCAGGAAAGAGGCTACAGCATGTTCAGGCACACAAGCAAAGGCGTTCCGCATCCCAAAAGCATAAAGAAGAGCCAACACCTCTCCAAGCCTCCCTCTACCCCAGCCTCACTGCTTGCAAAGCCTTCTCTGTTCCCCATTTTTCACACAGAAAACGCAGACACGGAAAACAAGCATCAGTGGCAACAAAGACAAAAAGCAGTTCGGATCATTGACCATTTCAAGCAACGACGGCAGCAAACCACCGAAGCAGTAAGAAAAAAAGAGTTATTCACCCTTACAAAACTGGCGGGAAACCATCCTTCTTCATCATCAATCTGACCCCACCACCAGTCCTTGTTGGAAGCATCAAGAACCTTGATAACGTCTCCTGCTTTAAATGCCAACTCCCGGTTGGCCATGGTGACGTGATCCCATACTGCCTCAGCACGTACAGTAGAACCACCACTGATCAGCTGTGGAGAGAGAAAACCAACAGTCAATACAGGCCCGGTTCCCCCAAACATGCACATGCACAGAAGCAGCAGCACAGCAGAGAAGCGCTCAGCCAGAGTAAAACTTTTTCCTCCGTTCCGATCCGCAAGAGTTTCGCCGTCACATGAAGGAATAGCAAGATATAAACCTGATAAAATCGCTCCTCAGAGCACCGCACGGCTCCTGACCATGCCCCACAAGCAAGCACGTGTGCAGATGCTCGGTGACTCTCGGATCCTGGCCCTGAACATATAAAAAGCAACTCTGGAGCCGCAGTTACGAGCACGAGCACCTGTTATCACAGTACGTGGCTGTCAGGTAGAAGTCAGCCCCAAACCAGATCGATGGTGTCCTGCAAAGGAGATTGAGCTGCAGTGCAAGTTGGCTCAGGGAAAGGTACAGCCACAGCTTCAGGCCCTGGAGGTTTTTCATGCAAAATCAGGCACAGCTATCAAATAAATGTATTTAGAACGCCTTTTTTTTTTTTTTTTTTTTGAACCAAAAGGAAGTTTAGTGTTCACCTAGCGCTGGTGATGCACTGCCCCCCCTTGCTTTTGGCATCTTCAGGCTGCCGGCAGAGCAGGGGGCACGGCGGCACCCTGCTGGGCTGCGGCAGGCCGAAGGCAGCCCACCAGAGCCGTGTCCTCCGTCTGGTGTCCTCACCTACCCAACACGGTCACTCCAGAGCTGGCCAGCGGCACGGCGATGCCCCAGCCAGCTCCCGTTTTCATTACGAGCCACCCAGTTTTACAGCAACTCCCGCTGAACGCCTGCAGGAAGGACACGTCTGCACACTGGTGCTTGTGCATCCACCAGATAAATCATCCATCCACGCCCAGGACACCCGCTGCTCCTCAGGACGCTCGTCCTTTCTCTTTTAACAGGATAATGAATTGTGTTTACGTTTCACCCGCTGCAGGAATTGGGCACCGAAGGGTCAGATTGCCCCAGCTAAATCCAGACTTTCCCCACACGCTCACTGGCTTGTCAGAGCCATCCTGAGCCACGCTCATTAATTCTGCCGCCTGAGATGCACCCGATGTGCGCTTGGGCTCGCCTCCAAAGCAGAATTGCAGCTCAACAAAGAGCGAGCTCGGCTCTGCAACCATCACAGCCCTTCCACATGGCAGGACTTTTAAGAGGCACGGATATCCTTTCAATTTCGGCAAGCAACACAAAGCATAAAAACAACGCCCCGTCACAGCGGTTATGTAAGCACAGAGGCTCTGGGAATGGTTGGAAAGCTCTTAACGGCACTTCTGTAAGTTCAGCTTATAGAAATGCCTGCTAACAACCACCTGCACGGTGAGAACTTGCAGGAAACCTTTTGGCACTGCTGCAGGGCTCTCAGCATAAACGCGTAAGAGCACTGGAGTCCCTATGGGCGATTCAGTCAACAGATTAAAGGACCTGATTTACTGTTTTCCTTGAACTGATGTTTCCTTTAAGGAATCAAGCTTCTTGGGTTTGTGACAATTGCGGTTTCAGCTCTTCAATTATTAGAGGCAGCTTACATAAAAAAGCAGTACCTAAGTGAGACAAACTTGACACTTGGTGCCTTTCATCCTCAAAAGCCAAGATTTATCTAGTCAGCAGATTTCCCTCGTCTCAGCAGCGAGGTAAAACAACATTCTGCCCACCTCCATTTTGACAAATTGTCCTTTCAAATTCAAATTGAGCTGCAAACAAAACATGGCTCCCCCATAAAGGACTCGCTACATACAAGCCTTACCGGATAACAAGACAGAAAACAAAGGCACAGGGTAAGAACAAGCTCTCACATTAGAGTCAAGCAATGGCCAGGATGTGCTGAGCTTATTGCAGAAGGCATCTGATGTATTTGTGGGGATTCAGCTCGTGTTTGATACAGTGGGAGCTGAAGTCAGACAGTGTAGGACCAGCCCTGGGCCCTCACGTAGCAGAAGGGCAGCTGCATCTGGAAAAATAAGTTACCAAGACTGATTTCTGACTCGAATGCAACAACCCAACGTGCGACCCAGGCAGCGATGTGTTTCGGTGCTTCCTTAGAGCCCTGCATTGCTCTGCACCAAGGTTTCCAGGCACCTCCATAAGGATGAACCAGGTAAGAGCAAAGAAACCCAAGAGAGATCTGGGAGGAATGACAGACATCACAGAAAAAAAAAAAAAACTCTCGATATATTCAAGGCCTGTTAACAATCAGCCGTTCCTGCACCAGGACCGAGCTCTTCTCCTTCTCCAGCATTTCCCTTTTGGGGAAAGACCCCAGGCCTCCCTGCCCCCCGTGGCCGCCTCCCACCAGGAGCTCACTGTGACCCTGCACTCAGCTCAGCTGCCTAAATAAGATGCATTCTCTTTCTCTACAAAATCAGTTGTCTTCTCAAAAAGTAAATGAGGTTGGCCTGACACTCATTCCCTTTGTTAATGCCACTGGGTATTTTAGTCCATTTTTCACTGCGGATGAACCGGGAGCAGAGCTATTACGCAGAAGCCGCTTTCCTGCTTTTTCTGCTTCATTTCACACAGACTTCGCTGCCACTTCACACACAGGCAGATCTGGGCACGAGCTGCCACCAAAACGTCACTGAAACCAAACTTCAGAGGGACTCGAGAGCCTCCTAGCCTACTTTACAAAGCGCATTTCCAAGCCTGAGGCACAAAATCCGGGCTCGGAGGAGCGCAGAGGCCAGCGGCAGGGCTGGGAATGCCGGGGAGCGAGCTCGGCCGGTGCCTGTAGTCAGCACAGATCTGAAGGGGACGGCAGGAGCTGGAGTGGCTTTGTGAGGAGTTTCTTGACAGAAAGAGAAAAAAGGCTGAAAGCTCTTTGTTTTCTCTTCCTGGTGTCACTGGAGAAGAAAGGCGCCCTCAGCTGCTCCCCTCCAGCCCCGGTCCATGTCCTCAGCCCAGCGCAGGGATGCGCTTGCCAGGGAGCTGGTGAGCGAGCCTCACCCTTCCAAAACACAAAGACAGCTCAGCCTGCAATAAAAGGACAGCGTTGGGAAGGCAGAATTTGAATTCCGGCCATCACACGTGCTGGGTCCATTGAGAGAACATCAGAGCCTAAAATTAAAAGGTCTGGTTTTTATTCTGCAAGGCATCTGGCTGCATCCGTGGAGCCGTCTGGCTATTTCAGGGCAGGGTTACAGTGACAGAACCTGACATCTGCAGCAGCAAGAGAAGATGAACAAGAGAAAGGTCAGGACAAAATTCTGAGAAAATTCAACGTAGGAACTCTTCATTCCAGAAAATTCCTACCTCTTGGTTCCAAATCCAGGTCCTAACGCTGTGGCCAGGCATACCCGGCCAAAGACACTGCATGGGACTCATCTCCCATGCTTTCAGATGTCCACCATACAGCATCAGAGACGGTAATCTGGGCTTGGTTATAATCAGCGAAGAGAAAGAAACACATCTGGAGCATAATTCATCTCAGCTCTTTCAGTTGCCTACCTTTGAGTGAGGTGAACCATGCCCCAGAAATGGCTGCTGCTCTCTGTTTATTTGGGTAATGCACACGTTTACACTTCCAACGCCTTAACATTCAGCCCGTCTGCAACCTGGCCATTGCTAAAAAGTGGTGAGCAAAAGCTGGATTAAATAACGATGATCACCGTTGGCATAGCCAAAGACTTCAGCCACGCTCTCCCAGCCAGACCAGTTTCCCCCTTGCTGTTTGTGGTGAAGAAAAAACCCTCAGCGGGCAGACAACCAGAGATCAACTGAAGGGATGTTCATGAGGGACAGGAAGAAGGGAAAAAAAGAGAAGGCTGTAATTATGTGCACAGCTGACACATCTCTGGAAGATACCCTGAGAACAGGGGGTATTATCGCTGCCTCACCAGGACCGTGCGCTTCAGCCTGTCCAGGGATTTTCACTACAGGTTTCCAAAACACTCTGCACAACCCCAATAACTCAGCCACAAACCCTCACTCCGCAGAAGCTTACTGAAGATGCTCCTAACACTCATGTACAACAGGTGACTGCATTCACAACAGCAAACAAAGTCAGGGGAAAGGAATTAAATTACTCCCACTTAATGTCCACGTGGATTTTGCTTTCTCTTCCAGGCTGGTTTTATTTCTAGGATGGAATGCGGCCACTGGAAATACTGAATTACATTAGAGGTGCTGCCAAAATAAAATCACAACAACAACAAACTGTAAAAAGTAAAAAATAAAATAAAGCTTCAGAGGACTCTGCGAGTCCAAAGTCACAACCAAAGGGAAGGGAGCATCGTTAAAGCCATGGAGGGAGCTTCCAAGGCAAATAAAAGAGGAGCACAAATGTGGTGTTTCAGCTCCGGAATTAGCAATATTTTTTTTCTGGCCATGGCTTTGTGGCACTGTTGTTAAGATAAAACAACTCTCACTGCCAAAACAAGCAGGAAAATGAAAGCAGAGAGAATAACAGGACAACGTCCTGCTGCATGACATGGTGGAATCACTCTGCTTAACCCCATACAAGAGCAAAGCTGGGAGCAAACCCTTACCGTGGAGAGGGGAAGGGGGATGCCACAGAAGACCCTCCTGCAGGAGCAGATCCCTCACACCCTGCCACCCATCTTGCACTCTGATCCAAGGAGTCCAGCCCCGGGTGGTTTTCTGAAGTACCTTTCAGAAGGTGACCTCTAAACAGAGGTGTACGACTTCCTCCAGGCCACTGCGGGGTTTCCATCTGCTGGCTGTGTCGCTGCAAAAGGACTTTGCTCCAGCTCTGCAAGCTGGGGCGGCTTGGAAAGGGACCTTGGGGCATAGGTGAACCTCTGCCTCGCACCCTTCTGCTGCCTTTTGCCTGACTTTGCTCCTTCCAAAGCCGCAGCACACAGTCGAAAGCCAACATCTGCTCCTTCTCAGCAACTGCCCGCAGCGAGGCAGCCTAGTAGGAAACGGGTTTTAGAGAAATCATCCAATCCTGCAGAATTTTGCTAAGTGTTCCCAAGTAATCAACACTCCCTGCTTTCTTACGGGCCAACGTGAAAAAGAAATTGGGGATTTACTGGTCCCTGGAGACCGAAATGGGCATGAACTAGCAGAAAGCAGGGGGTGATTCAGTTTGAGGCTGGGCCACACAAACCACTATTCAGACCTCCTTCAGGGATAAGTAATGGTCTCTAGCCCACTGGAGCCTGCATTGCCTTTCAAGCACAAAGGTTCCCACAAGTCCAAAATCCACTTAATGAACAGCAACCCCCCCAAAAAAACCCAGCAGTGACAAAGAAGCCTATCATAGATCAGCATCTCCTTAGAAAATCCTAAGTACACACGAAGTTTCCAAGACTGCGGACTCTGGGTAATATAAACCTGCCCTAAGATTATCCATATTTCTCTATTAGATCATTTGCTAATGCGTTAATAGAGCTGTAACAGTAAAAATAAATAAATAATTAGAATTATCTGGGTAGTGCCCTTTCAAATTAGCACTGCAGAAACTCCGTGCTCCTCTCCAGGGTCAGGACAGCCGGCTGTGAAGGGGAGACGGAGACACGCGGTGAGACTGTGCCATTTGTTTAAATTGTTCTGGTACAGACATGTCCTTTATTCAGACAGCATAAAAGCACTGTAAAATAACAACAGCATTTCCCACTGCATTCACCGGGCCCTTCCAGAGCGGCAGCAGCCAAAACACCTTCAAACAAAAACATACAGAGAGCTGGCATTCAGGGTAAAGAAATCAATACTCAAAGTAACCCCAGCAGAATAGGAAACACAAACGACTTGGAAGCTCCCAGCCAAGTGAGAATCCTGCTTTCCTCCACGTGTCCCCAGAAGCAAGGCACCTCACGCTGCTTTACCCTCCTGTGCTTCAACTGCATCGCTCCCCCACGTGCAGCAGGGCTGGCAGCGCAGGTCGATAGGGCTGCTCCTTGTGGGGCAATTTGTAGGGCCATCATCTGAAAGGTGTCCCAAGGATCCGCCTGGGAGCTCCCCTGTTAAAACAACCCTCACCGCATGGCCACCAAGAGCTTTGGTGTAGCCCTCGCCTGAACCATGCAGAAACTGCAGCGGGTGGCTGAGCCCCCCTCCGGCACGTTTGGAGGGTCACGGGGCAGGTGGAAAGGAAGAGCACGAGCAAATGTCCCCCCAGCCCGCCGTGTTGTACTTCTGCTCTTGTCTCCTCTCCCAGCAGTCCCTTTGATCGTGGATTTATTTTTAAACCTCCCATCAGAAACGATACAAGCTGAATAATGCTAGATCGTAGTGGATTAGCCGCACGGCTCATTCACAAAACAAATGGGAGGGCATTTCCACTTGATTTGCTTATTCTCTGAAGAGGTGCAATCACACGAAGGTTAAGAATTTCCCTTTCTCTTTCAAGCCCTTTGATGAATTTGCCTAATGGCTGGATTGCAGCTGAAAAAGGCTGAGTGGAGCGAGAGAGCCTCTGATATTCCCCGCGTTGGTCACCCTGGGTTGGAAGCCTCATGGACCTGCGGGTGGAAGATCAGCGCAGACCTAAAGGTTCATCGAGCCTGGGTTATTACGTTTTTGACTGATTTAGATTTTCTTGAAGAGAGAGAGCGTGGCAGAAGTGAAATCACCTGGCCTTATACAGGGCACAGTAGCAGAGTGCAGGGTATGGCTTTCTTATTCAGCGTTTCTTATGGTTATTGTGCACGTCGTTCCTATTAATTACAATGGCTGCAACACAGAGCTGCGCTCTGCATCTAGAGAGCTGGGAGTGCCCATAAAACCAAGGCAGGAGTGAGGAAAAGGACTGGAAACAAGGCAGAGTTACCCCAATAAAGCACTGCCCGTGTGGTTGTTAATTGGCTCCGGAGCAGCGGCGAGCCTCCTCTTTGATGGTGCGCGTGTTGCCGTAATTGCTTTCCAATCCTCTTTGCGTACCGGGCACATTAAGCTTCCCTTGCCTGATGACATATCTTTCATGTACAGTAATTACAAATAACCACCAACCATAATCTTTTAAATCACATAAATTATGAGATTGGTTCTGGAAGTCGGAGTTACAACCGCTCCCAGGAACACAGCGCCTCTCCTCAAACGAGCCAGAGCAGCTCCCGGCACCTCGCTGAACCTGCGCCAGCACGGGCTGTCAGCAGAATTCCCTCGCTACAGCACATGGAAAACAAACAGCTACGTGCTCATCAAAACCTAAACCTGTGCAAATCCCAGTTTTCTAAGCAAGGAAGGGACTCCTCACCTTCCCAAATGACAGCAGAAACTTTCTCAAAGACCTACAGCCCTACTGAAAATCCTGCCTGTGGTCAGAGGGCCGGAGCTGCGCTTTGATTTCTGCCCAGTTTAAGCTTCAAGATGCAGCAGGGGTGAAGGAGGCAGGCAGGACCTGCTCCCAAGCGGTGTTTGCAGTGTTAATAAAGCACTAGCCCAGCCCTGCTGCTCGCTGCGGCAGCAAACGTGGTGCCACATAACATCAAAGCTTTGTGCAGAGACCGCTGCGGGACTGGGGAAAAGGCTGAACACTTTTCTCTCAGTTACCCAGGGTGCAAAATCATGCAGATAAGCAAAACCACAGATATTACGAAACCTACAGAAATTAGGCTCTGGGAATGTCCAGTGAAGGGCAACAGGCGGGGAGGGCACTGGTGCTGTGGACCTGATCCAAGAAGGACGCAGAGCACGGAGAGCTCAGCTGCACGGAGACCGTCCTGAGCATCCCCGTGCGCGTGGCACAGCTGATCCACAACCTCACAACCCATGCACGGATAGCCAAGCCTTGACTGGAAGTGCCAGGAATGCCAAACCTAGCTTCATTTTGCCCCCAAGGCCAGTCCTCACTGAAAAGGAGAGCAGAAAGACTTCTCTCCCAGGGAGCAGGCTGGCTGACTGTAGGCAAACTGAGTTCATCATCTGAGCAACCGAGGAGTTGTTGCAGGGAGGAAAGATAAAATTGTAATTGCTCCGAGGAAGGTAAAAGTGCTTGAAGAGTTAGAGATTATTTATTTTAAAATGTACATCACCTGTTACTCCGGGGCATGGGAGTTCCCAAAGCGAAAAGAAATTAAGGAGCAAATTACACAAATTACTCCCAGGGGATTTCCTTCTTGCACACAGCCACTCACAAAGGCAACGGCGCGCAGACCTGCTCATCCCAGACACAGGGGCTGCACCCCCAGGTGCCTCCAGCAGCACAAAGCTGGTGATGAACAGCTCAGCCATCCCAGATCTACCTGGCAGAGGGCAAAGGCTCCCAAACGCACAGCTGCACACCAGCACAAACACCAGGACCGCAAAGCGCAGCAATTTCACTTATCTGGAATCAAACGTTCCTCGTAAAATGAATCAAGTGACAGGAGCAGAACTGATGGGAGCATAAGCAGATACTTTGTTCTAGAAGAGCTGACACAGTTGGCCAGGGTCTAAAGATCACGAAAGGAAATTAACTGAGATGTAGGGCTGTTAATACAAAACAGGAACATCGCTCTTGGATGGCCAAGCGCAAGGAGCAGGCAGCAGGAGCCCCTTTGTGATATCAATCACTGCAGCGTGTTTTAAATTATGCCACATTATCCATATGCCATGTGGCATATGGATTATGTCATGTTACACCACACTGTATTAAACACATCTTCAGTAACAGACTTAATAACGCACAATTCTCATACATGTGTATTGGTATTGTAAAGGGAGGCCAAAATGCACAGGAAAGAAGGAAAAGAGGAAGGGAGGGAGGGAGGGAGAGATTTTTACTAATGCGATAAGAACTTGGGACTTAAGTTGTGGCTGTTATTAGTGCAAATCAGTGCCCAGGACAGATTAAAATCCCGATGAGTGTATTACACTGATTACAGTCGCTGCTCAGGCTCCATATGTGCTGTTCTGATCTCTTGATTCCTTAGTGTAAGCCCCTGCAGCTCACGCCTAATAAAGCCAAGGAGAGGCTCATCTGCGGATCAGCACAAAGAGGGGAACGCCATCTGTAAATTGTTTTGCAGACCCTGGCTTATGGAAAATTTTAATTAAATGAAAGCACAAGGCAAGAAGCAACACGTGACCCCCTAAAACCACCGCTGGTTTCGGGTGGCTTTGCAGGGGCAGCGGCCAGCAGAAAGCCAAGTCTGTCCAGCTGCTCTTTTGCAAGAGCCACCCACTGAAAATCCCATTACTTCTGTCCTGGGCAGCAAGGGGAGAAAAGCAGAGTTGGAAATGGACTCTAGCAATCTTCAAGCTATCTATTTCAGCAAAAATGACAAGCCTTCGTCCTCCCTGTCTGTATTACAGCACCTGCACCAAAAGCAGCCAGAGCTCCAGCCGAGCTTGGGGGAAACACCGGGGTGAGCAGCGGCTGCTGGCAGCCACCCCACGTGGGCGATCGATAGCGCAATGCCATGGCTGCAGCGTGATGAGGCTCGAGTCGTTATAGCAACTGTGCTTCGCATTTACATCTCACCTTTCATCCCTGGCAGCTCCCGAGAGGGTGAGCAGGTGGGATGGCAAGCAAGCGACACAAAGCCACGTCCCTCCTCGAGCAGCTCCACCAAACCCCGGGGTGTCCCGCAGCCCCGCGAGCAGCACGTGGTGCACGGGCTGGGCTCGGTGCCTCACCTTTGCAGCCCGTGCATCGCCTGCTGGACACGCTGCTTGGCCAAGCCCGGATCCAACAGCATTCAGCTCTACCCCGTGCAACCCCTACCATGGGCGCTGCTTTTGGGGAACGAGCACACGGGGCCACAGAAGGGATCAGGGGGGCACAGCTGGCCAAACGTCACAGCACGGGTTTTTACTCCCTTGGTTTCCACAGATTACCAGCAGGTACCTGGCCTGATGTTCCCGTTCCTATCTAATTCACTCGGTATTACCATAGTTTTTCTTTCTAAAAGCTCAATGGTCAATCCTGGATGTAAAAGGCTATCTCGTCAGCCAGGTAATACAATGATGCTAGTTAAATACGCGCAACTCTCTTGCAGATTGCCATCGAGCCCCATAAGCCTATTACAGGGATTGGCCAGATCAGTAATGGGATATGCAGCTTCCCCCCCTAAGCTGCTTTTCTCGATTCAGCTCAGGTTAGTAATGAATGGAAGCGACCGTCTGATGGCTTCGCAGATTTTATGGAGAATCGCCACGGCCACAGCGTTCTCTCTGACGGGAGCAAATCAAAGCAGAAACTCCCCCCAGCCCTCTCCCTGAACTGCCTGGCAGCCTGGCTGCACACAGCTCAGCCTGTGGATGCCTCTCCGAGCGGTGGCACGGCACGTCCTGCCCCCCTCCTCACCCTGCAGACCCCGCTGCACCCCTAGGCAAGCCCCTGCCCTGCCATTTCTTATTTCAGCCTGTGCACAGCGCTGTCTCCGGTCCCTTCCCCACGGGACACGTGCGAGTCCTGGCCATCTCTATCCCACCTCTCCCCCTCGGGAAAGGCCACGTTTGCTGCCTGGTGTAACAGAATTATCACCTGGACGGCGCTGAGGGAAACGGTTACGTACCAAGATAATTCTATTCAAAGTCTAGAGGGCAAAGTTGTCACAGATGAAATATCATTGTCTATTATCTGTTGGCAAACGCAGTACATAATGGCAGCCACTCAACTTAATGGCTTACATTCCAGCTCCTTCAAATGAGCCCATCACCGCTGTATGTAATCACAGTGTATATTTAAAAGTATAATTTCCATCCAGAAAGACCATCGCCGGAGCGATATGACTCATCCAGTTCCCTGTGCATCAGAAAGCGTGTCATGAAGACTGGGAATTTGTGAGCCAGTAACCATCTGTGTGCAAAGCAGGACGGGAGCCTCCAGACCCGTCCGTGGCAAACCCCCCCCGCGGATCGGAGGCACAAAACCTCTTGTCCCCGCACCCAGGAGCACAGCCACGCTTTCTGAAGCTGTGTGTGTGAAGTAAAGGGATGCAAACACTAAAGAGACGTGAGATGGAATGAAAGGCATCCCTCCCGCATCCCTCCCCACGTACCTATTCCAGCACTTCACATCTGAATAGCTAGAGCTGCGAGCTGGGTTTTGTTTCTGCCATCTCAAAATCATCTCCGCGGCATAATTAGTGTGCTCGTATCGAAACGGGTCCAAACGCACGGGAAAGAAGCATGCAAATACGATTATTTGTTTTTCGAGGAAACATGATGTTTTTCCCTGGCTAATAGATTTGATTCATTAAGGAACAACAAGAGACGAGCAAAGTACTTGCAGCAAGCACTCACTGATTTCAGCAGCAGTTCCTCCTCGGTGAATTATCCACGGACAGACCGGTTTTCACATAATTATTTTTGGCCCACTATGATCTGACAACCTTTTTCAGTCTAACTCGGCTATGTGCTGCTACTTGAAATTGTGCCAATTCCTAATTTCCTTAATGGGTCGATCAGGTCACCTGGCAGCGCCCTGTCCCTGCACTGGATGGCTGTCACATTCCCGCACCATCTCCAAGATGGCCAGATTGAAGGTTCATGTGAGCAGATATTTGCACTAGGATTTGCAACGCTATCTTAAGGCAAACATCTGAGTTGTCTGAAGGGGTTTTGAATGAATAATTCTTTGCATTATTCACCTACCTCTAGAAATAACGCTCCATCTGTTCACGGAGCAGTTCCTTTCTCTTATTTAGTTAAAATGAAGGTCATGCAAGCGAAAGAGGAATTTGCACATCCCCAGCACCTCACAACCATGCACATTGACAAAACGCCCGTGTACCTGGTCAAGGTCATTAACCAGTCAAAGAAAGAAATACAGCTGTCAGGTTAAGGGGAGTGAGTAATCACCCAGTGCATCATTGCTGCGACAAGCACCCCAGGACACAGGCTGGAGTCAGAACATGTCCTTTGCAATTAATCATTAATCAGGACGTGTTACGACAAAGAAGTCAAATGGCAACTCTAAAGGTGAACCAAAATGTTACTTTCAAAACACCTACGCTTAAAAAAAAAAAAAAAAAAAAAAAAGCAGTCGACTCTCAGATCAGAGGGGAAAGGCAAAATGCATCCCAGCCTCTGGGTGGAAAGCATCCAGCTCATACTGGGGCATGATTCAGCCTAGAAGAGCAGGAAGCGGTACCGCTCGCGGGAAGCTATGCTCAGCTGAGGGGGCTTTGCTGGCACACAAGAGCTTTTCCTTTCCCTGTGCCACTGCCTTGAGCTAGGGGGGACCCGAGCGAGCTGTGGCTGTGCTGTATGAAAATAACAGGACTGCCTTGGGCCGGTCCTGCCTGGCTCCTGCTCGGGCTGGATGCCCTGGCCCCTGTGTGCTTGGGATAACCACTGGAAATCCATTGGTGGTAGGGGGATGGTTGGGCCAGGTGATGTTGGAGGTCTTGTCCATCCCTACTGATTCCCCGACACGCAGCCACCTACAGCAGCCTGGCCATCCCCTGCCCATTTGCTGAGCACACGTGGCCATGGCTGGTACTTGAAGGAGCACACGAAATGCAAGCCATGCTCTGGCTTTGGGTTGAGAAAGGTATTCTGAAGAACAGGAGGATCGCAGACACCCAGGCAGGAGGAGTTCCCTGTGAGCTAAGCCCTTTAGGTACAGGAAGGTCTTCCCAGAGCCTTCTCCTCTCTGGGCTGAGCAACCCCAGCTCTCTCAGCCTGTCCTCACCGGAGAGGTGCTCCAGCCCTCCGAGCATCCTCATGGCCTTGCTCTGGACATCAGATGTGAGGTAACATTAATTGAGGGTGAAATATGCCCAAACCTCTGAAATAAAAACTTCAGCTAGAGCTCTTTGGGCTAATTGCTGAGGACAAGAGCACGCACAGCTCCCTGCTCTGCAGCCCGTCCCACCACAACCTCCAGAAGCTGCCAAGGCTGTAAAAAATGCTATGGCAAGCCCTGTCCACAACTTCTATTTCTAGGTACCGTTAACAATTGATACCGCTTGTTATGAGCACCCAAGATCTACTCTTTGGGCAAGGACTTGGTGAGTACCCTCTTGAAGACATCTTGCAATTCATTTTTACTACTGGCCTAGGTACGTACTCCACCTAGAACTAAGTGGCTCTAGCAAGCTTTCAGTCTAAGTAAACCCCCACTTCAAAAACCTTATGAAAATGGGGTAGGAGCTGACATTACCTCTTTGTTTTTGTTTTGTGGTTCATTCAAAGAGAAAGGAGCATGAAAGATGTAACTCCCAGGTTTCCACCGTGGCTGCATACCTCGCATCTCATGGCTTTTCCTTCCTACAGCTCTGGCACAGAAACCATACGTTATCCTACCAACACACATTTTCACGTTACTTTTTAAGACCAGCATCGTTCACGATGGCAGCTGCCTTCTTTCAGAACCACGCAGCCGGGAAGTTTCTCCAAAGGGCAGAAGGACAGAGAAAAGCTGAAGGAGCAGAGGAATTTGCAAGAGGGGGCAGCACACGCAAGGTGTGAAGCACCAGCAGCAGTGCCAAGGCAGGACGATGAATTCAGGTTGAGACCCAGAGGAAGGGGCAGGCAGTGGCTGGTTCAAACCCAGCTCTGGAGAAGGTCAGAAACCGCACAGGGGTGCTGGATGCTTTGACAGCCCGAGCCCTGTTTTTTCAGACTTACTACTTGATAAAAGAGGTTGAACAAAGTGTGCTGTGGCAGTTCTACAGCAACATGATGGAAAAAAAGATAATTTCCCCTCCAGTTCAGTCACAGTCCTTGATAACCTGGATCGCAGGTTGAGTTTGCTGTCACATAGACTTAGGGATCCTGCAACGGAGTACAAAGCAAGAAAGAAGAAACAACTGCAAGGAACTAGCAACAGGACCCAACAGCAAGTGTTTGTTGCAGTCTTAATTACCTTCATTGCCATGCAGAAGAGGTGATACTACTCAGTAACCTTCCCGGATGGTACCAAATTGGAAAATCTTGCAGATATCTCTGAGCATTGAGAAATAAATCTAACAGATGGGAGGCTAACTCATCCCGGTCCCATATTCAATGGGAGAGCTGCTCACAGGGCGAGGAACGGTGGCAGGAAATCCGAGAGCAGCTTGAAATGCAAAGAAATAAGAGCAAGAGCTGTAAGGAGCTGTAAGAGCCCCTCCTCCCATGGCTTGTTCTGCACGAAGCAATTCATTGCAGACAGATATTGACAGCGTGGGAGGGATTCAGAGAAAAGCAACAAATTTTATCAGAGGTTCTGGAAGGATTAATATCCAAAAAGAGATTAAACCTGTTAAAAGCTCAGCTAAACTACCATTTCAGAGACTGCTCTAACACAGTTTAAATAGTTCCAGGAGAGGCATTATTTATGTATAACGGGGAAAGCTCGGAGTGTAACATCTGAAATGGAGAGAGGCTCCATTTTAACGACCTAAAATCAAAACGCCAACAAAGGATTCATTTCCTGCCTACAAGGTGAGAAAGTCTTTGAACAAAGACCAAATTCCCCAACTTTACCCAACAGGAGGATGCAGCAGAAGGTGCTGGAGCAGCCCAGGAAGGGCAGGAGGATGGTACAGAAAGCCACACGCACACCCAGCAGCGGCCGGGGAGCCGGGGGGGATGGCAGGAAGCCCTCCTCTTGGCAGCAAGGGGCTGGGACATTAACCAGCTCCTTTATAGAAACTTTGCAGACCAAGGACAGACCTCTGAAAGTCTCCTTGGTGATGTAAGACAAGCATCAAAACCGTCCCTGATGTTTCCAGTGGGTCCCACGATGGCCTGAATAATGCCCGTGTGCGCTAGGTCCCATCTCTGCTGCAGTAATATTTGCAGGAAGATTTGTTCACATACTGCAGATAAGCCTCACCTCTTCCACTCCTCTGGGAAAGGACTCGTCCTGAAATGTAAGCGCTTGGACACGTTCTCCTTCTCTCCTTAAAAAGACAAACCCAATCCCACTCCCATCATCATTTATGCTCCTTGGAAACGCAGCCAATTAAGTCCAGAGGAGACGTGAAGGCTGTGAACAGGTCGCTTCAGTGCCCCAAACAGCCCTAATTACATAGGGTTGTATATAAATTTGCCAGAATACCTCCATAAAGGTGTCTGTGCTAATGGTAACTCTCAGCATGGTTTTCACTGCTCTGCAGCCCCCAGCCCCTTCCCCTTCGGGTCCCTCGGAGTCCCTTCAGCTGGTGCAGGGGGACTAAACACGGCTGGGGGCAGGTTTAGGCAGGCTTGGTTTTGGATAGCAGCAGCTAGTCGGGGAGAAAGGGAAGCGTTCCTTGATTCAACGTGCCTGTTTCACAGGGGCAGTCATGGAAAGAGAAAACAAGCACACCGCGGGAAGCTTCGGGCACGGGGAGCACCTTTTCCAGAAGCTCACGCATCCATGCGAAGCCATCAGAACAGCACCCATGGGTGCCGAGCACAGCATACTGTCAGCTGTGCCAAGATGTTGAAGGCTAGTTTTTTCCCAGCTAGCACAGATTTGTCAGCAAGAAAGGCACAACCCTGCAGTGCCTGGACACTGACGGAGATCAGGAGAGGATGAAATCCCCGAGGAAAATCTCTTCCAATCCCTCGCCCTGCCTGCGCTCCTGCAGGGTGCCCGCAGCACCCTACGGCGTCCCTGCTCTCAGCAGAGCGGGCACCTTCCTCCCCTCTGCTCCCTTCTCCACCACCACAGCCCCTTTTAAGCACTCCTGCGGCCCCGCAGGACGCGGGAGGTGCAATTCGACATGCCCACTGCCCTGCCGGGCTCACAAGGTGCTCGCTGGCAGTTTGCAAAGTGCCACTTAGCAGCGTGGTGCCCTCGCTTCCCCAAGTGGAATCTCATTAAACAACAGCTAAAATACATTCATCATTTCCCTGCTCTGCTTCTCTGTGTAAGTAATTGCTGCAGTCACAACGGGACGGGAGGCAGGAGCGCTAATAGGATGACAGGTCTCTACCAAAATCCCCATTAGGTTGTGGTCCACACAACGCCAAAGTTTGCGAGCCAGAGCTCTGTCTAATTAAATCTGCAGGAGGGGAGGGCTCAGGAAGGCTGAGTACAATTATCCAAGTCAGAATTTAGGCAGGACTCTGTGACTTAATCCAGTGCCTTGTGCACCAAGTGCTAAAGGAGTTTAATTGCCACCGCTGATGGGAATCTGTACCTGTGACTCATCTCTCACACTTGTTGTAAACTTGCTGTTTTTCTCGCTCCTGATCTTCTTTTGCTAATGCGCTTCCAAGGCCACAGCTTCAGTGGCTGGGGACGAGCTGGGAAGCTGCGTTCGGTTCTCCTTCAGGTTTCAAACCAACGGGATCGATCTGTGGTCTCACCAGGGCCCCTCTCCACAGCCCCAAGGACTGCCACCAGCACTGCAGAAAGGAGCAGGACGGGTTTGTGGTCTTCTGATGTAGAATAAGGCAAATATCCGTTTTCTGATCCCTTCACGTGCATAATTTTCCTAAATTCACTTACATTTTATTTAATCTTTTCTACACCCAATTATGCCTTAAAATCCTTCCCAAAAAGAGGAACCCTCACGGTTCTGTTCCCAGGTACGTTTCTCACGGACAGCCCTTACCCGTTTTTGAGGACTTTTTTTCTTCCTTTCAAAACGCAAACCCTTCCCCACTTGCTAGGAAGATTTTGGTTTGAATGCTGCAAGGTCAGAACAACACAGACGTATTCTTCTTTTTTCCCAATTACTCTCCTCAGAAGCAGCGAGCGTGCTCACATCCCCGCTGCACACCTTCGGAGTGTCTATTCAGAACTCTTCTTACCATAACAATCTTGTCAAATTAATTCATCATTAAGGACAGATTTTTTTTTCCCTTGCCACCACGCGTTAATTAGTGGAAGGGTTGCCATGGGAACCCAGCAACACTACTTAACACCGTGTAATTTACCATGGTGGTAAAACGTGGGCTAGAGCCCTGCAACAGGTGAAACAACAGGTGCCCATGCCCGGGGTACGTGCTGAAGCCGCATTTGCTGCTTTGGTGAAGGTTTTGGCATCTATTTAGTCAAAAAATAAAGCTGGAAAAGCTTCTCAGGAGCTGGACATTAGGACTGGGTATTCTGTGTGCGAGCCTGAAGGCAGACTCCCATTTTCCTAATGTTTTAGGACAAATCCAGTTTCAGGACACTGCTAGGATCCCAAGTCAAACAAAATACACACAAAGCACACACGAAGGCCATGGCCAGACCCAGGCGCTCCTTGCTGCCAACTCACCAGTAAGAACCACAGCCAGATCAAAGCAGCCCACCACCCGCAGGGGCATCCGCTCCTGCCTCCTCCTGCCGTGGCTCTGCTGGGAAGGATCTGGGCTCGTGGGCTGCTTGGCAGGATGCCTGCTCATGGGCCTCCATCCTGCAGGGATGTCTGCTCATGGGCGTCCACCCTGGAAGGATTTGTGCTCGTGGGCTTCTGCCCTGCTGGGCGATACCCCTGCAACACCCCACGGAGGCTGCTCCCCAAGCACGCTCCTGTCCAACAGTCAGAAACAACCAGCTAACGAGCAGCCTATGTTTTAATGAGCTCGCCCAACACCTACTCATTTCTTTTAGCCCAAGCAGCTCTTCTCCCCAGCAGCGCCTGGCCCCGGAGCACTTGCAGAGAGCAGCGATGCTCCTGCTCCGGCACCGCGGTGCCAGGCTAGGCGAGGCGCTGCAGCTTCCCCATCCCCCTGACTGTCCTTGTCCCTGTTCCAGTTCGGACTCATTTTGTTGAATATTGGCAATCAAACAGGCTACTCTATTCCAAGGGAGGCTGCAGCACTGTCTGGTACAGCAGCATTAATCTCTACTGGAAATTCATCTTCTAATACATCCTTGGATCATACCTTGCTTTTTTTTTCCTGGCCATATCACACTGTTAGCTCGTCGTCGGTCTTTGATCGCCCTGACAGAGCTCAGTCTTCATCCCGCCCGCACGATACAAGGCTGCAGCAGGCACTGCTCTGCCTGTGAGCCACACGCCGCTGTCTGCTGTCGTGGGCAGCCACTGGCCTCAAATCTGCTGTCTGGTTGTTTGGTTACCCTGGCAATACTCCGTGGCGTTCTCTGCTAATGCACGCAGCAGAAAAACTCAAACCTTCAACTGCTTTAAATAGTCAGATTTCATTCTCTGGGTAAAACTGGGCCCAAATTGCAGCACTGAACGAATAAAGGTATTTCAGAAGCTGGGCAAAATCACAGCTTCCCCCAGCAAGCAAAACCTGAAATGAAAGCAAAAGGGATTTGTCGGCACCTCACTGAGCCAGCTCCTAAGGAATGCAAGACCAGGCGCCTACCAGCAGGTCACCTCAGCACGTCAAACCAAGGCCAATTCCCTCCTCCTGTGCTTACTGGAAGAGAAGTAATTTTGGCTATTCCAGCCTCTGAAATACAAGGGAACCCAGGCAGAGCCCAAATGCTCCGAGTCACCCCACTGAACGCACCGTGCTGGGCACAGCCGCCTTCCCAGGGCACTCACAAGTGTTCTGCTGGGAAGGACATGGCCAGCTATTGGTTATTTTTTGTTATTTTTTTTTCCTTTCCACCTTCTTTTGCTCAAGAGGGACGCACGTGGCTCTCACCAAAGCCGCCTGAACAAGGAACAGGCCCTGAACTTGCTTCTGCAGAAAGTGAGGAGCGGTGAGAGGTGTGCCGAGCGGTGCTCTCCCACCAGCAGCACACATCGATCCCACCCCAACACACCTCCTCCTGCTCCAGCCTACGCCTTGCTCCCAAGGCAGCACGTCCTTCTCTACTCGCTTTTGAAGCAGGTCGGAAGCTGTCTCCTGAATTACCAATTATCCGTCCAGTTTCAAGCAGGCAGGAATACAGAAGCCATCACCAGCCTTGGGAAACCAAGACTTGGGAAACCGATGCCAATATGCTGGATTTCCCTCTTTCCAGGTTTTCTTTTTGGTTTATCTGAGCGTGAACAAGATCAGGACAGGGTTTTCTAGTCCTGGGGGTACAACCGGGTTACCTACTGCTGCAAGATTTCTGCTAAGAGGGAGGTTATGAGAGGGAGAGCAAGAATTAAGGGAAACAGAGGCGGCTGTCAGGTCAACCAACAAAACCGGGATAATTCCCAGACATTTCTGTGGTATCCAAGAAAGATTTGATTCTTCCCTTACCCATAATTAAGTAAAAGCCACGTGCAGTATTCCACACTGAAAAAAAAAAACACCACGTCTCCCAACACGTAATAGGCACGCACACACACCGCGGCGCAGGAGCACGCACGAATCCTGCAGGCTCCCACGCAGACACCCGGGAGCACCCCTGCATGCCCGTAATTCCCCCCCGCCGGGCAGCACCCACAGCCTTTCTAACACATCTTTTGTACGGGTTCACCACTCACTCGCACCAAGGGATCTGACAGGGGCACAGCTGGCAGGGGCTGTCAGCCGGAGACCCCAGAGGGTGCAAGGCCCCTCTTTCCTCGAGTAACCCAAGACCAGCGTGGGCTACTGCAGATCTGGAATGGGTTGAAACAGAGAAAAGCCTGTCACTGCTGTCCTTTTGTAGAAGAGGGTTTTTAGCTTGTGTGGCTAATCCGAAAGCATTAAACAGCACCACTGCCACCCAGCCCGAGACAAGGAACATGCCCGAGGGGAGCGGCAGCACCCAGATGAAGGCAGCAGAGCAGCCAGAGCAGCCATCAGCCCCAAGAAACGTCCCAGGAGCCCTTCTCAGCACCTTCTTCATGATTACTTCTGCCTTTTGTAGGTTTCTTGAGTGTGTCTATCAACCTCCAGGTGCCTGCGCCGCGAACCTCCCGTATACGTGATAAAACACCCTCCTGATCCTTCCTCTGGGATTTAATCCCTCTTTATTTTGGCCAGCTTCCTGCCGGTTTGTTCTCCCCACAAAGCCCCCGGTCTCAGGCAGGCAGGGGGAAGACGTGATGCCACCCAAGCTGGGAGCTGCAGATCAGCTGCGTGCCGACAGCTCTGCGGCTCAGACGCTTCCCTTATCTCCCCTCTCTGTTCCGTGCTCTTCCTACGAGCCTTTTCTCCAGCAGCTTTAATTTAAGCATCGCCTTGCGCACGGAAGATGTGGTACTCTTATTGACAGAGCTTTATTGGGAAACGCTGATTTAGGCTTGCATGCAAATGATTCGAGCATGCAGAAATTGTGCTCGGACGTAGCTAGGAGCTTGCTGTGCCAGGCTGCGCTGCAAATGTCTTTGTGGAGGAGCTAAGCAGCGAGCTCCACTACTTCACCACCCAACACTGCCAAGGTTTGCAGGTTCTCTGGTGCCCCGGAGGTGATGTGGGGGTCCATGGGTGGCTCCCCATGTCCCAGACATATGAACTGCTCACTGACCTTGCATTTTAAGCTTCTAAGTGCGTTACAGCATCTCATCCTAAAGGCCTTGCTTCAACCAGGACAGAATTCCTTTTCTCTGACAGCACAGATTGTGTTTTTACAGAAATTAAACTTGACAGCATCGCCTTCCCCCTGCCCCAACTTGCTCTACTCTTACTGCAAATCCAGTCCAGCAGGGCTTAGGAGAACAGGACAATCCTAAGAAGGATAAGGAAGACTAAAGAAATTGAAGAAAAACGGAAGAAAAATAGACTGAAAACAATATTACCTGAGCTGGACAAAGAGAAAAGCATCTACAGCCCATGGAGAAAACTACTGCACATGTGCAAATCCCTCCACTGCAGCGCCCGAGGCAGTATTAATAACAGGAGTTTTTAAATCACTGTTATCTCAACCATCTCCTTTTTATTTGTGCCTTGTAGAAAGGAGATTTCTTTCTGTTATCTTTAAATTCGGTTGCTTGATACCTTCAAGATTACAACCTTTGCAAAGGAGCCGGCAGACCTGGCAGCTCCCAGCAGCTGGAGCTCGCTGCCGCTGTCCCGGGACTGAGCATGGCCCAGGAGATGTTCTGCAGAGACAACTGTGGGCAGCCGATAAATTGGGGCAATTCCTGAACTGAAACCTAAAGGGAGATTCCTTCTCCATTGCTTTTTTTTCCTTTTTTTTTGGTGTCCTGCATGAAACTCTTTCTTTCAGGGTTGTTTCTGGAAAATTAGCAGCTGAGGTTTCTCTGTGCTTTTTGGCTTCTTTTGCCTTGATTTCTAAACACGGATATAAAGGTTTTCTTTACTCGTATGCACACACAGACACAAGTGTGCACGTGTGTTGCTTCTGAAAGGCCACAAGCACAACGAGGGCTCGTGCTTCTACCACAACAGTAACGACTGGTCGTGATCTGTTCACTACTGAAGAGGTTTGTGGTTATTTGTTTTTTAAATAAAATTAATCCCTTCTGTCAAACAAAGATAATCAGCAGCTGTGGCTTCAAGACAACCATGTGCCAGGCCTGAGCTGGAAATCACTCTCTCTTCTTACGTGTATTATTGAGATACCTTACAAGTTTCTTAGCTTAAACACGCTCCGGTCCTGAGCAGTCAGTGCTGGAGGCTGCCCCCTCTCTCGCTTTGCAAGGGTCAAGCTACAGGGATGGAGGCTTTGGGAGAAGAAAGTATTTCAGTAATTAATTGTCAGCCAGCTGGCAGACCTAACTCGCCAATAAGGCAATATTAAAAACTAGGGGGTGCTTGCTGCCCCCTAAAAACCTCACCATTCAGCACTGAACCCCAAAGAATTATTCAGCAGGAAGACGAACAAAAGGCTGCAAGCTCCCGTAGTGCACCGTCCTCCAGCTTCTCTAAGAGCTCACTTGAGCTTCTGGCAGGAGAAAGGCAGCCACAGCCTTATTTCTCCTTAGGAAATACTACGCATTAAAGAAACACACTAATATTTATTCTGCCCAGTTTTCCAAAGTGACCCTGGCATGCATATGTAGGAGGAGTGGTGCTCGTCCTACAAACACTCAGAGCTTTAGCAGCAAAATGTACAAAACAGAGAAGATTGCAGGAATCAGGATATTCCACTTGCAGGTGCCACCGTACCAGCATCCTCTGCCTGGTGCAGCAAACTGGGCAAATTTAATTTAGGAACAAAGAGAAAACAAGATGAAAGACAAACCGAGCCTCCCAGAGGAGGAAAAATCACAGCTACAGAATTCTGATGAGCACCATTTCTTATCTTAAACACGTCGGTTCTTCCCATTTCGGAAATACAGCATTCAAAAATCCAGCTACACGGATACGTCTGTGTGGCTGGGTTTCAGGTTTGCAGCTGACATGCTCTGGATATGGGTCTTCACTTCAGGCTGAGCCCAAAACCCTGCTACCCCCCAGCTGGCAGCAGACAGCAGCTGGCAAACCACTGGTACCTCTCCCCTTGTGTCCACATGGCTTTAGTATTCCCTGAAACTCCCAAATACCAGTGCATTTTGTTGTAACATCTCTGAAAATATGCAAAAAATAACAATTTCTGACCTTCAAAATGTAATTATGACATTTTGCTTTGTTATTCCAGCCACGGGCAAACGGTTCCAACAAAACGTGTCACAAACTAGGCCCTAACACCCTCAGGCTAAAGCCACCTCTTTTTTAGGAACTAAAGGGTTCATTTAAACCATTATTTACTTAACACTAGCCAGAAGAGAAATGGAAGAGCTGGAGCACCAAGAAGGCAGCTATTCTCGTTAAATTGGTCTCAATTTCTCAAGGATCCGGTTGAACATTACAGAGGTCACAGCCCCACGCTGCTATGAAACCGTCAGAAGTTTCCAAAACCCGCGGAGTTTAATAGGGAATGCTGTATTCCCAAATCACCTCAAATGTTTTACAGAGCAGTACGACTTTCGGTTTTATAGCTCCAAAACACTAAGCCAATAAAAAGTCTATTTCGGACAGATCCGCAAGCCTCAGCCATTAGCTGTGATCACAGACCCTACAGGAGCTGCCTTTGCAGGCTGTCAGGAGCAGTTCCCTGTTCCCCGAACCATCTCCATGCCATTTACCCTTCCCTGCTTTCCTCATTGGAAGCTATTGCCATTCCTGAGCCGTGGCTTTTCCCCAAAAGCTAAAATAACCTCTCAGAAGGCTCTTCAGCCTTAGGGCACCAGATGCCGGGTCGCAGCACGCCGCACGATCGTGCTGTCCACTCCCCCTTGCCTTTATCTGCTCCATAAATCGCCCACGTGCCCACAGAGCTGTGCTTCCCGTAGAGCATGCCTTGCATTGTTCCGAGTGGCTCACCCCTCCGTTTTTCTCCCTCTTTCCCCCCGACAGCCCGAAGCCCCGTAGCGCACACCGCAGGTACCGCAGCGGCGGCACCCACCCAAGGTTACGCCACGGCACTTTGCCGGGAGATACGCCGGGCAGCCTCTCGTGCTGGAGGCAGCTCAGGCTCTGGCCTGATTGGAATCTTTCCAAAGTGTTGATTTGAATCTTTCCAAAGTGCTGGAGCAGCTTAGGAGCAGCTCTCGCCCCTCACCCAGCCAGTTCACAGGGGCTGCTCCGTGCACCCTCCGACCGAATTCCTATTTCATCGGGCTGCAAACCGCATCCTACCAGGCCGACTCCCAGCACAGCCTCGTATAAAGCAAGAAGGCCAGGATCAAAACTGCTCCAGAGCACGCTATCAGATACTCCAGGCTTCGTTTTTATCTGCACGTCGAACCACAAGCAGCAGCCTTAGCTGAGCCCGAGCACCCAGCCCTGAGCTCGCGCTGCGCTATCGAGCGGCCGGCCAGCTGCGGGGCTCGGAGGCATCGATCCCCGCCGTGCCACGGTGCTGGGTACCACGTCCAAGCCAAATGTGTCAGCACAGGTCAGCTCCAAGCCCCAGCACTGCTACCTGCGCTCTGCTCTGCAACTATTTTGCCATTAACAGTAAAGGCGCTATAGGTTTTTGCTCTCTTTGATCTAGGCTGGGCTATTATACTCCTCTCCCAAGTGTTTGCTAGCAGGCTGCACACAGCCGCGCGTCTCCAACTGAACATATTAATGAACTTTTGATGGAGTGCTCGAAGGCTGCCAAGGCAGAGAGGATGGCTTACAGAAAGCAGTGAGCCCCCGCAGGTGGCCAGGGGCTGCGCGGCACAGTCCTGGGGCACCGCACCGCCGCTCTGCAGCTCTGCCAAGACATCAGTGCTGGCAGCGCAGTCCTGACAACGCCACTGCCTCCAACACCCTGTGCCACAGCTCCTCCCGGAGAAGCCCATCCTCCAGTGACAATTTTCTATGAATAAAATGCTTCTCTTCATGCTTTCCAAGTGCTCTGCTTCGCTAAGGCGTTGCACATTTTCTCCAAAGCGCACATGTGCACGCTGCTGAATGTTTAGCATCTTGCTTCCTCCTCCTCTCCCTCTCTCTGAATTTCTCCTACCTTGTTTTAGCCAATCATACAGGAGAAAATTTTAGTCTGAGCCTCATTAGTATAGGATATAAAAATAGAAGTGCATTATCTTTTGTAGTTCTCTCAGTTGATTCATCAGCTGCAGGGAGGGGAAATAATTAAATGTTTGTCTAGTGAAAAAAAGAAAACACGAGAGAGATTGTTTCTGTGGTTTCCTTGAACCTGAGCACAGAGATTTAGGGGCTCTTGTGATACACAGACTTTGCCCTCCCCACTCTCCAGGGCTATAAAAATGCCTGATGCTGATACCTCCCCTCCTTCCCTCCTCCTCAGTTCAAAAATAAACACATGATGGAGACTTCAATTCAGGAGAAGCTGGCAAAATGTCCCTGCTGCAAAGCGCCAACATCCAGCAAATCCCCTTCAAAACTTTTACCCAAATAGCCCCAAATCCCGCTCAGCACCCCTCCCAGCACCTCCAAAAGCTCTCCTAGAGACAAGAGAGCTGGACGAGCAGGCGCGTGCCTGCACGGACCAAGGTCAGCACAGGAGATATTCAGAAAACATTAGCGAGCTGACTTGATCCTTCATCAAAATACTTTTTGCTTTTCCTTCCTAACACTTCACTGCCCACGACATGGCAGGCTGAGCCGATGTGACAAACTGTCGAAACACATTTTTTTTTAAAGAGAAAAAATTAAACCTAGACTTTAAAGGTAAAACTGGCCCCTTTGAGTCTCTCTGCATCACACGTGACGCTCCTGCTAGAAAAACCAAAGGCTCCGAGAGCAACTTGCTGGGAAAAGGCTCCCACAAAAGGGTTGGGGCGGCACCATCAGTTTCCTGGCTTTGCCTCTGTCTTTTAAGCTCACGTAGAAGCAACCACAGAGGCACAGCAGCACCTGAGTGTTTTGTAATGCCCGGACACAAAGCTGGGATAAGATGCTCTTCCTTGATTCCTTACCTAACCACACTGCTGCACTGCAAGCAAGATCCGCTGCCAAAGGACAAGGATCACAACCACCATCATCCCTAAGCCTCTAAATTCATACGTCGTGGTTTATTACTGCTATTGTATGGGTAATGACCTATTTACCATTCAGGGTGTCAAATCCAAAGTGCCTTTGTGTTCCCCGGTGGAGTGCGAGATTGCTATTGATGAGTTTAGCGATTTGATGTAAAGGAAATGAGTTGAATGCTATTGGTGCTCTTTTGGGATAAATGCCAGGGAGTTTTTATAGAGGGTTTTCAAAGCTACAATAAAATACCACGGATCTGAGTCAGAGTGGGCAGGCATCTCCGTGTAAATCCGTGAGCAGCAGAGGTCTCGGTACACGCGGTAACCACAGACGTAAGAATATGATGTGGCCAAACTCCTCGGCAGCACTGTGTGCATATCGGTTCCCTGAAGGTGCACAAACCTCGAGATTCCTGGCGTACACAGAGGTCACCTTCACGTCGCTCTGTGCGGGTGTGATTGATTACATGCCCACAACGCTTGTGCAGGGGCACGCATCTGATTGCTGATATGCGTGGTGGTAAATCAAGGCCTTGCTGCACACCCTGTGTGCTTGTAGGCACACAGCAGCCAATGAGCATTTTATATGATTTGCTTTTAATTACCTCAGCTGGCAAAAAATAGCCTTTTCTTAGAGCTGGATGGGTAGTGAGCACATGTAGAAAGCAGTTTACAAATACCTTGGGAACAGGCACACGCGCAGCGACACTCATTAATATAAACTGCAACGAGCCCAAACCTCCATGGTTGTCTCCAGAAACTGGTTACGCATTTCCTATGATTTCAAAATGATTATCCTGGAAGTGAACAGGTTTAAATTATTGAGATCTTATTTCAGTATGTGATGGTCTAAGACGAAAAATTAAAATCCGTGACAACAGCTAGAACCGTGTGACTTCCTAACAAATAGGCAGGCTCTAAAGCCAAGCCCCAGTTGACTGAGGATCTAGTTCATGGTTTCCTTGGTCTTGGGCTCGTTTCCAAGCTCCCAGAATCCCTTCCCAGTGTTCTCCCCCATTAAGTCCATCAGGATTAGCAAGAACCCTGGGGTTTCAGCTCACAGATTTAAAATGGATGGTGCTATGGAAGGTAAAGAAAATGGGGAAAAAAAGTCTGTTCTGCGTTTATACATCGGTGTAAAGTAGGGAGAGTTTATGAGCAAGCAGCACACGATGGGACAGAAATATTTAAGAATTAAGGCTTCTTTGTGGTAGAAGAACCCGATGCACTTGGTAATGAGTACAGAAGCCCTTTTAAAAATAAGATATTGAGGCTGCTGGACACAGATAAGACTCCATAGCCCTGTCTCGCTAGCACAGGTCAGCTAACTGAATACAGCTTGTGCTTTCTAAGGTCATCCATAAATCCAGGGGACTTCTGAGTACTCTAAAGAGATCAGGAAGGTTTGGAACAGGGTATTGAACTGCCAAAAGAAATCCTTTTCTTACAGCCAAATCCACCTCTATGAATCTTCCACAAGCAGTAATCAAAACGCTGGTTCCAGCCTACGAAACAGCTCACTTGTTTCTTCTTCTTTGGGGCTGGTGCCAAAACCAAGACCTACTCACACCTAGAGCCACAACCTACATTGACAGAACCACCAAAACAAACCTCGAGCTTTGGCTTAGCCAGTCATTTCAGGCTCACACAGTATCGGTGGACTCAGGACCACGTAGTCAGTGATGGATGGGACTGACCTGTGTGGAAGTCTCCAATGCCCAGCTTTCTAACACGGTCAGACTGGCAAATCCTGCTGTCTGCTGAAGGCTTGAATCCGCTCCAGGTAATAACAATAAAATACTCCCTTCATCTCTGCCCCGGTGTTATCAACAGCCCGTTTCCAGAGCCCTTCTCATGAATCCATCTGTCTTTGGGAGGTCTGCTGCTCCTCTCTGCAGCCATCATTAGGATAAACTTCATTTTGTGCAAATCCTGCTGGTGCTGCCCCTTCATTAGCGGTGCTGCCCAGAGCTGGCTGTGTGCACTGAAACACACCGCTCCTTGCAACCGAGGGGGCTCTGAGCTCAAAAAACCATATTTGAATCATCTGTTCTGCTCAAAGCCAAAGGAAGACTGCCCCCTTGAGCGCCTGTTCCCAGTATTTTCTCCAGCCTAATCACACCTATGCCACGTGAAGGTGCGCCAGTTATTTTCCAGAAACACAAATCCGTGGCCTAGTGGATTCAATTTGCTGCGTGTCCTACTTTCTTCTGATCTCCAGCCCCAGCTTTCCCTTTATAACACCACTCCTCTATACTTAGCTTCTCCCCCCACATCATATCCTTCTCCCTCTTTTACCGGCGCTCTCTCTATTTGCAAAAGCCCGCAGCTCTCCTCCTCTTGCCTCGCCTCCGTCTCAGCCTCTGGCTGGTTTCTCTGCACCACAACCTCTCCAGATTCACCCGGCCTGGTAAACCGACTGCAAACCCTCTCTCCATTTCACTCGGTTGCTCTGAGCCAGTCATTTAAATGCGAAGGCATTTAATTCCCTGTCAGCAGAAACAAGGACTAGATAATGCATCCGTCGCTAATGCGATCAGACTCACCGGCCAAACCACGCCGCGCCGTCCCGCCAGGGAAATTTCCTCCTTGCCCGAGTGGGGAGGTCACTCAGCTCTGCCAAGGAACAGCACCGCCGCTCCCCAGACGGGATGGAGACGGGATGGAGATGGCAGACACATTTCTGCTCGGCACACGAGGACAGCCCCAGTGAGACAAGATGAGGGGGACGCGTTTGGAGTGAGGTCAGAGGAAATATCATGAATCTGGAGTCGACCGCTTACGTTTTGGGATGCTCTGCTGGGGAATCTAACTTCTGGCAGCCAGGAAAGTCTCCTATTTCCTTGGATTCCTGTTCTCAACCCCTCACCTTTCTGCAAGCCTGCTTTCCAAACAGATGCTTATCTTCACAGAGCCCTGTCTGCCTGCCAGGTTGCTCTGCCTTGCTCCACCACTTGAGCCCAGCTCCCAGGAGAGCAGCAGGAGAGGCAGGAGCACACCACGGTTACAGGGACGTGCTGGGAGCAGCCAGCCAGCTCCTCCAGGCCCCTGCGCACAAAGCAGCCACCTGCACAAGCCAGAACCAAGGGGAGAGGCAGGAAGGCAGGCAGAAAGCCCCCGTTAGCCCATGAAAAGCGGCCGAGGTGCCTCGGTGGACACATCGCTGCTTTGGGCTCTGCATGGCGCCTGCCAAGAACTGGACTCAATGCAAATCACCATGAGCAGTCCGGATGGCTCAAAATGGACCAGAAACAAGGTAAAATCTCCTTCACAAATGCCATCACGTACAAGAGAAATGTCGGGTGCACTGCGCTGGCCTTTCAGGAGACTGCTGGGAGTGACGATGATGACGTTTATTAGATTCAGGGCTTAATTCTGCCCAGACAAAGGCACCATGCCCCATCAGACACCACCAGCCTTTAACACTGACAGACTTCTTCCAGCCTCTTGAGCAGGCCGAGAATATGTAAGGTGAAAGACAAAAACCAGATGCTCCTTGTGTATGGCCAACAGCCTGCCCTGCCTACCTCAGTCCAGCCTGGCAGACACTGCATGATCCTCTCCACTATGGGATTATCCCCTAGGAACCGGGGGGCTTCCAACTTCCAAACTCAGCACGCTCACCATTCCAGCCACCTCGGGGTGTTTCTCAAGACAGGACAAGAGGAAAAGTTCACAGAAGAAAGCCTTGGGACGCTCCACTTTCTGCCCGACCTGCGCTGCAGCCAGGGGGAATCTTTCTGTGGCTGCTGCAAGGAAGAAGAGATTCAAATGATCTGGAAGGGAGCTGAAAATAACAATCCAGAAAGCTGAAAACATCTGGAAGCCCAATGCTTTGCTCTACAATTCTGAATTGTTTTCTTGCCTAAAATAGATTTCTAGATGGATTGCAATTAAAATGAGTTACACAGTGCTGTAAGAACGTTACTTGTTTCCGTTTCACATTTTATTTTTGCATCTTTGCTTTCTAGATCCTTTCACGTTTCATCAGCCACTCTTTGGATGTAAACTACCTTTTTCTTTTCCACTCTTTTTCTAGCCAAATCATTCTGCATGCAACCAGTTTAATGCTTTATTACCAGAAGGATTCTGCTGTCAGGAATTTACACAGCCTTATAGCATTTCCCTATAAAAAGCTGGCCAGCGGTGCAAATACCCACTGCAAGCACTGACAAGCTGAGAAAACTCGCAGAAACATCTGACCATTTCCATCGAGGTGACTGTTCTGTGATACCTTTGTCCCATGCCTCCAGGACATAAATTTTCATCTATTGTCCTGATTCCTGCTCATAAACCACACGGAGGGAAGAAGACCACAGGGAAGGGTGGACACCATGAAAACACCTTTGCCTTTCTGACGAGCTTGTAAGCAGTCCAGTTGCCACTGAAGAGGGCAGCACCACTGCCACCCCACTCCAGCCACTTGCTGGCCATCGTTCATGGGGATGGGCATGATGAGAAGGTGATAACACAAGGGATGCCCAACACCAAGCACAGCTGTCAAAAGCACTGGGGTTCAGTTTTACAGATGCACTAGGATCTTCTCAGCATACCAGTCCCTTTAGACTTGTCCTGTACAACCTTACACTTGAGCTCCTGTGGATAATGCAGAAAACTGCTGGTAGTCCCAAGGCTTTCATCTTCATTTGCCTTTTGAGGGTTTTCAGGCACCCATTTCCATTTTAAAATAGAAAAAGTACTCGAGTATTTATTTAGCACAAAGGCTTTTAAGTAACCCAACTTCAGCAACCATTCTGAAGATGCTGGAATGAGGAATGTCAAGTAGTATTACTATTACTCGAATTTCAACATCAGCTGGAAACAAACGCAAAGGTAAAACTGTCTGCAGTAGGAACGGAAAGGAAAAAGGGGAAATAAAAGAAAGCTAAACCCACTGCTAGTGACGGTGAGATGTTTTCAGCTGTGGGAGAACTGTTCAAAGGAACAAGTGGGAGTCTTTCATGACCATCCGAGACTAACCACTACAGACGTTTCCTGCCAGGTTTGACAAAACAGGAGGGAACGTGCCCCAGGGAACAGCCTTCTTTTGGGGGAAAGGATGGTCAGCCACAGAAGCTCTAAAAGGACAGATTGGGAAAGAAAGATGTGAGCTCATGTCAGTCAGGCAGAGAGACAGTCTGTCTCCAGCAGACTGCACTTCCAGCGGGATCCCACCGTCCAGAGCAGGGCTGGGCTGCCTTGGGTGGCTTTTGTGCCGTTTGTCTGCGTGCTGTGAGCTGATTCTGGTTCTTATTACAGGCTAGGAGGAGAGCAGCACTGGTTGCCCCGAACGGGTCTGCCCTGGAGCTTGTGCCATGGAAGACCAGGAAGCTGCAACTGCAAAGCTCCTGTTTTTACTTAGGCATTTCTCCTGAATGTAGCTTGGTTTCCTCGCTGTACAGAAACACCACAAAAGGCTAGAGAAACAGAAAAGCCTCATTTAGATTAATTAATAACAGAGAGGAATTGTATTCCTAATGAGTAACGATGGAAGGCTTTAAAGAGGTATAGGGACCTTATCTAGCTGAATGCAGTTTAAAATAGTGGAAAGAATAAGGATGCAATCTGACGTCGCACATGCAAAATATGTGAGGGCAAATTAATCTTTGGCAGAACCCCGCTGACAGCGGCAGAGCTGCCTCAGCCGTTCACTTGGCATCTCGTCTGGTAAGACCTCAGGTGGAACCCTGGACATCGCTTTGAACCATTGATAACTCAAGGAGGGAGCAGCCCGGGGGGGAGCCCCGCTCTGCCAAGCCTCCCGCAAAGCCCCTGTCCCCCTCGGCTGCACGGAGCGGAGCGGGCAGGGAGGTTTCCAGCCAGATGATCACATCTACCTTCAGCACAGCGCTTCTCGTCCTCAGCTGTCAAATCGTTTAACGGGAAAGGGCAATTTCCTTCTGCACGTTTTACAATGCCCTTGGGGCCGGTGGGGGGCACCCCGTCCCTCCCCACCTGGGCCGGCGCACGCCGCTCGAGCCAGACTTTGGAGCAAAACGCAGAGCGCTCACGGGCGGTGAACGGACGAGTGCGTCACCCCTGCCGAGCTCACGAGAATTTCCTGCTTATGGCCGAGGTTTCTGCGGTTTTAGAAATACAGAAGATTTAAGCTCCCATGTCTGCAAGCATCAGAAACCCCCAAGCTAATGGGGGTGAAGACAGAGCGCTCTGGATAAACAGGTTATTCCATCACCATCAATTATTGCGGCTCTCGCAATTTTCTCTACGGCTCGTCTCGCAGACACTATCCCAGACAGGGCACGGAGCTACTTGCACTCCTGGTTTCAGCCAGCATGGCAATTTACTGCCTCCTTGGGAAGGCTTTGATATTTTAAAACCACAACAGAGCATTCTCTTTGCTTGAAAGGCAACCGCTAGCTTAGCCACAGCGGAAGTATTTGCAGTGCCCTGGGAGATGAAAGCAGTTCAAAACCTTTAGTTTTATTGGGCAAATTAAAAATAAGCAAACAAGTCCTTCTCTTTATTTTCTTTAATGCTACCGCTGCCTATTCTCCTCCTAGACTTTCCAAGCATCCTTCAGAAATGAAGCAATTCCACTGAACGGCCTGGAATTAAGCCTGGCAATAGAGATGGAGAAACTGAGACTCGGCGCTGTGCAGAGGATGGGAGCACCCAGCACGCCCTCTGAGCCGTGCCCTGCTCCTGGTCCCCCGTGTGTGCCACAACACGGCACCCTTTTAGGGATTAAAGCCCACGACGTTGCTGACTCGAGCCAGATCCGTATCACTCAGGATTTTTGGTTGTGCTCCTCTGCCTCTCCATAATTCACAATGCTCCCCCTCCCTGGGATGCTTAGTGAACAAGAAAACCGCGTGTCCTCTCTCATCCCCTCACGCCTGGACATCCGATGACATGACTGCCGACGGGGCCGGATGGCTGCAGGAGCTGCTAGCACGGCGTTAGACCCCCCGAATTTCCCCCCCAGCACTCTGCAAGGCGTCGGAAATGGGCTTGTGGGGAGAGCCAGGAGGCGAGGGCTAAAAGTGGCTCTTGACTTCACTCTCCCGTTTGGGGGTAGGCGGTGGAGGTGGGCGGCTGCGAGCAGAGGGTAGGCGGAGGGGGCGACGTTTATTTCCAGCTGCACTCTTGTGCAATTTCTCTCGGCGCTGAGATTTTATAGAAAACAGCAGGAGGTGGGGAGTGGGGGGGGGACCAAAAAGGAAAATCGCAGAGTCCTTGCAGGGAAACGTGCTAAGGAAGAGGAGAGAAGTCATCCTCCTCAGCCCAGAGCCGAGATTCTGCTCTTGTTGCTGCCAGTTTTAAAAATACAACAAAACCCAGGATACTGGAGCGACATTGCCGAATCGGTCACAACCATGTACAATGGAAATAAGGCCACTTGACAGAGAGGCACACACCGATGTGCGGTAACGACACGATGCTAAAAAATGCTGCTTGCAGAAAGCCTGCCTCCTAATAAATGGCAAGGGCTTCTTCACTCCCAGAGATTATGTAATATGTTCTTGCCTGCTGCTGACTCATATTTTTCAAAATATATCTGGGAAGGAAAACATATGCACACGTGTTTTAATGCATTTGTTTCCCTCTATCTGTACAGATAAATACGCACCAAGGCGCCCAGCAGCAGGCACACACATGCATGCTCACTGCTGCGTGTCGTGTGTGCGTGAGGAGCGGGGCCTGGCATCTGTTCCACACGCACACACTGGAGATGGATTAAACCAGCACCATTTTCTGGGGCAAAACACAGCAACTGCTTAATGCAGGGAGTGTGGGAGGAGAACAAGAAACCAGGAAGCTACGGGGGGGATGGCAAAAGCAGCAGCACTGGGAACGCGCTGCCTACAAGCTCCCGCCAAACCTGGGCTCTGGGGACTCGGCACAGTCTCAGACTCAGCTTAAAACTGAGCTGGAAAAATGGCTTTTGGGCCGCTTTGACAATTTGCAAACGGCAGTAGGCTACGAACATCACACTATTTAAGGGGGTGGTGCTGCGGTCAGCGGTCCCTAAAATTTTGTAAATCTGGGATTTTGGTCGTGGCAATGCCTGTGAACACACGTTGTGCCCTGGCTGAGGACCTACGAGGCAGCTGGTTAGTCCTGCGCATGTCTGTGGCCAGCCTGCAGGTCTATGAGGTTTAGTTCCTTTCCTCTGAGCGTGCGGGTACTTTTAATTCTTTAGAAAAGACTTTTAGATGCTTCTGCAAAGCCCTTGGTGTCCAGGAGATGGGATCGATCTGCTGCTGGGCATCAGATGAGAGATTCATCTACTCTGGACCAGAGGAGACTGAAAATCTATCCAGATGTCAGCTCCTCATCACGAAGTGGCGGCAGACACCCTGCATCGACCACAGCGGGTGCCCTGCTCACACCGCCTCCTCCTCCTGCCCTCACACCTGGGCAAAAGCACCTGGTGCAAGTCCTGGTGCCCCACGGCCCTTCCCAATGGTCTAAGGCAGAAATGAGTGGGATGCCTCTGATCCTCCTCACCTTACACAGCCCTTCAGAGAGGCAATTCTCCTCTCCTTGGTCGCTGCATCAGACAGGTACACGCACATCTACGCATTGCTGCATGCGGGCACCATCAGCATTCCCGTTCTGTGCACCCAGCTTCACGTATACACAACCCTAGAGCAATAAAATTCTAATTTAATACCTAAACCTACATCAGAGATGAGTGCCATTTGAAGGACGCTCATTCTTGTTCTACAGAAACTTAAAAATGTTTTATCTGGATTCAAAACCTGTTCTATAATTGTTACTTTTTAACTTAATTCTCACCGAACTCCACAGAAGACCAAATGCACAGCATACCTAAAAGGCTTTGCAATAAACCTTAAAAACAAACATTAAAGATTGATCACATTTTTCCAAGTTTACAATAAAACTGACTGAAGCTCAACTAGATAAGGAAAGAGAGTTGCATAAAATTAATCACTACCTTATCAAGCCAGGAAGAAAGAATGTTAGATAACAAGTGTTTCCTAAATTTGGTATCAGAACAGAAACTTCAATGCAAAACCTATTAAGAAAATCTTGTCAGATATACCGAATATAATACAGAAGAGTGGAACCATCAAAAATAGCAAGAGGAATATGAATTCTTCAGAAAAAAAAAAATGCCTTTGGTTACTGCCAGCAAGGTCCTGATTTTATTTTCTCAAACTGAACAAAATTTCTTGACAAAACTTTTCGCAGATATGCCCAGCAATTTAGCCCTCTGCTTATCAGAGTAAAAGATTGGTCCTCAGGGTATTTCTCTAAATTTATATTTATCGTTGTGCAGCTGAGGCCATACTGCATTTTCGCAGTTCCAAGAAACATCTCCTACACAATTAGGATCCTTGTTAGTTCCCAAACCCTCGTGCCCGGCCGGTTTGTCAGCCAGTACCTTTGGGCTGTGAGCTGCAATCACTTCCACAGCCACACGCTCTGAGCTCACCAGCAGTGGCTCCAGACCCCAGAATTGGCAAGGACCAAACTTAACTCTTTAGAAGCAGCCACACTCGGGCAAATACCTTGGTACTGAACGGGAACTGATGCAAAGAAAACGATCGGCATTGTCACCTGGTCACTGATGAGGGTGAGTCAGCTCCTTGGTGGCACGGGGCACATCCAGCGTGCCCTAGTACACTCCTACCCATGTCACAAACCTCCTGTCGGCTATTTCCATCCTCACACGCTCCCCAAATGCCACCACGGGAGCAGTGCTGGGGATGGCAGCAGGACAGGGCACGCGGCCTTCCCTCACCCACCGCCGGGCCTGCACCCAAAACGCGGCCGCCCCAGGGCCAGGAGGCATGGCAGCATCACCGTAGCAGCTTAGCCTGAGGAGAAAAGGATGCTGGAGCACACGGCTGCCCACACTTGTGGCGGGGCAGTCAGAGAGCTTCAAAATCTAACAACCTGGGAATTTGCATGCAATCCCACCCACAACAACAACAAAGGGCCATCAGGCTGTGGGGCCCTACCCCGCGCTAGGCCCGTGGGGCAAGGCCACCTGCTGGGAGCACAACACCTCAGTGGCTGTGGTGCCACCACCTCAGGGCTGCTTCATCTCACCCGAGCCCTCCCCAGGGCTCCTGCTGTCTGCCTCACGAGTCCTGGTCACATCCCAGAGAAAGGCACCAGGGCTACAGAAAGAGTTAATCTCTCGGAGGCTTACAGATCGCAGAGAAAAGCGGCTTGCAGCGTACCCCCTGCTTTACTTAGCTGGAGATGCTGCCTAAAATAGAAACGCAAGCCTTGCCAGCAGTCTATACGTTATGTTATATATGTCTCAGCTGATGCAAAAGAAGGGGCAGGCACTAACCCACATGGGACCTTCCTCATGGGCACAGGCAGGCTTTTCTGCTCCTGGGCGTTGCTGCACTGGGACCTCCAAAATCCCCACCAAGAGCTGCTCCACTGCACGAAAACAGCTCTCCCCACAAAGCCCCAGACCCATCTGGTCCCAGTGAAAAAAAAATCCAGCCCTAAATCTTTAAATACCTTCATGTCAGTGCTGTTGCACCCGCCATGGCCCTCCTTTAAAGCTTCGGGCCTGGCCATCGCAGTCCACCACAGGGAGCTCTGAGGGCCGTCCCAGCGAGCACACTGCCAGTGAGATGTTCCCGACAAGGCAAGGGTAATACTCCATAAAAACTGGTTTTAACTGGAAACAAGCATCCAAGGCTGCACGGCCCTTTGCTGGCAAGGTTGACAGTGGGGTTAGGACAACCTGGCCATCTGTTGGTTCTTGCAGAGTAAGACCCATTTCCACCCAGGGTCACAAGAAATTCAGCCAAACAACAACAGAAAAAACATGGTTCCTGCAGCAGCTCTTCCTCCAAAAGCATCTATTTTTAGCCAGAAGCATCAATCGCTACAGCTTGCCATCTACAACAGCCCAAATGTGCAAAATCCTACCACACGCAGCAGGGCCAACGCGTTGCCCCTCGGTATCACCACGGCCCTGCCACCCGGCCCCGCTTTGCAGCGAAAGGACGTTGCAGGAAGGGAAGGAGGAGGTGTCCAGCCTTGGCCATGCCCAGGTAATGTGCCATGTTCCCCTCCTACAGCTGGGGAAGAGGAGCTGCAGGAAGGCAAAGGAACATGCCCGAGGCCATACAGCACGGCAGTGGCAGAGCAGGGACCCGGCAGCACACTCCTGGGCCGCTGCTGTCACCATGACACAAACCCGTCCTGCTCATAACACGGCAGTTATTACACAATTTGGGGGGAGTTTTCCTCAAGCTTCCTAACTTCTGAGAAACCTCAGCTAAGAGACGAATCAATGCACTTGGCCACGACAGCTCTGATTACATTTAATCACGAGATGCACGCTGAACACAACTATCAGAAAGGAACACGTTGCAAATGCAGCCCCCTGCTCGCCGCCACAGCCGCGTGATTACCACCACAGAGCACAGAGAGGCACAATGCAGGCAGAACACACACGGACATGCAGGCAGGCACTGCACACAAAGAGCAGCCTGTCCCCAGTCAAAACCAGCAGTCACGAAATACAGAAGCCGAGGAACGACATCAAAATTAACTGAACAAGACATCAGAGGGGCTCCAGTCACAAATTAAAGCAACGACGACAGAAAACTTACATGGATTTGGGGCAATTTTCCTTCAGACATTAGACACAGCGGTCGGGCTGTGGACCGAATACCTGATCCGAAGAGAAATATAAGCACATTATGCAAACAGACGGGGGCAGGAGGCAGGTGAACACGCAGCTCTGAACAACGTGCACCCACAGGGTGAGCAAGCGCCTCTGCATCCCCCCCGCGGGGCTCGGGCAGGGCAGAGCTTCATTCACCACAAAGCACAAGCCAGCGCCGTGCCGCTGCCACCCCGGGGGAAAAGCCAAATGGCAGGACAGAGAAGAGCCATCACGTCAGTGACCTCTGAGCTGTCCCGGCCCCCTTTTCACTTGTCATGTGAGGTTTAAAACAGAGGTGGGAAATATCCGGGGGACTGGGGGGGAAGGAAGCCTTTAAGGAAATGAAAGCAAGCCCTCGTCAGCCTAAGGAAAGAGCCTTAAAATCACAGCGAACGCAGGTCTAGCATGGCCATCCCGACACGTATGCTTTTTCTGAAAAATGGGAAGAGGGAAACGCACCCCTTCCCCGCGTCAGGAAGGGTGCCTGAATCTTTAAGGCAGCGAATTGCCGCTCAGGAGGAATGGACTTTTTATGGACTGTGTGAGACGGGGTTGCTATGATACAGTCAGAGGCATTTTCATGAATCCTGTGGCAAATAACATCGAATCCTGCTTAAGCAGACAAACAGCAAGTCGGGTCTCCCATCACCCAGCCTTAGCAAATACACAGGAGCAATCACTGAAAGAGATTTTATGCGTTCGAAATATCCTATCTGCATACAAATGACCATTAGTCTTGGGGCCGTGTTTTCCGGAGGGTCAGCGCTGTGATTTAGCTGAAGGGATGGCCCCTCTTCCCCCGGCCCTGGGCTTCAGCAGCCCCGCAAAGATGAAGAGCTCAACATTTGCAAAACGGGGGTGAATTACAGGGGTAATGCCCCCAGGGCTGACCCCACAGAGCCACAAGCATAACCCGAGTCGTGCCCCGGAGATCAGGGGGAAGGAAAGCTCCACCGCACACAGCTATTTTCCAGCGTGCAAATTACACCGTGAATTTTGCAAGCACGGTCACTTACGAGTACAGGGAACCTGTCGCAAGCGACACAACGCTGTCACCCCAAAAAGCAGCCAAAGCAGGTCGTCCCGGATTGAGCTGCTCCTGAAAAGTACGGCAAGACGGAGCCGTTCGCCTTGCTCCTGCTCCCCAGGCTGCTGGAGGCTCAACTGCAGGCTTGGAAAATGCAAAACTGGGGGTGCAAGGCTACAAAAGCAGGGTTGGGGCAGGTGGCTCAAGGCCCTGCTCGAAAAGGTGGCCACTGAGAACTGTGGGGTGGGAAAACAAGATCGAACTGATCGAGCAAAAGCTCCAGCCCTGGCTCACTTGTCACGCTCCTCTCTCTCTCCCTGAAGTCCAGCCGGGCGCCCCACACAGCGAGAGCAGCATTGCTAACACCACGCTCCAAGTTTTCTGTGCTGAACTTTCACGGTGCTCTGCATAAACCTTACTGCCTGCGAGCCCACCAGCCTCTGGGAGAACAAAAAGCAGAGAGGTGGCAATAAAATCACATCGATTCTCCTAAGCGCCTTCCATCGTGGGGAAAAAAAAAAAAAAAAGGACAAAAACCACAGTAATTTCCAGCCATCTCTGGATTTCCAGCAACCCCTGGTCCCCCAGCAGCCTGCCATCCCGCAGCTACACCAAATGCCACCACTGCAACCAGAAGGGGCTCGCAGGAGGCAGCGCCCGGACACAGCGGCCCCACACACATGCGATAAGGCACACCGCCACGGGCACCCCGCCACGCATCGCCCCAGATGCACGAGCTCTGGACCAAGGAACGCACTCGCTCGCGCCAGAAAATCACCATAGGTGCCGAGCATTCCTTGTAGAAATCGTATTGAAAGGTAAAACCTTCACACCGGAGCTCTAACCTTGTGGAAAACAGACATTCAGCCACAGTTGCATCCTATTTTTAACTTGCTGGTTGTTGTTTTTTTTTTTGCTTTGTTTTTCTCATTTTTCCACCCTTGCTCCTCCGAATCACTGTCACTTAAAACCGTTTCGCCGAAAGGATTGTTTTGGCTGTTGTTTGATTGATTCCCTTTCCTTGGTGATCTTTGTTCATTTATTACATTTCCAAGAGATCCCGCAACCTCCGAAACTAACGACATCACAGAGCTAACAGGAAAATAAAGCAAATTGGAGCTGTTTAACAAACTGAACCATCCTCAGCATCCAAATGATTATTTTTTTTTTTTTACGAAAGATTCACTCAATCACCTCCGGAGGGAAGCGCATTCCTCTCCCACAGACAGCTACAAGTGAAGAGAAGGACGCAGAGCCAGCAGGCACCTGAGTGGCTGTGCCGGGCTGGTGTCACCGGGTTTGGGCATTTCTGGCCATTAAATGGGCTACTGCCATTAAACACCTCTTGTCAGCTCAGGTGGCCAAATGTCACCACCCTGGGACTCAGGAATTTTTTTTTCCTCTCTTATTTACAGCTAAGGACAGTTTCAAAGCACCGGATTTGCAGCATTTGTTTAACTTAATTTCCAATCATGCCACCAGCCAAAAAGAACTCTGCTCCTAACCAAGTCCATCTCCGCATTTAACTTGCAGCAGACACTCACATGGAAACAGGTGAGTCTCCATCTCTAAGCTCCATCCAAGTCCTTATGAATCAATTACTTGATTTTTTTTTTCCCCCATGCTTAGTAGAAGACATCAGATAGAAAAATACAGCTGGAGTTGGCACCAACCAGTTAAATTAGCAAAGCAACCTAATTCCAGTGAACGTTAGCAAGAGATGTAAACATTTTCAAACTACGGTTATATAAATATATATTTTGAGCAATTCTGATTTTTCCAAAGGGGAAAATAACACAAATATATATATATATATATATATAGCCATAAGATTTCTAACAGAAACACTACTCACATACAGAGACATATTTCCAAGAGGAAAAGGCATTGCTCTTTTCAGACGTTCCCTTCAGATCCTCGCTAAACTTCATGCTCTGAAGCTCGAGCCCCCCAGCCAGCTCTGCTTTCATGCCGTAAACATTGCAATTTTGGTCCAGACATCTTCCAACAGAAGGACCTCTAACTACTGGACACCTTTTCAGCAAGCCTATAATATGCAGCTTAGCACTTCATTTTCCAGAAAATCAATGTAAATAAAGTCAAGCAAAACAGCCCATCTCAAAATCTCATGATCCTTAAGGTGGGCAAAGATTTTTCTTACATACATTACCAAAAATAATATATAGAAATGCACACGCACAAAAGAAAGCTAAAACACAATTTCTACAGAAATCAAAGCAAACCCCAACCCCTCCGTATCTGTTGCTTTAGCAAAGAAAAACAAAGCATGCATCCCCTTTTTATCTTTGATTCCTCCTTCCCAATTTGCCAAGACAGAAAAGACGTACAAACAGAAAAAAAAGCCCAGCAGTTATGTTTCGATCCCTCTCACATCTTTAAAGAAAGGAGCAGGTTATATCAGTGGGGACGTACAATTTGGATGCTTTGGGGCTGAATATTGAGAAATCAAGTCAGATCATCAAGGCAACACAGATAAATACAGAAATTAGAGATTGTCTCCCCTTTTTGTGCCTGAATGTTATTTTAGCAAAGATTTAATCCTTTAATAGGATTTCTCATCCCCCCCCCCTTAAAAATGTCCAGAGCTCGATTCAATTGCACACACCACCTCTCACCTGGCAGCTACATGGTTACTCTCACAGACATTGCACATTAACTGCTTGCTAGAAATTTCGAACAAAATGACTTATTATTAACTTGAGTCTATATTTTAAAGGAAGCAAAACAACACAGGCAGTGCTTATTACAGAAAGATATTTCCACTCTGCTTCTAACTCAATATGGATAGCTCTATCTCCACAGCACAGCACGATATATGAATGGATCATTACTATTATTTATCACATTTAAAACCCAGGCAAAAGCAGCTACACTTACAGGCATACTTAAAAGACAAGACATGACAAAAGATTTAGGGAGAGATAATATACCAACGTCATACATATCACAGCGAGGCCATGTTGAAGCTCAACGCGTTTCCCCCCTCAGTAAGAAATCTCTCTCTCTTTCTCTCTCTCTCTCTCTCTCTCCTTTCTCTCTCTCTCTCTCGCTCTTGCTCTCTTGTTGAATTGCTAGTGGAAGTAGTAGCCCCCAACAGCTCAGGAGAAAAAATCCATTTAACGAGTGCCCAGGAAGAACATGAGTATGACATTCACAAGCAATAGCACCACAATCACTGCAAAAACGACCACCGTTTGAACATCCAAGGTCATGGTGCAATGCAGAACACTGTAGTGTTCGAGATGTGGGGCTGGTAGATTTGGAGAAGTCAACCTCTGCTCTGTAAGACTGTCCATACATCCACCATGCTAGAATAAAGGAGAAAACTGTTCCTGGTTTTGGTTTTGCTCGGAATGCTTTGTGGTCTGCTTTGAGTTTATCCCCCTATCTGCTGTCTCTAGCTCATTCTGGAGCCCGCTAAGTGAAGCATCATCACAACCAGTGAGCACTAAAGATGCAAAATCCTTCCTTTAGGAAAAGAAAGCGAGCGCTGTCTGCAAGCTTCTCTCTCTCTCTCTTCCCCCCTCTCTCTCCCGGTCTCGCTCTTGCTGGCTGGCTTGCTTTTTAATTCGTCAAGCCAGTGCAGATAAGAAGCCTGTGTGAGTGTGACAGCTCTGCAAGCTGCTGCGGCTGCATCTCTCGGTGCGAGGCGGACCCTTGCGCATACAAATCAGCTCCAGTGACCAGGCAGCGAAGGGATCCTGGCTGTCAGTCAAACGCAAAAGGAAGCGCTGGCTCCATAAATACGCGCATCTTCCGCCCGCCGTGACGGGGAGCGCCATGCAGGCATGTCTGCCCGGCTGCTTTTGCGGTGGTTCGGGGGAAAAAAAGAGCCGTGCGTGGGGCTGGGAAGCCGCTGCGGCGGTCGGGTGCCGGTGCTGAGCTCCAGGAGAGGCGTCTCCAGGCTTTCTGTGCGATGCAGATCCCGCTCCCCGCCGGCGCTGTGCGGCGGGGACACCTCTGCCCCGTCTGCACCACCCGCGCGAAGCTTCGGATGGGAAATATTAAAGACCTGCAAGCAGAGCCCGTGCTGCTCGGAGCCTGCTCACGTCAGGGCTGGGAGCAGGAGGAAGAGCCGGGACGCAAAGCAGCCGAGCTAACGACGAGGCAGCCCCTCGCAACGTGGAAATTCGCTGTGAGCCTGTAATGGGGGAATTTTGTAGGGGGAAAATCACTTCTCAGCTCTGCGCAGCGCTGTGCGCACCAGCCTGTCACAAGCACATCGCAAAGCCTCACCGCTCAGCACAGCACTGCTTTGCTTTGTAAACTGAATTCCGACTCCACAGATAGAGCTGCATGGAGCCAGAGCAGGGTGGGGATCTTTATTCCTTCCACAGCAACCAGCAATGCTGATTCCTACGTTAAATTCACGCACGCACTCAACATTTACGGTCCAGATGCCAGTTGCTATCCCAAACCTCACTCTCAGGTCCCAGCCCCAGCAGTTACCTTTGAGAGGCATTGCACACACACAGTAAAAGATGCGCTCAGCTGGAAAAAGCAAATGATTTTACAGGCAGAGACAAACAGAGCAGTGCTGCCAATGCCGATGCGTTACACACCACAATGTGCACACGGGGGCTGCTCCTGGGCACGTTCCAGGAGCGCTGCCCCACACAGCACACCCGGGGCACTTGCGCACAGACACGGAGCCAAAATGCACCAAACGAGCCCTTGCTCTGGTCTCTATCAGGAGCTCGGGAGGACTTTGGTGTTTGACACCTGAGCAGACGTGGCCGGGAGGCGGTGTTTTTCCCCTCACAGCATCCTTCCAGGGCAGGTACCTTTGTTATCAGGAAGGATCGGGTCAGGTTATGCTCCTACCCCACCTTACCCCTCAGACCCATGCTACACCCAGCTCCTTGCTGCAAGGCGCATTTTATTTCCTCCCTCTGCTGGAAGGCTCCCTCCAAAGGAGCACGCTTTTTCTATATTTACCCCAAAAAGCCTTCAGAGGAGAGATTGCCCAGGGAGGCGATGACGGGGGCTCTGCTGTGCCTTCCTTCTGTTCAGACAGAGTCTCCCTCCTACAAGAGGGCTGTGAGGGGAGGCTTTTCACTTGCATGTTTACAAAAAACTGCTCGAAACCCGCCCCTGTCCACATGTGTCAGCACTTGTCAGGCTGTGCCCAGGTGATGGATCCGCTGCAACACCGGGCTCCACACCTGCACTTCCCATCACGTATGCATTTTTAGGATAAGCACTCTGGTCTAAATTTGCATTAGACAGGCAATCAGAACAGCAACCAAACCGTAGATGTGGTGCGTTTATTGTAGTCACCATCCCTTCCCAAAATAATTGGGGTAATTTTCCAAAGCCCAGCTCTGAACTCCCACGAAAGCCCAGGAAATTCCAGTTTTGCTCTCAGCAATAACAGCGACCCCTCCAAAACCTGCAAGGGGCCCAGATATAGAGGCACCTTTATGGCCAGTCAGTCTTTTCCTCTAAACTGGAACGAGCATGGAAGGAGGCTCAGGCTCAGCTTTATTTCTATGGAAAGCCATGCGGAGGTTTTCTCCCTTATCCTGTCTCCGCAGACGCCTCTGCAGGCACAGCCCGTGCCGTTCGCATCCTCCCACCACCAAGAACGGGAGCCTTGGTGCCCCTGCATGTAGGATCGGGGTGGGGGGGACAAAAACCGGGCAGGTAAAAGCAGCAGGGGCCTGAGAAACATCCAGAAAAACAGTGCAGCAGCTACCACACATGCTCAATAGCCACTTCCGTAGCTGAAAAAAAAAGAAAAAAAAAAAAAAAAGAGGATTTCATTCCGAGCGATGTGCCTGGCAGCTCGCAGGCAGTCATCCTGCAAGCGCTGAGCCACTCAGAGCGGAGGGGAGGGCAGAGATTATAAATAGAGGCTCCGAAGCCAGCCCCCTGCCTGCACCGCTGCCAGCCGCAGGCAGGAGGTCCCCCCCAGCCCTCACCCCACATGCAGCTCGTGCGTCACCAGCAGCTGGGCGATGGCTGCGGGGACCCCGCCGCCGTCCCTCCCTGCCGGCCGCAGGGGCTGGAGGAGATGCCCGAAGGCTCCGTCCTCCCCGTGCCCCCCTCCGGAGCGAACGCCCCAAAATATCCCCGAAACATCGGGCAGGGAAGTGCACGCGGATGTAAATAGCGGGCTCCCGGGAAGGCTGGGTGTGGATCGGGGTTGATCAGCACAAACAGATTTACTGCAGAGAGGCTCCCGTTTAAATTATTCAGAGTATTCCCGGTGGTACTTGCTGCCTTATATAATTTCCCATGCCTTCCGCGTGCGCTAAATGTTAATTTTACTAGGGAAATGGATGATACTTTCTCTTGGAAGCCTCGCTGCAAAAGAACACCTACACATCAGAGGTTTATATAAAACCACCCCGAAGTTTAACTTGATGTAATGCTTTCTGAGAAGTTCAGTCTAATCTTCTGGATAGAGTTAAAGTAAGGAGCAGGAAGAAAAGGCGTGTAACAGTTACATAAAATGCCACCTGCCCTTGCAGCACAGCACATGCCCCGACATCACAGCAGCTTTCGGGAGCACGGTTTGTAACGCAAGGCCAGGGATGGCTCCTTCTGCGTGAGGAAGCAGCTCTGAACTCCAGCAACCCTCCACCAGTCACACCAGTAAGCACGGGGTCAGGACTTCCACTGACACACCACAGCCATACAGAGAGGCAGGTGTGTGGAGCCGTACACACACGGACACAGGTGGTGTTTTCTGGACTGCCAAATCAATCAGAAGGGCCACCCTCGTGACGTTAATTGCGATAATGGCAATTCTGAGGGATGCCCCTGCAGCAGGTGATGCCAGCCTCCAGCCCGTGTGCGCGGCGCCGTGTGCTCAGCCATGTCCCACGACTCCCTCCTATGGATGTCTCAGGCAATTAGCGCAACCCAGCGCTCCCAGCTTAACGAGAGCAGCTACAGCTCGGGAGCAAGGGCTGAGGATTTGCACGCTGAAAGGTCCAACACCCAGCTCCCGCTGCCAGGGGCACCGTCTCTGCACGAGCCGGCAGGATAGCCCAGAGGCAGGCGGCAGCACGGGGGTTTCAGCTCCGGTTCCCTGCTCTGCTGTAGATCCCCTGCACGAATTAACACCTTACGCTGCAGCAGCCCCTCGGACATGCAGAGGCATCTGTGCTTTCCTGACACCAGCTCCACCTTCCACGAATGGCAAAAACAAAGCTCTCACAACCCCGAGACAGTCCCACGAGTGATCCGCCGCAGCGGGCTGAGCTCGGGGATTTGCCGCGAGCACCGCAGCTCTGCCGGGCCCAGAAACCACGCTCAGCAGCCAGCCAACAGAGAGCAAGTTTTTGGTGAATCCGTGAAAGTTTCCAACAGATCCTGGGGCTGCTCGTGGTGCCGAGTGGGGATATAGCGATGGGGGAGTCGCTCTGGACCAGGGGCAATCAGCTGCTGGCCACCTTCGGTCCTGAGCAGCTCCAGCTCCTTCTGCCGTGCTCCCGTGTGGAGCACAAGCCACATCTCAGACCTACAGGGCACCAGGAAAGTGCTTTCGAACTTTTTGTTTGAGCCCAGGAATACTGCCCATGAGGAGGAATGAGCAGCAGTGCTACCCGGGGATGTGTGGGCAGGGGATGTGCAGCTGCTCCTCTGCCGGGCACGTCCTGGCTGCTGCCCGCCTTGCCAGGCTCCGGGCTGGGGTTTGAGGCATCGGCTCTATCAGAGATTATGCAAGGACCATCAAATGCACGCGGGTTTTCTAAATCTAGCCAGGAACTAGTTCAGGGCTTCAGAGATTAAGGGCTAGTGGGATTACGATTTGCTAAACTTCCCCAGAAGGATGATTTTCTTCAATACGATTATCTGCACAGATGTGGGCTCGCGGTGCTGATGCTGGAAGCTAACGTTGCACTTTCCAGTTGCCTGCTGTTCCTTGCCTGCCCACTCCATCTTTCAAACGCAAAGTTTCCTCACTGTCCACATCAGTTTGGGACTTTCTTCCATTAACTTCTCTCTTCTGCCCTTCTTACCTTTCCTTTTGCTCTACCTACCTCCCTTAAAAGTTTCCACTTCACCTCCCCCTCCGTCCCACAGCAGCTCCAGTGTCCTCTACCAGAGAGAGGAACACGAAGCAAGGTGGTGAGGTGACAGCAACAGCTCAGCCTCGGCCAGCCTCTTCCCTGTGAACTGCATGAGATGCTTTAGCAAATTCACAGCATAGCTAGACAAGCAAAGGATTCATTTAGAGAACTAACATCAAATGCAATTATAGAAAGACAAAGGGGAAAGAAGGAGAAGGAGAGGGGGGCAAGGATAAGATGATGATCTCAAAAGCTGCAAGGCAGAAATAGACTTCAGAGGGAGAACTGCTGAGGAGAAGGCTGAGATGAGAGCCTGCAAAGCAGTGGAAGGGGAGAGAAGGCAGATGGGGAACGCAGCAGAGCACGACCCATGAAGCAAGCCGCTCTTGCAGCAAGGCTGAGAGTGCAGGAAAAAGCACAAGGTACATTTCTAAGCCCACTTCTGCAATGTTTGGAGAGCGCCGTGCACTGCTGGAGGTTGACTTGGCTGTGCTGCTTAACCTGCATGAGCGCCTGGCCAAGAGCGCTACACAAAGCTCAGGGGCTACGGGGATGGACCTGAGTGTCTCCGGGTCACCGCTCCCAGTATTTCATGAAACCAAAAACCAAGAATTTCACCTCAAGATGGGAAGCACCACTCTGAACTTCAGAGGTCACCCCTTGGTAGATGCGCTACATACACAAACGTACAGAGCCCAGGCCAGCTGCAGCAGAGGAACTCTTTCCCATTCTTCGCCTGTTCTAATTTTATCTCAGCAAACGAGAAGTGTTATGCAACACAGTGATGTCCCCAGTGCAGAGATCAATTTATTTCTGACCATTTCGTTTAATACAAAGAGCCAGACAACCACCACAGGAAGCCCAAGGAGGTTGCGAGGTGCTTGTGCAGCAGCCCTCTTAAAAACCGACCACGTTCCAGGTGCAGGAGTCTCAACGCAAAGGGCAGCAGGGACATGTCAGACACTAACCTGCTGGCCTTGGACCACTTCTGGAGACCTCAGTTAATGCTGGTTCCTCCTGCAAACGGATCCAGCATCTCAGCAGGTTGTGCCCTGTTGAATTAAATCACTTGCACGATGCTGGGAGGGGGAGATAAAGCTGAAGCCATGTCACTGGGGTCTGACCAGGTGCCCAGAGGCTTCTTGCAGGGCACCCTGAGGGGGTGTCACCTGCATGCCGGCACGGTGACGGCGCACACAGAGCTGCAAGGCTCTGCCCAGAATTTGGTGTGCCAAAATGAGGAGCCACGTGCTGATATCACCAGGTTTCACAGCGTTTGTAACACTACACAAATCCAAGCTCAGATGGCATGGGGAGAGCACCCGGCCGGGGGGTTGATTCCATTGGGCTTGTCAGGATACCACTGAGAAAAAGGAAACTTCTATTTTTAAGTTTATGTGAACTTAAAGCATTAAGAAAGACTAAAATCTCATGCCCCTGGCAATCGTGTTGTTTTCCCTTCTACGTACATCTGCTCCACATCCCAGCTGGAACTGTAGAGACATCTTCAGACTCTCAGTTTGGGAAAAGAAAAAAAAAAAAAGCTTCAAATCCAGCAGAAATCAGACAAGGTAACATCAATTACCCTGGTCACAGAAAAAGACTGCAGGGGCTGAGAAAGTTCAGTTTAGAAGCTGACCCATCAACGTCCAGACGTTCGTTGTAACCTTACATAAGCTCTCTTTTGTCTGAAAAACTGGCCCCGAAACATGCATAGACATTTACTTCTTAAGTTTACATCTCAGGCTTAGGGGCTTGCACTTGAGCTTGGGAATAAGACCAAAAAGCCCAAAGCCCAACCTCCAGAAAAACCCAAGACAAGTCCCTTCCTTCCACTGCTCCCCCCCAGGCGTGCTTACGGGAACTCCAGCGCTTCTGAAATTAAATTGTGGAGGTCTTCACAACCACACACCCCTGGACAAAGTGGTAAGTGAAAAAAAAAGCCATCACCCACGAGCAACTACGGCACTAAACCCAGGGTCAGTGTCCCCGATGCAGTCCCCGAGCAACCCTGCTGCACAGAAGCAGAGAAGAGAAAGCTCTTCACCAGGAGGATCAAAGGGTGTATGGCAGTTTTGACACAACCCAGGAAGATCCTTTGAAACCCAACATGCCGCATTTCCTACACAGTTAAAAAGCAACCCTAAAAGAGTATTTCCACCTGCCCGAGCCTGCGGAGGTCCAGCAATTAGCAGTGCAAGAGCGAGATGCTGGGCAGCACGGAAACGGCACGACCCACAAGGCACACGCTAGCAGCCCTGTCAGAAACGGTGTGGGCCAAGGGGCAGAAGAGAAAAGGAAGTTTCCAGCTCTATTTTTCTGCCTGACCTTGCAGAAAACGTAGGTTTAATGAGCAGCAGCATTCCTGCACGAGGGCTCGCTGCTCTCTGTGGATCAGACCATCACCTTGGCGCACCACGAGAAACACAAAGGCTTACAAACCTGGGAGCCCTGACGCAGTGCTTGCTGGTGGGGCTTCGACTTCTTTCTGCTGCTCAGTCAGCCAGAGCCTATTCTGAGGGAAACAGCAAGTTTTCCGCCGTGTGTAATTAGGGAAGCAGAGCCCAGGCACGATGCTCTGACTTACTGAGGGTCACGACACGGCGCTGTGGCAGGCAGGAGCAGAAGGCACGGCCCTGCTTCAGGCAAGAAGGGTAAGGAAGGGAAGAAGTCACCTCCAGCTCCTTGCAGCCCTCCTCAAACCCCTTCTGCCACTCTGGCAGTTTTAGCTGCCCTGGATTGCTCCTTGTCAAGATATTGAGGAAAGAAAAAAAACATCTGATTAAGAGGCTGACCCACGGGTCTCATGTTCTTCACACAAATTAACCTAGAGCTTGAGACTTACTTTATATAAATCATTTTCTCCGTCTCTCTGCTTCCCCCCCAAAAAGGAGAGGGAATAGCCTATTGAACCTCACGTAATGAAGAAAACAACGCAAGACAACCTAACGAAGTCGGAATTCCAGCAGGATCTCCGTAGGTACAGGAATAGAACACGAAACACTCCTTGTTATCACCCATAATATCAGCATCAAAAGAGAAAAAGAGATGTCCGGAAAGGTGCAGTCTGATTTACCGCACGCCCAACGTTATCTCGGGTTAAACCCAAGGAATCCTGTAGCATGGCAGCCAGCTGAACAAAAAGCACTTCTGCATCCAAACCCAACCCTGGGGGCTCAGGGGGAGATAACCAGAGCTCCGGAGCAACAGGCACTGGGGATTTCACAGCCTGGAACTACTGCCCGGCACCACACCTCTGCCATCCTCCAGCAACATTCCTCCTTCCCCGGCCACGTTACATAATAGGGAGCGTTATTTATTTATTTCTTGATAAGATGCCTTTTCATAACAATAGGAACTATTGGAGACTGAGATAACTTGATGAATTTTTCCTATTATCTAAGAGCTTAGTCACTCAGGGAATTAGTCATGTTCAAAATAACAGCCCGGCTCAAAGAGATTCAGAGCAACCGTTCTGGAGCAGAAGCAGCTAATGTCATAAATACATTAAGATGTTAGCTTGAAGCATTTCGGAGATTTTTCAAGAAGTCTTTAAAAAAGAAGAAAAAAAAAAAAAGAAAAAACTCTCTGCCCGAACACAAGGCAATCGGGTTCTCAGCAGTTCAAAACCCACCGGGTTTTACCAAGCGTGCTGTGCTGCAGCACCGAAACCTCGAAGCAGGAGGGACAGGGGGACTCGGTGGCTTTGCAGTGAGCGCATCCTGCCTGATGCGATACCAAATCCCGTTTTGTATTTCTGCGGTACCCTCCAAGCAATGGTCTCGAAGGGTTTTCCAGACATCCCCGGTGAATCGTGGAGGTATCCCAGGAGGCAGGGAAGTTATCGTCACGCCTGTTCCCCAGCAGGTAGGCAGCGGGGCACGGAGCCACGGTTTGCTCGTGGGACTAGGGCCAGGCCTCCCCCTCGCCAGCCCTGGGACTGACACAAGGGCACACAGCAGCATAAACTGGTATTTATCCAAGTGGTTTTATTTTGTGTAGCATCTCCTCCTTCTTAACCTGGACGTTTACTGTGCACTCTTACAGCGATGCCAGTGGGGGGCTTCACAGACAGATTGTAGAAGCCCAGAACTGGAAGTGAACGGTAAAACAGAACAGAAACCACACCGGAGAGAAAAAATCCCCCCGAGAAATGCACTTGGTAGCACGGACAGAAGCCTTTGGGAGCTATATGACATTGCAGCACGTGCAGAGCTCTCGCAACCCAAATACCAACCTTCGGTGACAACAGATCCCAGGATGAGTGGGACGAAACTTTCCAAAAGCCACTCTTGTAGGAACGGCCCCGCTTGCTTAGGCTGCAGAGTGCAGCGATGACCGACCAGACAGCTCCCCTCCACCTCTGGGGGAGCGCAGGGTGCTCTGGGCCTCCCAGGCCCCACTCTTTGCCAGTGCCTGGACACGGAAAGACCCTTTCCCCATCCCATGCCAGCCTGGCTTCCCCCTCCCCACTGCATTTGCTTATCCAGGGTTTCAAAACTGAAAATCCAACCCAAACTGCTTTCTTGCCCTTCTCTTCTCCCGACTTCACACTGAGCTTTTCGGGATTATGGAATGCAGAGAGTCTTTCTGCTTTAAATATGCTTCGATTTGCAGCCTGGCAAGTGGAGAAGAATCAGTAATGAAAAATGGAAGGAAGTTTTCTGCCTGCTGACCTGCCCTGTGCACGGACATCGTCACAGCTCCTGGCATTTGGTGCCTTTATGCGCTGAAATCTTCCTCAATGTTGTGGTGATTTCCAGTAGCTTACTTTCTGCTTCTGACAGCGATGTAAAATTTCAACCACAAATTGATTTTAAACGTTTGACCAACATGCACTGGAAAAATAGGGCTGTACGTGGCTGAAAAAGAACAGAGCAGGATGCTACGCACTGAAGCTAATGGCTGCGCTCACTTGGACTTTCACAGGCACAACATTAAGTACAGATTTAGACTCTATGTGTGGAAGTAAAAATGAAGAGGCAGGCTCGTTTTTCCTTTAATAAACACAAAGGCTTGGGGAAAAAAGCTCTGTCCTTATCAGATTAAAAAACCCTATTCCAGAAAAGGCTGTGTTGTGGCGTGATTTAAACCAACTCGTTTCATTATCATGCCCGATCAATATTCTCTGTGCAGACCTACCCGAAGCATCACCACGCTTGCAATGCTGATCAGATGTGGAGATTTATTCTCATCACTACCAGTGACAATTAGTTTCATCTTTCAGGGTTAAAAACAGATACTAGCGGAGTTTAGCAACTTAGTACCAATGAAGCATGTAAAATACCCTCATGGGATGCTAGCATAATTGGCAAAAGATTAATTGTTTAAAAAACGGAAAGCAGCACATGCAAAGGAGAAAAAAGGAAGCCCCGACAGCTTAATATTATGGAATAATAGCTAGGTTTGAGGGGCTAATTTAGAAATAAAGAACCACCTGCCATGAGAACAAAAGGTACTATCGCTTGTAAAATATAGTGACATGCTTCTTAGAGATGACTAAGAGAGAGGGTCCGACTCTTTAACCCAAGCAGGGCTGAGGGACAGCAAGCAGCCCTCCAGGAGCCCCGTGCAAAATCTACCTTCAGAGCACCGTGCCCGAGCAGAGCCAAGCCCAGGGGTGCTATCCAAAATAAATGCCTATTGCTGCTCTTTCAGAGACGTACATAAGATAACAAAGGGGGAAAAGACAATCCAAAAAACGTATTCAGAGGCTCGGAGCTCAAGAAAATTGGCCCGGTGTTCTCTCGAGGGAAGGGCAGGGCTCCTGCCATATGGCAGGCAGCCTGGTGCGTGCGAGCGGGCCGGCCGACCTTCGCTGGGGAGCAACAGGAGCAAAACCACTTCGCATTTCTACTGCCCGTTTCAGCCAGGAGACCGAGATGGTAACGCTCACACTGACTCGGGGAGATGCAGCTACTTCTAGCGTGGGACGCCTGGTTTGTTTAGCAGAGCACACCAATACAATCCAGCAAAAAGTGCTCTGAAAAGCAGAGGGACTCACCAATGGTAACAGCAAGGAAAATTTGACATTGATGGAACGGAACTACCTGCGCTGGCACGTGGCCAGGACACCTGGTCCAGCCCTCCTGGCCTTGGAAAAAAAAAAAAAAAAAAAAAGAGCAGAGTTTGGGTGGACCAAACGTCACAGCAGGACCCTGGGCTTGCAGCACAGCCAGGCTCTTTGCCCCCTGCATCCCCTGGGCTGCAGTGAGCGGGCTCTCCGCTCGGAAGCTGCTGCAGAGAGCTCTGCTGGATTCACCTCACGTGCTGCCGTTCTCTGCTTTGTGATCCGTTGTTTTTTTTTTTTCCTTAATTTCAGATGATAAAGAGATACACGGAGAATCTTCAAATACTGCTGAGGTTGTAAAACTGGCACGCAAAATGCAGAAGCCACGGCCCTCTCTCTTTTATTTTTCCCTTGGTAGATGGAGCAGCGTTGGGAAATTCCTGGGCAGAACCTGCCTCAAAATCAATCCCCAGCGTTTGACTGCCCCCCTCCCTCCAAAAAAAAAAAAATAGATTTAAATTACAGGCTATTCAGCAAGCACTACAATTTCTGTCTAACAGAAGGCAAAGATTAGTCTGATCAGAACAAAATAACAAGGTTTCCCTCATTGCCATCAACAAGAAAGGAAGCTGGAAAGATAAAGAGGGCAAGAAAGTGTCAAGTGTGGTGCTGTCGGCCGGGAACCGCATCGCATCCCCTCCCCTCTCCGCCAGAGCTCAGCAGTCACCCGGGGGGAAAGGGAAAAGGATGAAAGAGCCCCGTCCAGCTTCTCCACCACCACTTTTCTTTCAGCGTGGTAATCTCTGAAAATGTAAATCAGCAAATGGGCGAGAGGCGATCTGTGTTGCTTGGACACCGGCGAAGAGGGGAAAAGTGCTAGGCTGGCACACGTGTGGGGAGGTGTGGGCGCGCACGGAACAAAAAGCCTGGGTGCCTGCAGGGTGGGAGCGGGCAGCAAAACCCCCCCAGCTCCTGCTGGGTGCCAGACGAGCCTTAAATAGGACCCTGACAAATTTGCTGGCTGCCGCAGGCTGCTGTCAGCACCCCCACACTCCGCTTCCAGTGCTGGCACCAGGAGCACAAAGCGCTGGGCTCCTCTCGAAGTGCCTCGGAGGGGATGGAGGGGCAGGAGCGAGCCGCAGGGGGCTCCCAGAGGAGAGACCCAGCAGGGATTGCTGTGCTGGCTCCAAACCCAGCCCTGCTGCCAGCAGCAGCCACCGGCTGACACCAGCAGGGCCAGTGCCACCAGTGGCCATGGGACGAGCCCACGGGGGTGTCCTGCAGCTCCCTGGGGGCAGCGAGCACCCAGGGGAGGACGAAACAAAGCAACAAAATCCCACAAAACCCAGCCCAGCGCAGGGAACGGGAAGCAGGGGAAATGCTGCTGCGATGCCGAGCGGTACGAGGATGAGGGGAGGACCCCAAGAACAGCCGCAGCTCTTTGCGGGGAACTTTCTGAATGAGGAGACCCTCGCCGAGGTGGGGGAATCGCCCCAGCTCCCCTCCCGGCAGATACAGCCCCTGGGGGCCGTGCTGGAGGCACGGCGAGGGCATCTGCAAAGCAGCAAGGTCTTTTCTTTCCCTCTCTGTCACCGCTTGAACCGCTCTCCCCGAGCCTCATCCCTTCGGAGGAGCGTTTGGCAGCCCGATGCGAGCCAGGCAGGGATGCTCCGGCGTGGCAGCACCCAGCCTCCCCCCGCGCCGCAACTCATCATCCGCAGCAGGGGCAGAGCTGACAGGTCCCAGCGGTGGCTGCCAGCCGGCGTCCCCGGGCCGGTGCTCCTCTCCTCGCAGTCCTCTCCCCGGCTCTGGCACCGCACACAGGCGCCTGGCAAACCCTCTGCTCTCCCCCCGGCAAGCCCCCGACCCACGCTGCCCAAACCCACCTCCCCAAACCCCTGCCGAGCGCCTCTCCCCCCCTCCCACGCCCCCGGCGAACGCACACCCTCCTTCCTCCCTTCTCATCCCATCTTCTGCTCGGCTGTTTGGTGCCACCGAGTCCATAAAATGGCTACAGGGGGATCGACGCTTTCAAAGACGGGGAGCAAAGGAGGAGCCGGGAGAGAGGACGGCGGCTGCTTTCCCCTTCAAAGTACTGCAACGAGAGGAAAAGAGAAAGACGTAGCTACCTGAACTCACCATTCCTGAGCCATCCCTTAGCCACTGCATCTTGCTTCTGATGATGTCCTTATTATCAGGGAGGGGAAAGAAAAAAAAAAAAAATCCCTACTGCCTGGCGAGAGCTGGCAGGAAAAAAAAAAAAAAAAAAAAAAAGAAGCCCCCCACCCCCACCCTAGCCTGAAGCCTTCAGTCAGCCATCCCTCAGCCTGGCAATCCCGTGCCTGTCGGGAGCACGTTATTAGCAGCCTCCTCACTACCTGGGCTCCGAGTTATTTCTTTCAGCCACAAGACCGAGGGATTTGAGGGGAGGGGGCCGTCCTTTTTGCTGCCTTGCCGTGCTTTGCAACTCCGCGGGAGGGGAGGGCAGGGAGGGGAAGGGCCCCCGCATCAACTTCGTGAGGGTCCCCGTGCCACCCGGTGCCCTGCCCTCCTCCTGCTGCTGCTATGGGGTCTCGGACCCGTGGAGCCCACGTGTCTCCGTGCCCAGCAAGGGGCTGGGGGCTTTGCTGACATCCCAAGGGCAGCGAGCTCTCACTCTGCTCCGTGTGCAGGGCAAGTCCCTTCCCACCCCAGCGAAACCTCACCGCCCGGTGAAGGGCTTTCCCCTTCTTGCACCTGGGTTAAAACCTCCCGGTCCCTTTTTCCTGACTTTTCGGTCAGAGCGAGGGAACGACAGCCCCCCCCCGTGCTGTTGGGAAGAAAGAAAAGACGCTCGTGGAAGTGTTCGTCGCCAGCACAGCCACCCACCGAGCCGGGGAGCTGAGCTGGGTCTGTCTGGCACTGCCGGAAAGAGGCGTTGGTGGTGTGTTGGGCTGGCACTGCCGGCTGAGGCAGGACCGAACCCTCCCGGTTCCTCCCGACAGGACATTCACATCAGCATCGCTCTCCCCACATCGCAGAGGACACACGGAGATCAAAAAGGGTCAGCCAAGGCTGTGCAAAGAGGCTGCTGCGCCGTGGCCACAGCCCCTTGCCCGACAGCCCCGGGAAGGAGCAGAGCATCCCAAGGGCTGCCACCCACCTGAGTGCCATAAAGCCGGCCCAGCAACACTCCTGACATCTCTCCGGCACCTGAAGAAGCCTGCAGCTAGCCCCAAGGGCATGGGAGGGCAGATAAAGTCACGGAGACTACGTGGGTTCCTGCTCTGGGTACCCCGCATCCACGCGCAGGACAGAGCAAAACGTGTTGGGGAGCTGCAGCCTCCCCCATCACACCCGCAGAGGATTTAGGGTTGTTTGCAGGGTTATGGTGTGTTGTGTTTGTTTTTTTTTTACTGTGTGCTCCTGCCTCAAGGGCAGAAGGGCATTTGAATCTCCCGGTCCTGACCTCTAGAGGAGTCAACATTTTTCCTGCAGCTGAAGATTTTGAGTCCGGGCACCACACGCGGCTCCACGTGACTGCCACTTTCTGCTAGCCCCGCGCCAGAGCCGAGGTGTCTTCACTTATTTATTTAAGCAAGCCAGAACAAAAGCACAGGCAAGAGCAAGGGGATGCTGCCCAGCATCTCGGTGCCACTCGGGCCCCACGGAGCCTGCTCCAGTTCCATCAAGCCACATCCCATCACCTCCCACAGCCGCTGGCAGCCGTCATCATTCCCGGAGATGGACGGCAAAAAGTCAGGAGGCAACCGCTTAGAGATGCCCCAACTCCAGAATGCTGCCTACGTTAAGTAACAGAAAAGCCGGGAAAATTATTTATACAAAAAGGGGTCTGGTCTTAAAAATCCATCTCCAAAATCTTTCTGGAAGGGATGTCCAATTCCCTGCTGAATACAGCGGTGGCCACATCGTTGTGCAGCCCAGGTTCTCACAAAACCCTGGGATATGGCACCTGTTTGCGATGTCATTCTGATCCACTGCAATGTCACCACCGATTCAAAAGGGTTGGGGAGAGCTGGGATGGACGAACTGACAGGCAGACATGTCCCGAATGCAGGGGCATTGCCTCCTCCAGAAATTGGACTGAAAATAAAAGCAATGGTTGGGTTACCTGTCACTGAAGGGTAAACGCTTCTCCTACAAGGAAGGACCAGAAGAGAGACCTGCAGCACTGTCAAGCACACACACGAATAACACAGGACCCCCCGAAGCACAAAATCACCTTAAAACCACACCGAAGGGTACCGGTAACCGCTGACTGCAGGCACAGGGACACCCAGCTTCACCCTGACAGTGCCAACGGGGGCAGCACTCGTCTGGCGCGTCCCATCGCGTCGCTCTAATTGGCGAAGTGGATCTGGGGGAGGTCGATTTGTGTGGAGGCTTCTTGCACACCCGCAGAAATCACACCGCTTTCTCTCCTCCCGCTGTCAGCTGTTGATTAGGCCCATCAATAAGGCTAATATTCCTCTGCTTCGCTTCCTAGCCCTTGGCTATGCTAAGCAGATTTGGGAAGTAAACCAAAGGTTGCCAGGTTAATTCTCCATCCCTGTGAAGGTGACGAGAGGCAGTGCGAAGCAGAGATTAGCCAAATCCCTGAATCGGCATCCATCTGCAAACAAATCCAACCTTGCCCAGACCGGCAGGGCAGCAATTCTCTGCTGCACAAAAACCCCAAAGAACCCGGTTGGGCTTCCTCCACCACAAACACACCCTCATCGCCTCCATCTCCATGAAACGGCCAGGCAGCAGGCAGGGTCCCACCCCAGGGGACACACGGGTAGGAGAAGAGTCACCCGCCAGCTTTTCTGCACCCCTGCAGCAGGGAAAGAGACCTGCCCTTTGGGAGAAGCTGGGGAAAAGGCCTCACAGTTTGGCTCCTCTGCCAGGCATTGGAGCAGGGATGCTCCAACATGAGCACGCTGCAGGCAGCCCCACGGGCAAACAGCAGAGATTTCGTGTTTCAGACGAGGCACTGGAGTCACACACAGCACCACGGAGCGGTGCTGCGGACCCTGTGCTGGGTATAAAACCCCCACCGCTAAGGGGAAACAGAGGCCACCTCCAGCGTGCAGTGTTTGGGCACTGCAAGTTTGTGCACTGCTTCCCTCCCCGTGATGTAGCCCACAAAAACATCATTCCTGCTGCCAAGAGTAAGCAGCTCAGTGCTGCTTGGATTCGAGGAGCAGAGCAGGTCCTCGGTTTGTCTTGGGGATTGTTCCAGCAGACAAACCCCGTAAGAACTCAAACATTTCTCATTAATAACACCATGTCCCATTCGTTCTCGGAAGAACCGGTCACATTTTAGCTGCCACAGCCCCCAGACATCTCTGTCCCTAGAACCTGCCCATAACACATTGCATCTCGGGTGAGCAGAGCTGTGAAGGCACGGACAAAGTTTACCTGGAAACTGCTCTGCAGCAGGAGTTGTGGCTGATGTCAGTACTGTAATTATCAGATTAATGCCACTTTTCCGTGTGCAACTTCTTTCTCTTAATTACTTGCAGCTGGAGAGACTGACTCAAAAGCAAAGCAAACGGCTACGAGCAGGAGGATGCTCACTACCACATCACGCTGCTGAAAAAGCACAAAGGAATCTCCAGCCCTGTACCTCATCTCATACGCTTGGAGCTGTGCAGCCAAGACACAAAAATCTTTAATGGCATCCCCACTGCACTCTGCTGCCCGACCCGCCTCGTGCAGCCACTCGCCCTGCCCTCCCTCCCCATTTACTGCCACGCTGCAGCACCACGGGGCAGCTCCGGGGTCAGGTCCCCATCCTGAGACTGCGGGGATCCCAAACTGGGGGATCATTTCCTTGAGTGGTGAAGGAAGGACAGCAGCAGCACAGGATTTCACCTGCCTCTGATCTCTTTTTTCATCACTACGCTCTCTCACTGCCAAAATCCCCCGTGGATGGTTCAAGGCTGCCGTCCTTTACCCACACCACAAGAACACTGCTATGAACTGCTCGCTGGGTACGGAAACCTTCAGCGATGCCCCTCTCCTTCCCCAGCTCTTGCCTTTACGAGGGGATTTCCCCTGCTGTCTTTTGACCCCTCTTCTCCCCTGCAATGCTCACTGCAGGCACGGGAGCACATCCCCGGTCCCCCAGCCAGCGGCTCCCCATGGAGCTGCGCCCCCCGGATCGCCTCCATCGAGTGGGAGCCTGGCAGCTCCGTGGAGAGCCCTTCTCACAACGGGCATCGCATCGCTGCGGCGGGCAGATGTTCTTCATTACCTACCAGAGAGCACAAATAGGTTCTCGCAGCCATTGTCTCTACTGAACTGCAAAGAAAAGGCACCAAGTCCTACAGGTTAATTAATGAGAAGGGAGGGGAGTTTGTCTAACCTCTGCGAGGAATTAGCAAGCCTGGCTTTATAAACCAATCAGCCGCACTGCACAGCTATGAAATAAGCATCTTCCTTCAGGAAAAAGAAAAAAAAACCACAAACCCTATGGAATACTTTCATAATGGCCCAGTGCTTCTCAGATTAGCAGAGCAATAACGCAGCGCTTCAGGCTCTTGCAAAGTATTATTATTTATGGTACATTACAAGGTAGATTGTTTGTTCTTTAATAGGAGATGACATATTCAGAAGCCCCAGATACGTGTCCTCCTGAACCAACTCTGACACAAAGACAGTCTTAGTCATAAATTAAAGGATGTGAACAAGTGCAGGAAAATAATTTGCTCTGATGTAATCGATCGGGATCTTGCTGTTTGCCAGAGAAAAAAGAAAAAGATTTCCATCTCCCCACTGCAGCTGCAAACCAGGTGTACGAGGAGCTCCCCTGACTTGCCCAAGGTTATATACATCGAAACAGTGGCACGGATGGACAGGGGAGCCCAAGCTTGGCAGTATTTCTCTGCTCTGAAGCCACTTCTCCAGTTCAGAGCACTACATGTGAAATATACTACGTGTGCTATATATATGCTATATACTTAAGTAGATACATAGCGTATATATATATACACACATATTTGCTATATACTTGGCACAAACTAGAGTTATTTCTAATTTATGTGTTTGGTGCTGTTATTTGGTACGTTATATTTAGCACTTACAGAGCAAACAGGCTCCAGTCTAGCTCCACACAGGGTGCTCCCATGGCAAAGGAGGTAAATGACCAAACGGGCACGGCCACGCCATCCGGACACTCTCCCCAAAAAGCTTCTGGTTTGGAGAGGACAAAACCAGCCTAGAGCTCTTATAAAAGCCATAGCGAAAAACCACGGTTTGGAAACCTGTTAAAAATAAACACATAAAATAAAGGAAATGCCTTTTTTTTTGAGTGAACCACGCAGCCCAGAGGCCAGGATCCCCCTTCCCAGGCGCAGATGCTCCAGCCAACGCGGTCCCGTGCCAAGC